>NW_012267249.1:7854884-7911611 GCF_000151885.1 Dipodomys ordii | reverse complement strand
GTGCTGGGGGGGAGGGGTGGCCTTCCCTCCTCTGCTCCCTGAGAAGGAGTGAGGACGTCGGGCTTCTACTCATGCCGAGTCTTGGATCCTGGGTCGTCTCTGGTCTGCACACTGCAGGATGAAGATGTCCGCTCCGTGTCGGTTCTTGCTGGTGTTGAGTAGAATCCGCTCGCCCGCTGCGCCTGGCTCCTTCGTCCCGGACTCTCTGTGTGAGCGCTCAGGTATGGCCCCGGCTGCGGTCTCTGCTGCGACCCTGCCGCCGCCACCGCCACCGCGGCGGCTGCTGGCAAGCGCTCCGATGTGTCTTCTTGCCTTGGCTTTCCCTCTCTTGTCTAACTCTCTGTCCTGTGATGGCACACTTGGTGTGATTCTCTGGCTTAGGACTGTTCACTGGAACTCTTCACAGAAGACTTGGACTAGTATTTAATTCAGTAATGGAGTAATTGAGTAGTTCAGCACAGCCATACTGAACTTAATTTTTGTCATCTTGGCATGCATATACTTTACCATAAATCCACTAAATCTGCAAAGAATTTTCTATATGCACAAATCAGGTTATTTTAAATCTTGAAAAAATATACTTAAAAAAAAGCCAGATGTAATGGCTCATGCTTGTCATCCCAGCTATGTGGAAGATGTAAGTCTAGGCCTCACCTCGGCTTGCCTCACCTCCAGGCCTTGGAGCTGGAGCTGGGTGCACAGCCATCTCCTGCCTAGGCACCAGGATGTCTGCAACAAATTATCTATGCTCAGCCACCTTACTTTGTTTTGATAACTTATTGCATTGGTTACCGGAATTATAATCCACATTACTTCTGCTTTTGTAGCTTGCTTGTTGATTACGAAATTACCATTGACCACCTGCAAGTGTACCTGCCCCAATCTTGCCTATAATACCCTATTTGACTTCATTGCTGATCTTCACTGTTCCAAAGAGGAGGTCAGTCACCATGGCTTTTAAAAGATTCCTAGCCTGATTGACTGAGTGCTGATGACTCCTTTTGCCAATCGTGTGTTCAGGTCCCACCGGCCCTGGGAAGTTGGGATACTTCACCCAACAATATGATCTGAGATAGGAAGTGGAACTGACAGATAAGAGGTAGAGAAAGACTCAGGAACCCTATCTTACCTGACAGGGTTTGGAAGAATCCGTGTGAAGGTGAGGTTGAGCAGTCCAGAGGAGTCCAGAAGAGGAAATTGAAGATGATAAGCATGGACATTTCTGGAGGAGAATTAGAAAGTCACAAACACCGGTGGGCTGGGAGAAGAGGGCCTACAGCCTGACCCCTGAGTGGGATGCAGATGGGCTGCAGCTTGAAGATCCCCAGTTGCACAGAGATTCCAAAAAAGAACCAAGGAGAAATTTTGGAACTATAAAGCTCCTCCAGGAGATATCCTGATTTTTTCTGGGACTAAGACCCACCCTTTTCTAGGGCATTTTTCTACACCAGGAACCACTCTTAATGCAGGAACTGAACTAATCACTGATTAAGTCAAGAAATGATTTGTGTTGTTGGACTCTGTCTGTCAGAGTGCTAGCCATGTCTGAACAGAGGCTTCATGTCTCTGAGAGCAGGAGTATGGGGAAGACATCCCTAGAGTTAGCAAGGCCTTGACAGAATTCAGGAGAGTATAAACCAAGGCCTAATGCAGAGATGTGTGTGTGGCCTGTAAGAAAATAGGACATGCTGAGCTCCTGAAAGGGACATGGGAATACTCTGCTCCGGGCTGGACTAAGGGTCTAACATCAGACTGGCTCAGAACACAGTGTGAATCCACTTCTCTAACTGCCTAGAACCTTACTTCATGAACAGCTGACCTTGGTCCTCCTACCTGTTTGGCTGCTGCCAGATCCCCATCCTGGATCCCCATCGTGGTTATATGAGCTATACTAAAGTACAGAACTGGGAGCCACCTGATTCTCTCAATATTCCTACTGGAAAATAGGAAAGATTTAAAAGGCATCCTTCCTGCCATTTTCTGACTTCTTGTCACCTCCCTTGTCCCATATCAATATGCTCATATCTTGTTTTCTTACACAAACTTCCTTCTCATCTTCCTGCTACCCTGCCACAGGACTTCCTGTCTGTGAGCCACTTTTGATCTTATCTTCTCCCAGGATCTATTTTTTTCTGTGTGTCTCCCTATCTCCCACCTATCTACTGTAAGCATTATGCCCACCTTAGGTCCTCAGCTCCACCCAGACCTGAGCTCCTCCCAGCCCTGGAGTTCCCACCATACAGCTGGCCCCTCCCTCTCTGCCCAGACCCACCTGAGCTCCCATCTACCTCACTTACTGCCCCTAGCCCAGACCCTGCTGCTACCTAGACAGTGGAGGCTGCCATGTGCTCCCTCTTGGGGGAAATATGGCTCCTCTAATACACCTTGTAATAATCTTTCTCCTATGCCTGCTGCCTCCCCACAGTCCCCTGGGATGGATGTGACGGATCTTTTCGTCTACATCTTTGAATGCTTACATAGTGCCTGTTCACTTGTCTACCCTCTAGGCTGCCTGCCCTTCTACCTATTTGCCTGTGCCTGTGTGAACTTCCTGTTTTGCTAAAAATGAACTCTCACCACTTTAATAGCTTAAAACAACACACACTTATAATCTCATAATTCTCAGATGTCTACAGTGATTTTCTTAGGCAATACCCAAAATTTTCTTGAGCTGGCAGAAGGAATCCCCTTTCTTTTATCCTCCTACTTTTTGCTCTCAAGGTATCCAAGTGATTAGACTAGCCCCCTCCCTCCAGATTATCAAGGAACATCTACACTTGAAGTCAACTAATTGTACATATTACCCGCAGCCAAAACAACTCTTCACAACAGAACTTGACTAATACTTAAGTAACTAGATAAGTTGGAATGGACATGCTGAACTTTAAAACTAAAAAAATTTGGCATACATACTCATCCCCTTAAACTTATTTAACTTACATCTCATTATTCACTGTTTACCCAAAACACTTTGATGTTCTTTTCAACCTTTACAATAACAACAAATGATATTTCTTCTGACAACTACCTTGATAATATACTATTGAAAAAAAACACTAATCTTCTCCCTGAAATAAAATGCAAAGTTAGGGCATGGTATTTATACTTCTCCTTGGCATTCTGTGTACCCATACTTGACTCATATATGCCAAATGTTATCAATATACTGCATGTTAGATGTTATTGTGGTAAGGAGAAGGGAAAGCTGAGCATATACACAATATATTTAATAACAAAATGAAGAAGTAGTCCTTACCATTACACTCCTTGTTTCTTCCACTTCCCACATGGTCTTTCTTCTTCTACTTGCAGGGTCACAGTTAAGTCTGATGCTATCTTTTATCACTACCCTGTACATAGTCCCTCTGCCTGTAGCAAGCTCTTAGTAAGTGGTGTTCTCTTTGCATGGCAGAGTGGATGAGCCAAAGCTTCATCCTTGTGACTTCTGGGCCATGTGAAGCTCCGTTGAATAAGGTTGTTGTATATTTTTCCACTTACTTTAGATACAGGGCATGTTCTAGGGTACAGGATACAGGAAATATTCTAGGATATCTTTTGTGTTCCAATCCTTCCTCACTTTAACTGATAAGGTGTCTACCACTTTCACTTAAACATGAGACTAATTACTCATACAGGACAGCAACTGTGTTTGAGGAGCCACAACTAGCAAGAGAACAGTTTTTTTTTAATTGTCAGCACAATAATGATGATGTTTGTATGGAAGGTTTTTTTTTTCCATTTAATACTAAGACTTCTAGGCCAAAAGCTGATACACTGTAAACCAGAAAGTGAGTACTGGGATGTTGGATCACTAAGGGTAATAAACAGTGTTGCTATAACCATTTCCATCCCTTCACTTCTGAACTCCGGAGCCCGGGCCAGTGCCATATCTGGGACATTCTTTTATAGCAGACACAACTCCAAAGAACCACACCCAGCCTTACAAGGTATTGCCACCTAGCTGATGCCATACACCAAAGCAATTCTCAATATTTCTCTGGCTCTGGACTGGATAATTGAAATACATGTACTTAGAAATGACAAAGGAGATGCAGCAGTTTTTAGAGAGTTAATATTCCTAGGTTAATCAAATCTTCTGTGAAATTACAGAAAGAAATAGTAGTTCAGCTAGCTGTGTCTAAATAACTGCCTATCATTATTTTCTTGAAGCCACAATCTAGCAGATAGCACACAGTATTTACTTATGTGCTTACAATTTATACAGTTCAACAGCAATGGGGCTCAACTTTTTTCTTTATCTTTTTAAACTAAATGAACTAAATGAAGGTAACCAATTATGTAGATTGCCTCATATAAGAGAAACAAACATATCCACATTGACTTGGGTGTGTAAATTCTAATTGTCATTGACCTGGGTCATGAATGACAACCTCACCACCCACTATAGAAAAGCCTCAAAATTCTTTTTTATTTTTTAGCACTGAAGACTTGGTTTATGTTTCTTACCAACTTACCATCCCATTTTTGGGAGTATCTAGCATCTGGAACATGAGGCCAGTCTTCTTGAGTCTAGCTGACTATCATGACAGAGACAGAGGAGGTTAGGTGGGCAATGGGAAGTAACATGGGAAATGCAAGGTGTCAACTGACAACAATAAAAATGTCATATCTTGGAATCTAATGGAGGTGGGGGGAGAAAATTTTTGGAATGCATTATCAATGTGTATGTAGAGAGTACAAGACATCTCAATGAAAGTTATTAATAGAGGATTGCAATGAAAAAACAGAGAAGAGGGTTATTCAGAGCAAAATATAACATACATACGCATGTCTGAAATAGTAGAGTAAAACCAGTTGGTACAATTAATATACACTAAAAATAAAAGAATGACGGGGACGTAAAACAGACTTTGAAGGTAGATACGAAGATTAACAAAGATGGTGAAGGAGGATAAATAGGGTTAAAGTATTTATTTTGCATTTGAAAGCAAAACAATAAAACATTTTGTTTTAAGACAGGAAAGGAGGTCAAAGAGAATGAGAGAGGGTGAATTTGATAAGGATATAGTGAATGAATTTTTAGAAATGTCCCAATGAAACCACACTTGTACAATTTACATACTGTAATTTGCAAAAAAAGAAAAAAATACAAGCAGACAAAAAATATATCATGTCTGCCCCTGGTCAGAACATCAGTGCCTCTAATCCTATTATTTTCCCTTGTTTCCAATGAATAACTCTCACTTACTTTTCAGACCCGAAAGCTCATGGTACCTATAAATTTGTGGCTCCATGGATTGGTAAGTATATCTTAACTAGAGCGATGGTCGCTCCTCAGGTTAACCAAGTACTATCACTTGACCTTACTGAGAACAAAAGATTATCACTGTCAAAACCAATCCTTAAACACAAATTCCATTTTAATACTTCTACCTTGACCTTTACTTAAAAAAAAAAAACAACTACTTCTGGCTTGAGGCTCAGCGTCCTTCTACACTTCTTCCCAGTGACTCCTAACCGTGCTCAGCCTCATATTTAGTGAAGGCTCCCCCCGATCTGCCCTCAAGTCTCCCCAACCTGTATCTGACAGCTGTTTTAATCATATCAGATATACAAGTACAATTGGAAGATTCACATTTCTGAAAGGTGCTGCTGCTTATTTCCTTTAGCCAAGAATTTCTGTCTTCCTGATCCACCCCAGCACTCTCACAATCTATTTCTCTCATATCACCCTGCTGTTACTCTGCTTCCCTTTCTCACACACTCAAGCCCATATCCATCTTCTGTCCAGGCTATGGTTTGCTCCTGCTGAATGGACAGACATGGTTCCAGCGGATGTTGACTCCAGCTTTCCACTATGACATCCTGAAGCCCTATGTGGGAATCATGGTGGACTCCATTCAAGTAATGCTGGTGAGTCTATCTCTTTCATGTACACACACCTACTCACAAAACACACTCATAAAGCTGGGCACCTGTGGATCACACCTGTAATCCTAACTACTCAGGAGGCTGAGATCTGAGGCTCAAGGTTCAAGGCCAGCCCAGGCAGGAAAGTCTATGAGACTCTTATCTCCAATAAATGACTAGAAAACCAAAAGTGGCACTGTGGCTCAAGGGGTAGAGCACTCACCTGAGCTGAAGAGCACAGGGACAGCGCCCAAGCCCAGAGTTGAAGCCCCATGACAGACAACCCCCCCACACTCACTCATATTCCATTCTCTAACACAGAAACCATCAGACATAATCACAGAAATTAATGCTATCAACCCAATTGCAGTAAGAAACAGTTCCTCTGTAATAAGTGCAACAGAAAGCATCCAGGACCCAGGACTGAGCCAAATTGCTCATTGTCCTACTCAGAAGGTATCACGGTAGATACAGGCCCCTCTCCTTCTTTCTCAGCTCAGCAAAGTGGGGGAATAGATACTCCCACCAAAAGCAAGCTACCTGTCCCTGGCTGGACTGGGAAATGACCGCATCAGTTGCATTGGGAGCTTCTAAGGTGTCACTCAATCATCAGGGCCCCAGAGCTTCTGAATGGCCATGCTGACCCATACATTGAGATGGACACAAGGCCTACATTGCCACAGACAATCCTACCTCACAGTAAATTCCAACCTGGCAGTGTTCTGTAAGATTTTGGTGAATGAAAAAATTGGAGTCCAAGACAGCCAACAATAGGATTGCTCCTGCAGGCCAAGCAGGCTTTCTTTTCCATGCTAACTAGTGTTTTCATATTTGGGGTTCTATCAATTTTCAAGTCTACTCCACAAAATTTTCAGGAAACAGAAGGGTATTTACACTGTGGACTTTTTCATCAACCGAAAAAAAGTGACAGTTATTCTCAAAATTTATAATGTGACCAGATGTATCTATGTCCAGCTTTGTAATAACATTTTGTGACAGATAGGCAGACTACAAGTATTGCTCCGCATACTTAACTTGCTACAAGGGCATCTGAGCCAAGGACTTGAAACAAGATAGATGGAGATACAGGAAAGGAATCAAGTCTATTTAGCATAGACACTCCAGTGGGAAATGAGACTGTCAATGTCACCCTCCATCACAGGACCAATGGGAGAAGCTCAGCATCCAGGACAACTCTCTGGAGATCTTTGAACACATCTCCTTGATGACTCTGGACACCATAATGAAGTGTGCCTTTGGCCAACAAGAGTGTATCCAGGTGAACAGGTCAGTGACATTCATTTGCAGGGTCTTTGTTCTTATTAGCTGAGGGGCTTACTCAACTGAGAGGCAAATGGGAAAGCTGCAATGCTCACCTCAAAAACAAAGCAAAACAAACAAAAACCAAGATTGGAATTCAAAAGTCAGGGGAACTTCAAATTCCTGACCTGACCCATTCCTGCCCAGACATACACCACTAATCTCCAACACAGGTGGTACACTGGATGTTTATGCCATCTCCATAAGGCCCTTAAAATAGAACTTAGATATTTCTCAGGGTTGTCTGTTCCCATTATTGTGGGACTCTCTACAGTTAGCTCACTCCATGTATGAGATTTCCCAAACCCCAGTGTGTTGTGCCTTCTCTTTCTCAGGAAATCCAAGGCCTACATCCAGGCTATCAGAGATCTGAACAACCTGGTTTTTGCCCGAATGAGGAATGTCTTTCACCAGAATGGTGTCATCTACAGTCTGACCTCTAATGGCCGCACATACCATCATGCCTGCCAGCTTGCCCACGAGCATACAGGTTCTGTCTGTCCCTCCAATCTCTCTTCCTTTATCAGACTTAACCCAAATGACAGTCATGGCTCTCACACATAGATACCTCTGCTGAGCTAGAGACACACTCTTGCAGAGTACTATGCCGGTATAAGTTATAGACACTGAGAGGTCAGGATATCAGGTACCATACAGGAATTACCAGTGCTTAGTGCTGTGCTATTAAATAACACTCATCCTAGCAGTTTTCATCAGGGCTTCTGTGTTCTTTGCTCCCCACAGCTGATGTGCTAGACTTCCAGCCCTGACCCACATAGCCACCCCCAAATGCACCCTGTTTCCTACAGAGAACCCAGACTGGGGAAAGGGAAGGCTATTGGGAGGTGCTGTAACATTTGACTCTGCCTGCCTGGTAACTGTTGTCCTGGAACAGACAAGGTGATCAACCAGAGGAAGGCTCAGCTGCAAGATGAGGGAGAGCTGGAAAAGGTCAAGATGAAAAGGCGCTTAGACTTCTTGGATATCCTACTGTTTGCCAAAGTGAGTGCTTGTGCAGAGCCCTGAGGCTTTGTGGAGAAATGCAGCCTGAGGGAAAATTTTCCCTCTTGACCATAACACCCCTAGATGGAGGATGGAAGCAGCTTGTCTGACAAGGACCTGCGTGCCGAAGTGGACACGTTCATGTTCGAGGGCCATGACACCACAGCCAGTGGCATCTCCTGGATCTTGTACACTCTGGCCACACACCCCGAACACCAGCAGAAGTGCAGGGAGGAGGTCCAGAGCCTTTTGGGAAATGGAGCCTCTGTCACCTGGTGAGTGAGAGCTCAATGTGTAGAGAAACCCTTCCACTCTACTGGGGCAAACTCTAGTCTTCTCAGGCTCTGCCTGACCCTGAAGATGGGCTTCATTTCAGGGAAATCCTTGACAAGATGGCCTACACCACCATGTGCGTTAAGGAGGCCCTGAGACTCTATACACCAGTACCCCTGGTGAGCAGAGAACTGAGCAAACCTGTCACCTTTCCAGATGGACGCTCCCTACCCAAAGGTATGAGCTTCCTACCCTCATTTACCAAGCACTCCGCAGAGCAAGGACAGAACAGAAATACATATATGCTTCCACAATTTAGAACCCAGTGAGTCTCCCTTTCCTCACAAGTAATTTGGATTCTTACTTTGAAGTTAGAATTTGAGAAATGCAAATGTTTAGCACAATTGAACCTCAACAAAATCTCAAAACCACTCTTCCTCCAATTCTCACTACTGTGCATTTTAAGATAGACAGAGCAGTGGAGACTGGCTAAGGTGCTATGGTTCCTTCCATAGGTGAAGGTAAATCGGGGAAGTTCAGGGATCCTATGTTAAAGGTGAAATGTATAATGTCTGAGGACCTTTCCAGTTGATAGAAAAGCAGGTGATGTCTGGTTCTGAATTTCATTCCATAGTAGGAAAACATCCACTAACTCATTCCACACCCAGTATGAACTCACTGCTGCTACATTGAAGCTGTGAAAACACAGGATAGATAATAGATCTTGTTCAGACTCTGGAATCTCATCTTTTGTCATCAAGTAGATGTCCGGCTGTGTATATTCCAGTCTAAAAGTGTGGATTATTAGGTCCTCCTGTGGTTCCATGAATAGACCATATTTTCAAGTGAGAAAAGTAGGAATAGCATAGAAAACCATGAAAGAGGTGAACGGACAGCTACAAAGCATAGAGAATGAGAGCAAGAGAGAAAAAAGGAACCTGTCTGCCGGGACGAGGTGAAATCAAAGTTACAAGCACAGGTAAGGAAGTAGCCCTGGGTCAGTGATGAGAATAAGGACACAGTGTCCACAGTCCTTAAATCCAGTTGGAGGACTTGGTGTGATAGCAACTCTTTCTGCAAGACAGGAACCACAGTATAGCTAAAGGGAAAGACTATGGAAACTGAATGAAGGGGAAAAAATGGAAATAGTTCATTACAGAGGGTTAGTTCTAATTCTTAAATGGTTTAATGCATGTTCTCTAAGTCTCATGGAAGATTCTTGGTTAGTGTGATTTCTCACTTCATTTCCTATTAGAACTGAGCCTCAATACTTCTTGATTTCATGTTTGTGTCATGGTTTTCTCTCCTAAGCCGTACTAGGTGCTGTTCCAAACACCATCTCTGAAGCTATCCACCTCCCATTAATGCTATAATTCTGCTCAAAGTGATTCTATTTGTCACCCATGCCATTTGTGTATACGTGGCCTCTGCTGAATGAGGGACCAGACCTCTACCCCACTGGCATTAATATTCTTTTCTGTCTCCCCCCACATCCCACAGGTGTCATACTTACACTCTCATTTTATTCCCTTCATCATAACCTGAAGGTGTGGCCCAATCCAGAGGTGTGAGAGTCCTGGGACGAAAGGAGGGAGGGAAATGGATTCTTAGGCTTTACACTTCCCATCAATCCCAGATCTAGGCATGCTGTCCCTTCCTAGGTTGGAAGCAGGGCTTGACTCCTCTGTTTCTGGGTCCTGGTATTGTCTCTGCAGGTGTTTGACCCTTTCCGGTTTGCCCCAGATTCTTCCCACCACAGCCACTCATTCCTACCCTTCTCTGGAGGATCCAGGTGAGAAGCTGCTCACCGTGTGATGGGTGTGAGAAAAGGCGAGTGTCCTGGCACCTGCCTGGTGCTCATAATTCTGCAGTTTTCTGAGTGCCATCTGCAACTGTGCCTTTCCTGGTTAATGGTTGTAGTTATATCTGAGCCCATAGGGACCTTGACCCACTGCCTTTTCCAATGTCCAGACAAAACATTTTGTCAATGTTTGCTCCAAATTTCACTGTAGTGTAGCGCTTTTCCATTCTTGGAGCATGCACTTTCAAAATTCTATTTTATCATGTAAACTGACCCTTGAGTGTTGCTTTTCCTTTGTTGTCAGATATTGTAAAGTAGATGTGTGTCTTTTCCATATTCTCAATGTAATTTATCACCTTCCTTCAAAATTTTCATAGATGTAGAATCAGAAGGCCTACTGTTGAAGTCATGTATCCGAAAGTTTGCAGCTCACCATAGAGGATATTTATTGAATACCAGGCAGTGTTGTCTCACATTTTGGGCTTTAGTGAAAGTCTGACTTTAGAGAAGTATTTCTACATCATTATGCTGTGAACTACTTAGTGCAAGACTGGGGGAGAAAGAATGAGGACAATAGTCTCTGAGAGAAAAATCACTATTCATCTATGACATGTAAACTGCTCTGGTGTGCACTATGATAAGTTGACCTGGAAGTGCTGTTGATATGGACAGTCATGCTCAGTGAAAGCTGCTGTAAAAGTGCACAATGTTTGCAAGACTTGTCCTGTGGAATATGGGTTGAAATCAGTCTTACAACTAATTAAGAGAAGGGAGCCTTTCTTGAGTTAATATTTCTGTAAAAAATATTTTTTCTTGGTCCTGGGGCTTGAACTCAGAGCCTGTGCACTGTCCCTGAGCTGTTCGGCACAAAGCTGGTGCTCTACCACTTTAAGCCACAGCTGGAAGTCCAGTTGTCAGGGTGTTAATTGGAGATAACAGTCTCTAGATGATAGGCTTGATTTCACCAGTGATCCTCAGATCTCAACCTCCTCACTAGCTAGGATTATAGATGTAAGCAACCAGTATCCAGTTAATTGATGAATTTTTTAAGGCTAATCCATTTTCAGAGAACAGGCCTTTAAGCATGCTGTTTGGTGGAAGGCAGATTTCTAGAAATTAGTTACACAAGTGATAGAGCCATCGGAGGAGAGAAGATTAAGTATCTCAATTTTTAGCTAGAAATATGTACAATCCAGGTATTTTGTTTTCTTTTATTTTTGAAATTTAATTACGTGAGTTTAATTACAGGTGAATTAGTATGATTTATATTCAAAGTATGTTTCTCTGTGCTATGCTAAGGGGAAGGAATACAGAGATACATGCTTCTGTCCTTGATTCAGGGACAAGTACAGCAAGTTATTCAGAACTATAAACCTGTGTGCAAGACAGACTTCATTCTTTCATTCCTTCACACTCATTCTTTCTTTGAGCTTCTTGTGGAACATCCCATAATCGGGCACTCTGCACAGTCTTTGAATAAAGGATGGAGCATTGAGTGTCGCACAGTGGGAGGAACAGGTAGCAGAAGGGTGAGGGCCAGATAGTCATTGTCTTGAGCCTTTATAATGTGCAGGCAGAGGTGGAGGGAGTCTTTTATCAATGACCTCAACATGAGATGTGGTAGGAAGTGGGCCTGGGGAGGTAAGATGGGGTGTGTGGGGGCAGCAGTCCAGAGAGGGTGGAACACTATCGTTTGTAATGGGTTGCATGGGAATGTCAGCGTGGAGGGAAGGTGGTCATGGAGACCAGAGCAATCTGGGAGAGGAAATTGAAAGTGACAAGAGGAGATATTTCTGGAGCAGAATTAGATAGCTTTGGGTTTGGATGCTGGTGGACTGAGGGAGGGAGGGAGAATCAGATCATCTGCACCTGGAGAATTTTTGATCCAGAGCCTCTTTCATGATCTACTCTACTCCTCTATGAGTGCTCTGTAGGGATGGATCCTAAGTCCTTTGCTCCCACAGAATGTAAGCACTGGGTCATGTTGCTGACCAGTTGCATCTACATGGGGGAACCAAACAAGTGTAGGAGAAGGAGTGAAGTAACAATGGCTTCACTCTAAAATAACAAATAGTAATAGATTCTGTCAGTTCGAGACTATCTCTGTCTTAATAGAATCTTCATGCCTATCAGAGTAAGATTCAAACTGAGCTCTTTAAAAAGATGAGGCAAGTCAAGAGAGTATGAATGAAGGCTTGGGGGTAGAAGTGTGTGTGTGTGTGTATGTGTGTGTGTGTGTGTGAGAGAGAGAGAGAGAGAGAGAGAGAGACAGAGACAGAGAGAGACAGACAGAGAGAGACAGAGAGAGAGACAAAGAGACACAGAGACAGAGACAGAGACCGAGAGAGAGAGAGAGAGAGATCTGTAAGGAGACAGATGAAGTCAGGCTCAGGAAAGAGGACTCTGAATGTCCAACTCTAGGTGGAGATTCTGGAGCCCATGTCTGCCCAGCTCAGAACAGGTTCTGGGACCCCATCTCCTTTCATTGTCTCTCCCTGGCCCAGGAACTGCATTGGGAAACAATTTGCCATGAATGAGGTGAAGGTGGCCGTGGCTCTGACCCTGCTCCGCTTTGAGGTGCTGCCAGATCCCACCAGGGTCCCCATCCTCATCCCTCCACTTGTGTTGAAGCCCAAGAATGGGATCCACCTTCATCTTAGGAAACTCAGCTAATTCTACAGGGGACAAGAAGTTCTGTCAACTTTCTGCCTGCATTGCCTTCCTGTGACCAGCTCCTATCCATAGCCTATCTATCTATGTCCTGCTTTCTCGTCCCACTTGCCCTTCTTTCAGCCTGCTTGACAGTCTTGCTTCTAGTTTGTCTTCTTGGCTTTCCTTTTCTCTCCTACCTTTGTCCATGATCTCTACCTGCGTGACAAGCTATCTTTCCTCTTCCTACCTGCCTAAGACTATTCACATAGTCCCCAATCACCTCACTCACTGACCTCAGACCTATCTGCACCTGAACATGTTGTTTCCCTTTCTGCTGCTTATCTGAGGTGAGCTTTTCTGCTTAAGTCTCTGAAGTATTAACTGCTTTATAATAAATTACAACCATGTTTGTGACAGAAATTTAGTCTTTTGTGGTTTTAAAGATCAGAATTTTAACATGGGTCTTGTTGAGACAAACACGGGAAATTGCAGGGCCACAATCATTAGGGCTATGATATGCTTTTTCTTTTTTTCCATTTCCATTATCTAAAGCTGCATTTCTGGAGTTTGGGATGCTTTAATAGTCAAATGTGGCAGCTCCTTCAAATCTTCCCATTTCTGTCTTTACAATACTTATAATGATGTTTTTGATTACATTGTGCCTACTGTGATAACACAGATCATAGTGAAATATGGATATTGGGTCTAAGTGATGCCATCTTGGCATCTTGGTATATGATGGGGCATCTGAAAACTCTTACAGGTGAAATCCACTTCCCCACCACCACCCCCAGGTGACTGGCTCCTGAATTCCTAGAAGCATAGGTGGTTGTTCGGAAATAGGTTCCTGGACCTGCCAGACCTGTACCATGAACTCACAAGACTCTGAACTCTACCTGGGACCCTGTGATCCTGTTTGCTAAACATGACCCTCTTTTTTTGGGGGGGTCAGGTTGTGGGGCCTGAACTCTGGGCCTAGGCGCTGTCCCTCAGCTCTTCAGTTCAAGGCTAGCGCTCTACCACTTGAGCCACAGCGCCACTTCCGGCTTTTTTCTTTTTGCTTATGTGGTGCTGAGGAATCGAACCCAGGGCCTCAGGCATGCAAGGCAAGCGCTCTACCACTGAGCCACCTTCCCAGCCCAAACATTACCCTCTTTAGGACCCTCGACCCCTACCTCCAGGATTATGACTTTATCTAGGGAAGCCATTATGCATCCTAGTTTAGTTTCTACATGATGGTCACCTGACCTCTCCATCTCCCTCTCCCCCCCACCTCTCTTATGAAAGATCTTTATATACCTGACAGTTTCTCACATAAGCTTCTTCAATTTCTCTCCTCCTTGCAATAAGTTTACAACATAAAATGTACCTGTCTTCTCTTGGATGGAGATAAGGGGGAAAGAGAAAGATAGAGGTTTGGAAAGAGAGAAGATATGTCCCTTCTGAAGAAAAGTAGATGATATTTGCCTTGAGTACCAGGACTCCATGCAGTGCTATTTGGCCCACATGATTCAAGAGAACTCACCCATGTGACCCCTGATGCCCCGTACCCACCCAGCTCCTACAGCGCCATATATCTAAGTTTGAACAAAAGGCCCTGCTAAGATCTCAGAGGAAGAAATTCAAACCACTCAGGGGAAACCACTGGCTTCTGGTCCACTCCAAGGCTAACATTTTTTCACATTAATATTTTAAGAAGAGCTCCAAGCTAGAGACTGTCTTGAGTGGATCATGAGGAGAGACCTCAGGTGTGGTCTGTCATAAAAGCCCTGGGGATCCTACAAGCCTACATTTCACAACCCCAATAAGAATGAGAAGAGATGCCAGCCTGGCCATGTGACCAGTCACCTATCAGCTTTCCTCACATATATATATAGCCTGAAAATTCCACATAAATCTCAAAGAATGAACCATGTCTAAAAGGGCTAGAAGAGCTCAAGTGGGCAAATGGGTCTAACTGGTGGATATCAGATCTTAAGCAGCAACTTAGGACATAGGACATCCCTTAGCAGGGTGAAAAAGACAAATATATTCAATGTACTTGATGTAGATACATGATGCGTTGTATGCATGAAGGGACATTTTAGAAAGAACCCTCCCCTTGTACAACTAGTTTATGCTAATTAAAATAACATTAAATATAATTTTTGTGCTGGAGTCCTGGTTCAATGGGAAAATTCTAGCCTGACAAACACAAGACACTGAGATCAAATCTCAGTATCACTAGTACTACTAATATTAATAATATGTTTAGGAAGATATTAAAATATTTTAAGATTATCTTGCCCATATAATTGTAACTCCTCTGTACAGTATTTTCACAATAAAAAAAGAAAAAATAAATAAAATAAAAATAAAAACAATATCAAGAGAAAACACCAGATTTCTTTCTGTGTGTTCTCATTTTCAAAAAGTGATGTTAATTTTAATGAATTTAGCAAATCATTATCCTTTTTTCAAAAATGTTATTTTTATTATAAAGATAATTTACAGAGGGGTTACAGTTACAGAAGTCAGGTAATGAGTACATTTCTTTTTAAGTCATTCTTTTAAATTAAAGATACAGCATTTATTACTTGTGTTTCTATGTTTTTGTCACTTGTGTTAAATAAAAGGTACTCTGGAAATTTTGAAATATGGTGATTAATTTTAGGTTTTTGAACTCTATTTAAATTAATATTAAAAGTAAAATGTATGGTTGCCAATTGCATGTGTGTGTGTGTGTGTGTGTGTGTGTGTGTGTGTGTGTGTGTGTGTGTGTGTGTGTGCCAGTACTGAAGCTTAAACTCAAGTCCAAGGCATAGTACCTTAGCTTTTATACTAAAGGCTGGTGTTCTGCCACATGAACTACAGCTGATTTCTAGCTTTTTCATGATTATTGGTGTAAGAATCTTATGAACTTTTCCTTCCCAGGCTGGCTTCAAACTATGATTCTTCTAAATAGAAGGGTCTGAACCATAGGCATCCAGTGGCTATATATTGTTTTTTCTTCTAATAATTACATACGAACAAATTGAATGAATGGCAGAAAGCCACATTATGGTACTTATGAAGGTTATATTCCAAGTTACCAAGTACAGGTTTAAAACCACAGCTAATATTTAGCCCTATATCTGCTATAGCATATCTGCCCTATACCTACACCCTTACTGATGGGAATCTGCTTTGTTCTCAAAACTCAATGTTGCTCCCGTGGCAAAATCCCCTTCACCCAGATGATCTTCCCGAAAGTCTCCAGTTCATTCTTCAGCCCAGAATCGTAAGCTAAATATGAAAGCCCATTCCCCTTCCCTGTCAGGTGATAGGTGCTGGAGAAAAGGGGCAGGAGACTTGCTCAAACAATAAGTTCCTAGAGCCAGACTTTCACCATAAACCCGAGACACTCTTTGAGCCCTCAAGCTACCCGTGACTCTGCCCACCACCCATTACCCTAAAGTCCCTCCACCCCTACTGCCTTTACACCTGGTGTCTCCTGATTCTCCTCAGGTGACCATGGCATCCCTCTTCAACTTTCTACAAGGTTGATCTGGTCTGTTGTGTTTGCTTCCTTTTCTTTCTTTATTCTAACACTCTCATGACTCAGTTTCCTAACACTATGGCACAGTTTGTAAGTGAAAACAATGATAGAAAATACATTGTATAGCCTGGTGCTGGTGGCTCATGCAGTAATCCTAGCTAGTCAGGAGGCTGAGATCTGAGGATCGTGGTTCAAAGCCAGCCCAGGCTTAAATGAACCCCAAGATAGGGACACAAGTGGTTTTTTTCTTTCTTGCTATTGTTTCTAACATATTTATAAGGTACTATGTGCTATTTTTGTTGCTTTGTATGTTCCTCCTCCACGGTATAAGCCCTGTTTTCACTGTATTTGATGCTGGTATAATTTGAGGAGGGGAAGGGAAAAAACAAGCTTTTTAAATAGGGATATAGGTTGGCCCATTGCAAAAATGAGATGTACAAAACACCATGTTGAAAACCGAACTTTACAATTTAGGCAGGGGGAGGTGGGGAGGGGGTGAGAGTGTAGTTGTGGAAGTGGAAAGGAAGGGATGGTAGGGAAAAAACAAAGGAGGAGGCAACAATGCTTGATAAGAGATGTGCTCATTATCTTGCTCTTGTAACTGTAACCCCTCTGTACAATATTTTCACAATAAAAACATTAAAAAATAATAAGGCTAACAAATGAAAGAACCAAAGTCGGAACAATTCTCTTCAGAAGTGAGATGAGACCTCTAGGTGGTGATATACATGCTTCATGGATACAGTAACAAAACGAATATTCACCTCCTAGCAGGATGGTTCAGAGTTTCATCATAACATGCAGAAGGACGCTCAATTTAAAACTTGTTTGTAACTGGAATTTTCCACTTAATATTTTGGACTGCTGTTAAGTATAGTAGGTGAAACCATAAAAAGCTCAACTATGAAAAATAGGGACTTATGATACACTCAGGAACCTAAAGAATTAGTACTTTAATGTACTTTTAGTCCTCCTCTCTACAAATGTAATTGTTTAGTTTTCAGTAAGGAGAAGCAGATATGAATTGTTACTGGATAAGGATTTTTTTACCATAAAGAAAATGATTGATACAATGCAAACTTAATTTCCATACTTCTCCCCCAAAGCTATTGGAATATCAATTCTTTTATGGTACATGATATATACATCAGTGGTTCCTTGGCACTAGGTAAGAGCTCCACCTTGTGATCTTTCCATGTATATTTTTAAGTGAACAATTTACAATAGTCTACAAATTAAATATAAATTTAATACTAAACTCATACTTTTATCTTTTTTCACACTTGAGAAAGCTCCAGGTCAAACAGCATTAAAATATTTAAAGACAGTATTGTTTAAATCCTATTTTTGTATTTATTATTTATTTATTGGCAGTACTAGGGTTTGAACTCAGGTCTTTCAGCTTGCCAAACAGGTGATTTAACACTTGAGATATACTTCCAGCCCTATTTTCTTTTAAATTTTAATTTTTTAATTGAAGGAGTGATGAGCTGGGGGTTACAGTTACATAGGTAAGACAATAAGTACATTTGTTTTAAATCATCATTACCCTGTCCCTCTTTATCTCCCATTTACCCCTCCTTGTCTCCCCCCAAGTTGTAATGTTCATATCCCACATAGTGTCAAGTGAGTGTCAGTGTTGCTGTGGTTCATCTGCTGTTCTGCTGTTTCTGTGATTCCCTTTCCCTTTCACGTATTGTGTTGTCTATTATACAAGACACAAGATACAAAAAACTAAGAGAAATGAAGAAAGAAAAAAACAATAGAGAAAGATAAACAAACTATATACGGGGGTCTAATGAGAACCTCTTCTTTCCATAAGTTTGAGTTCATGTTAATATGCATCATTATATATAGTCCTTTGCATTAAACACTTGAGTTATTGAGATCCTCTATTAAGAATATACATATTCTAGTTCTTACAAATGAGGGAGATCATGCAACCTGCTTTTCTTTGGGTCTGGCTTACTTCACTTAATATAATTTTCCCAAGTCTTTCCATTTCCTTATGCATGGAACAATGTTATTCTTTCTGATGGAAGCATAGGATTGCATTGTGTATATGTTCCACATTTTCTTGATCCGTTCATCTACTGAGAGGCATTTGGGTTGGTTCCATATCTTGGCTATCCTGTCTATTTTCATAGTATTTTATTTTAATTTAAACACCTATGACTTGTGTCCTTTGATGTGGTTCAGTGTAATATTTCCACACTTGTAAATAGCCTGCACTAATAAAATCCAAACTCCCTTCATCTATAACACTCACCCACATACCTAACAATCTAATAACCTGGCAATCATTATTCCACATACAGATGGAAATTTTAGTCTCTACATATGACAGACAACAATTTTTTCTTCTCTGCCTCTATCTGGCTTATTTCACTTAACATAAGTTTCCATACTTTTGTCCACTTTGCTGACTGGATTCAGTTCCTTTTATGGCTTAAAACTATGAAGATGTGCATATAAACCACATTTTTCTTAGTCATTCATCTATTGATTGGAACTGAAGCTATTGCTTAGCTATTGTGAATAGTGCTGCAATAAACATGGTTTGTGCAGGTATCTCTTTGGTACACAATTGCATGTCTTTTAGATGTGTATATGTATATATATGTAAACATATGTATGGATCATGTGGTAGTTCTATTTTTAATTCTCTGAAGACCCTTCATTCTACTCTTCACTAATAACTGCTATAACTTACAATAAAAAAGAATTTCTAGCTGGGCGCCAGTGGCTCACACCTACAATCCTCCTTACTCAGGAGGCTGAAATCTGAGATCATGGTTTGAAGCCAGCTTGGGCAGGAAAGTCAGTGAGACACTTATCTCCAATTAACCACCAGAAAATCAAAAGTAGAGCTCTGACTCAAAGTGGTAGAATGCTAGCCTTGAGCAAAAGAGCTCAGAGACAGAGACCAGGCACTGAATTCAAGTCCCATGACCAACAACACCAAAAGAATTTCTTTTTCTCTACATTACCAACATGTCTGGGTTTATTATTATATTTTGTTTTGTAATAGTCACTCTAATGGGTTGATATAAAACTTCAGTGTAATTTTGAAAGACATTTCTCTGAAAGATAATTTGTTCAGGGATTTTTTTTTATCACAAAGGAGTATAAATTTCCTTTAGTTGCTTGTTTTTTTCTTATTAAAATGTTTTACTGTTATTATCAAAATGATGCACACAGGGGTCATAATTTCATAAGTCAGGTAATGAGTACATTTCTTTTTTGACAATGTCAACATTTCCCTCATTCTCTCAGTTTTTCCAGTCTTTTTCTACCCATGTTAGATAGTTCATTTTCAACATAGTTTCTGCTAATATGATTGCTACTTTTGTTCATCCTATATCCCTCCATTTTGTGACTCTCTTACCACTCCCCCAAGAAAGAAAAATAAACAAGACAAAAAGGAAAAAAAGAAAGAAAAAAATTTAAAAACCATTTTTTTAATTTTCTGGATTTCATTTCTATAAATATTATATGATTAGCGGCATGGAGGCACGGTCCCTTAATTGGATTTTTCTTTGTTGTTGCTTTTGGTCCCTCTTCTTTTTCTCTTGTTTGTTCACTTATCTGTCTTTGAGGGGGACTGTAATGGGTGCACAGAAATGGAGTTACAAAGGGTGAACAAATGGAAGTGGCGCTGTGGCTCAAGTGGTAGAATGCTTACCTTGAGCTGAAGAGCTGAGAGATAGCTTCTAGGCCCAGAGTTCAAGCCCCACGACTGACAAAAAAAATGAAGCCAGGTGCCAGTGGCTCATGCCTATAATCCTACTCAGAAGGCTGAGATCTGAGGATTGTGGTTCAAAGCCATCTGGAACAGGAAAGTCTGTGAGACTCTTATCTTAAATTAACCACCAAAAAACCAGAAGTGGCGCTGTGGTTCAAGTGGTAGAGTGCTCGCTTTGAACTGAATTGCTGAGGGACAGTGTTCAGGCCCAGAATTCAATCCTCATGACTGACCAAAAGAAAAAAAAGGTGAACAAATGCAGCAGTGGTACTCAGTAGACACTATGTTTAAAATGACCTATACAATTTGTAGGTGGGGACAGAAGAAAAAAACTGGAAGAGAGCACGGGAAGTGGGGGGGACATAGTCCAAAAAACCGTACTTATTACCTGACTTCTATAACTATCACTTCTCTGTACATCACCTTCTATATATGAGAGAAAACTTACACCTTTTGTCTCTCTGAGTTTGGCTTACCTCACTTAACCTGCTTTGTTCTAGGTCCATCCATTTCCCTGCAAATGACATAATACTATACTTTCTAATGTCTAGGTAAAATTCCATTATGTATAGGTACCACTTTTTTTTAAAAACCCACTCATCTATTGTAGAACATCAGGGCTGTTTCCATAACTTGATTACTTTGAATAGTGCAGCAATGAACATGGATGTGCAAGTGTCTTCACAGTATCCTGGCTTGTAAAGTTCTGGGTAGAGGTCTAGGAGTGGTATGACTGGGTTATAGGAAAGATCTATGTTTAGAAACCTCCAGACTGCTATCCAGACTGGTTGTAACTAGTTTACATTCCCACCAACAGTGCAATAGGGTTCCTTTTTCTCTACAACCCCACCAAATTGGTTTTTTGAATTCTTTTTTTTTACATCACAACATTGTTTATTATGTGATTTTTTTTTACAATACAAACAAAAATACAGAAATGCAATATATGGATACAGCTAAATGCAGAATGGTGACTTTTTCTCTCTTCAAGAGGCCATGATTCCCATTTCTAGTAAAATAAAGAGACTGCATATAGGTAGAAACAGGCTTGTTGTTAGCTCCACAATTTGCCTAGAAATGACCTATAAATGCATTTTCTCCCTGCTACTTACCATAAAGTGTAAAAAGGGAGTTAAAGGAAAGTTTCCTTGTTGTTTCCTACCATATGAAAGATGCTATATTCTATTTTAGCAGGGCCAATATATGGAAAATATCTAAATTAAATGTTATTACAAAAATGAAGCAGTAATGAGATTCTGGCTAAAGAGGGTACTAAATGAGAATAATATATACGTAAAGAATCCAAAACAAACAAGCAAAAGGTTGTTATAAAAAGCTCTAGGTGCACTGTAAGCATATACGTTCTTTTTTCCATGTGTATTTTCAAACAATGGAAGTGTCAAAAATAGGGTCAACTGTGTTAGACTAAATTACATTATTGTATAGGCTGCACTGAATGGAGCCTCTGTATTATAATTATCATAGAGAAGCATAGTCTGCATCATAGTATGACAATTTATCCTCAGTGAAAACCTTCCAGAGTCCTTTATTTTGGAATATCCTGTAAACAATCAAACCACCAGAACATGATTGTACAACTGTTAAATGTTCTCTTACATTAAATTGAAGACATCTGTTTAATAATAATAATAAAAAAGAAAACGTAGAAAGGTACTTAGAGCTGTTACTTTCTAAGTACAGAACACCCTAGACAATTCAAGGCATCTTAATCTCCATCAAGAACAACAACCACAAAATAGTATTCCTCGTGCTGTTAAATCCATCATTATGGATAAAACTGGTGGAAACTGGTCAAACGGATCCAACAAACACTGATGTCCAAGCTGGCATATTGGCAACTGATACGTAACTGGTGGTCAATGGAGAGTTTAAAAGATCTTCCCTTTCTTCTTGTTCTTTTCCAAGGTTCGCAGAGTTCTCTTGTTTTAAAATGCATTGTTGAGCTTCCCAGTTGGCTTTCTCCTCCTCAAACTGATGCCGTTTTTCCTCTAATTCTTTGTGCTGGGCTTCCAAATTCTTTTTCATCTGCTCATGGCGCTGTTGGAGCTCAGCCTCAGAGTCCTTCAGTTTCTGGACTTTCTCCTTGACCTTCATCTCAAACACCTGCTCCATCTCCATCTCCATTTTCTTCATCTTGGCTACATGTTCCCTTCTTTCTTCCTCCATTTGTGCCAGAGGGCTTTTGGTAAGCTGTCCTTTATTCTTTTTATTATCCACACCGTTGTAAGTCACAGCTGCCAGCTTTCTGCTTCGGTAGTTCTCATAGTGTACATTACTAGTGACATCTTTTAAGTCTTGCATGTGTGTTCTTATCAACATATTCCTTAGAATTGTAAAATCACAATGTTCACCATTTTCAACTTCAGCCACACCCCAAGGATACTGCCTTCCTCTGACCCTCTTGCCATTAACTTCAATGATCATGTTACTACCTACTACAGCGAGAGGTAAACAGTCCTTTATCTTTTAACCAGCTTATTTTCTTCTTCGTCACCTGTTTCTGGAAATTCATATATTTTAATTTTATGTTCTTGGATTTCTTTCATTGTCTGTTTTTTAAACTGCTGGCATTCCTCTGGTGTGAGTGTGTCTGCTTTGGCAATTGATGGGATGATAGTCACTTTTTCATGCAAATGTTTCATAAACTCAATGTCCAATGGTTTAAGTCCATGTCCTGAGGGAGCGATGAAGTACAGGCAGCACTGCACCCTGTTATCAGGCATCTGACGCCTGTTCACCCGGGATTCCGCATTTAGATAATCCTCAAATTTACTATCAATATAGTCGATAACAGGCTGCCAGCAATTACTATTATCCACTGCATCGCCAAAGCCTGGAGTATCAACTACTGTGAGCAACAACTGAACACCACCTTCCCTGATTAAAACTTTGGATTGTTCCACCTGTACAGTCTTTTTATTCTATGGGAAGGCCCTGGGTACTCTGGAGAATACAAATCTGTGAGAAATAATGAGTTGATTAATGTTGACTTTCCCAGTCCAGATTCATCTACTATCATAAGTGTGAATTCAAACCCTCTTTTCACTGATTTTCTGTATACTTGATATGAGAGATTGGCAAATCCCACATAGCCTTCAAGGTTCTTCTGTTGAGCCATGGTGCCGCTGTTGATGCTCCTCTCCTCGGCAGCAACAGATCTCGCACTCTGGTTTTTTGAATTCTTGATGTTGGTAATCTAACTGGGGTGAGATGGAGTTGTTTGGATTTTTATTTCCTTCATGGCCAGGTATGTGTGCATTTCCTCATATGTGCCTTTATCATTCTTACCTCTTCTTCTGAGAAGTCTTTCCTTGAGACCTTAGCCCATTTAATTAGTGATTGGATTATTAGCTTTGAGAGGGGTTAGTTTCTTAAGCTCCTTTATATTTTGGATATTAGGTTCTTGTCAATAGTATTGCTGTTAAAGATCTCCTAGTTGATTGGCTGTCTTTCTAGTTTAGTAACTATGTCCTTTGCTGTGCGGAAACTTTAAATTTTGAGGTAATCCACTTGTGAATTTGCCTATCTTCTGTGCCCATGTGACCCTTTCTAAAAGTTTCTGCCTATTCCTATACATTCTAGTGTTTCTCCTACTCCATCTTGCAGTAATCTCAAGGTTTCAGGTGTGACTTAAGGTATTTGATCCATATTGAGTTGATATTAGTGCATGGTGACAGGCAGGCATCCACTTTTGGTTTTCTGCATATGGATGCCCAGTTTTCCCAACATCAATTATTAAAGAGGTTATCTTTTTTCCACTATGTATCTTTAGCTCCCTTATAAATATTCATAACTGTAAATATAATGTTTTGTTTCTGTCTTCTAGCCTGTTCCATTGATCTTTGGTTCTATTTTTATGCCTTTACTAAGTTATTTTGATTATCATAGCTCTACAGTAGAGCTTGAAGTCTGAGATTGTGATACCACCAGAATTGCTTTTTTTGTCTAGAATTGCTTTGGCTACTCAAGGTCTTTTATTGTTCCAAATGAATTCTTGGATTATGTTATCTATCTTAGTAAAGAATGTCATTGGGATTTTGATGGGGATTGTGTTAAATTTGTGATAATTTTTGGAAGAATAGCAGCAGTAGTAATATTAATTCTACTTATCCATGAACATGGAAGGTCTTTCCATTTCCTGATGTTGTCTTTAATTTCTTTCTTCCAATATTCATAGTTTTCAGTATAAAGGTCTTTTGCTTACTTGGTTAGGTTTATTCACAGATACTTATTTATTTTTGAAGTGATTGCAAATGGAGTCATTTTCCTGATTTCACTCTCTACATGTATATTGTTGATATACAAAAAGACTACTGATTTCTGTGGGTTAATTTTATATCTTGCTACTTTGTCAAAGTTATTGATCAAACCTGGGAGCTTGGGAATGGAGTCTTTGGGGTACTTTAGATATAATATCATGTCATATGCAGATAATGATAGTTTGATTTCTTCTTTCCCTATGTGAATCCCTTTTATGTCCTTTTCTTGCCTTTTGCTCAGGCTAGGCATTCCAGAGCTATACTGAAGAGGGGTGGAGACAGTGGGCATCCTTGCCTTGTTCTTAATGTTAGAGGAAATGGTTTTAGTTTTTCACCATTCAGTATGATGTTGGCTGTTGGTCTGTCATGTATCCTTATTTTGAGGTATTTTCCCTTTATTCCTAGCTTCTCCAGAGCTTTTACATGAATGGATGTTAGATTCTGTTAAAGGCTTTTTCTGCATCTTTGAGATGATCATGTGGTTCTTGTCTTTGGCCCTATTGAAATGATGCATTATTGTTAGCCCAATGAGCTCCCTTCCCAAAGCTTAGCATGCTCCTTCCTCCTTCCACAGCTTGGCGTGATCCCTTCCTAGGCAACACTAGGCCCATTTAGTAAAGGCAATAAATAATCAGCCTCCAACTCCCTCCTTCACCTGGAGATGGCACTCTTCTGGGGTGGCTAGCACCAAATAAGGCAGCAAGAGCCCCTTAGAATGACGTTCAGGTCTGGGCAGCTGCAAAACCCCTTATCTACTACTTGGGCAGCAGCCATCAATCCTAGTCGGCCATGATGAAGTTCCTGGTCCACACATCCACCCTGGGGGTCGCCGCCTCCTAGCCCCTTCTAGCCCCTCCTAGCCTCAGTAGGTTATATAGGTCACCTCAGACAATAATGGGCACTTCTCATTCCTCCTTTGTGAGAAGAGGTCTTGCCAGTCCCTTTGCTGGCAATAAACCTTTTCTTTGTTCTTTGTACCTGGATGTCTGTGTGGTTTTCTGGAAAAGTCTAATACACTCTAACAACTATGTTTATTGATTTATGTATGTTAAACAAGCCTTGTATCTCTGGGCTAAAACTCACTTGATCAAAATTTATGACTTTTGTTTTTGTTTTTGTGCTGGTCCTGGGTCTTGAATTCAGAGCCTAGAGGCTGCCCCTGAACTTCTTTGGTTCAAGGCTATCATCCTACTACTTGAGCCAAAGTGCCACTTCTCACCTTTTCTGAGTAGTTCATTGGAGATAAGAGTCTCACAGGCTTTCCTGGTTGCACTGGCTTTGAACCATGATCCTTAGATCTCAGTCTCTTGAATAGTTTGATTATAGGAGTGAACCACCAGCACTCAGCTTATATGACTTTTTTTGATTAGATGTTGAATTCTGTTGGCTAAAATTTTATTGAAGAGCTTTGCATCTGTGTTTATCAGAAAGATTGGTCTATAGTTCTCTTTTTTTTGTTGGATCCACATCTGGTTTTGGGATGAGTGTGATGCTGGCTTCTTAAAATGAGCTTGGAATTGATCTTTCTGTTTCTATTTGAGAAGTACTGATGTTAGTTCAACTTAAAAAAAAACCTTATAGAATTAAGCCATGAATCCACTGAGACATGTGTTATTCTCCTCTGTCTCTTTAGGTGTTATGGACCTTTTTAAATGGTTTGTAGCTCTTTCAGTTTAGGCAGTTTGTATGTCTCTGGGAACTTATCTACTCCTACTAGATTTTCTATCTTATTTGAGTATACATTTTGTCATAGTCCTTCATCATTTTTTGGTTTTCTTGGATGTTTATTGTAATGTTTCCTTTAGCATTTCTGATTTTATGGATTTGAGTCTCTTCAATTTAGCTAGTGGTTTGCCAATTTTATTTTATTTTTTCCTCAAAGAACTAGCTTTTTGTTTCATTGACTTTATAATTTTTTGAGTCTCTAACTCATTAATTTCTGCACTAATCTTTACTATCTTTGTCTAGTAGTTTGGGGTTTGGTTTTTGTTTTCTAGCAGCTTTAGTTACATCATAGCATTATCTGCCTGAGCTGTTTCCATTTTCTCTATTTGCATGCTTAGAGCTATGAACTTACCTCTCAACAATGCTTTTACTGTATCCCAGAGGTTCCAGTATGATGTACTTTCATTTTCACTGAATTAAGAACTTTCTGATTCTCCCTTTATTTCTTCAGTGACCTACATGTTGTTCAGCAGTGTATCGTTCAGTCTCCATGTATTTGAGTGTTTTCTGCAGTACATTTTGTTGTTGAGAACTAGTTTAATTCCATTGTGATCAGATAGGATGCAAGGAGTTATCTCAATCCTTTGTATTTGTTTAGGCTTGTTGCATAATCTAGGATATGATCAATTTTGGAGAATGTTCCATGGTTGCTGAGAAGAACGTGAATTGTTTGTTTGGTTGTTGAGTGAAATACTCTATAGATAGCTGCTAAGTCCATTTGGGTTATGGTGTCATTTAATTCAGAAGCTTCATTGATGATCTTTTATTTTATTTAGTTGACTTGTTCCTTGGCAAGAGTGAAGTTTTAAAGTCTCCCATTATTATTGTTTTGGGGGTCTATCATGTTCTGTATGTGTAAGAATATTTGTTTAATGTATTTAGGTGCCCCATTGTTTGGTGCATAAATATGAACCACTGTGATATCCTCTTTGTGGATCATTTCTTTTATTAACATGTATGCCCTTCCTTGTCTCTTTGTATTGATTTTAATGAAAAATTTGTTGTATCAGATAACAGTATGGCTAGTCCTGTCTTCTTGCAGGATGCTTTTGTATGAAAGGTATTTTTTCCCTTCACCTAGAATTTCTGTTTATCTTTGTGAGATGTGTTTCTTGGAGTCAAGAGATGGTTTGATTTTGTCTTTTGATATAATCTGTTGCTCTACGTATTTTGGTTGGGGAGTTGAACCTGTTGATATTTAACATTACTATGGAGAAATATGTTGTGTTTCCTGCCGTTGTGTTGTTTCCTGGTAGCTTCTTCTTTCTTCTTCTTGTGTGTACTAAACTAGTCTTCTAGTGATTTTTATTCAATGCTGTGTTTCATAGACTTTATCTTCTTCAGATACTTTTTTTTTCTCTTAGTATCCTTTGTAGTGCTGGTTTAATGTTCATGAATTCTTTTTGCTTTTGTTTGTTGTGAAAGGTTTTAGGTTTTCCATCAATTCTGTATATTATTTTTATTGATTGCATATATTGAATAATCCTTGGATTTTTGGTATAAAAGTAACTTTAGCGGCTGGGCGCCAGTGGCTCACACTTGTAATCCTAGCTACTCAGGAGGCTGAGATCTGAGGATCAAGGTTCAAAGCCAACCTGGCAGGAAAGTCTGTGAGACTCTAATCTCCAATTAACCACTAAAAAAACAGAAGTAGCGCTGTGGCTCAAGTGGTAGAGCACTCACCTTGAACTGAAGAGCTGAGGGACAGCACTCAGGCCCAGAGTTCAAGCCTCATGACCAACAAAAAGTAACTTTAGCACAGTGAATGATCTTTCTGATATTGTACCATATTCTATATTCTAGCATTTTCTTGAAATTTTAGATGTATGTTAATTTGAGATTTTTTGGTTGTAATTTTATTTTTTGGTAATGGTTGCCCGAGCTCCTCCTGCTACTGCTGTTGAATTCAGTTCTGATTTTGAATAACAGGATATTAAAGAATGAGTTCAGAAGAGTTACATCTCATTAAACTCTTTGGAATAAACAAATGACATTAATTGTTAAAGATTTGGTGAAATACAACAATGAATATATCTGGTTCTGAGGTTGTCATTGTTGGAGGAGATCAATTTTTTACTCAATTTTATTATTTTTTATATAGTCTACGTAGGCTATTATGCACCCAGAAATTGGTTTAAATATTTTAGGACACAAAGTGCCCACTTTTCAACATTTCAGGATTATTGAATTGGGGTACATGGATGGATACAAAATGGATGTGAAAGGTGTTGGATATCATCTTTTTTTTGGGGGGGGGGTCTGGTTGTGGGGCCTGAACTCTGGGCCTGGGCGCTGTCCCTAAGCTCTTCAGCTCAAGGCTAGCGCTCTACCACTTGAGCTATAGCACCACTTCTGGCTTTTTTCTTTTTTCTTATGTGGTGCTGAGGAATCGAACCCAGGGCCTCAGGCATGCAAGGCAAACACTCTACCACTGAGCCAACTTCCCAGCCCTTCATATATAGTTCTGTACTCTGTTTTTATCACTGTCTTGTAAAGATGACTCATATCCTTACAAATTTTCCATGAAAAATATTTGAAAAGACTGTTGCATCTGTTCATGAGGTTAGCCACATGTCTTCTCATAGGGATCTCTTGGATATGTCTTTCTTTTGTGCCAAAATATAAAGCAGATGATCTGCCAAATCTTCTAGCTACTTGGAAACACTGGATAAAACAGTAAATATCAAATTCTCCTCAAATTTTTTTGTGTTTCCACCTGCACTAAAGGCTCAACCTAATCTTCATCTTTATTACAATAATGGCAGTCTCTTGAGCCAGACTATCTGGGTTAGAATCCTGGTTGTATCTCTTACTAGCTGGGGTATAAACATAGAACCTGTTCAAACACATAACCTCTTTCTATGTTTGATTTCCAATCTGCATTTAAATATTTAATTTATTTTTTAATTTTTGTTATCTTTAAGTAGTTGTACAGAGGACTTTCCATTTAACAAAGCAGTTCATGGATATATCTTGGTGAGTGCCACCTTATCCAACATTCTCACTCATTTCTCCCTTACCCATCCCTCATTCTTCTTAATTTTGTTGGATAGGCACTGGATTCTTGACTGATTCTCCCCCCTCTTCTCATGTTCATTTGTTTACCCATTTCCCCTTGGCCCCTCTCTGCCCTTTTCAAGTATCTGTTTCCTGGAGTTTGATTTTCCTGAACTAAAACAAAAACCAAAAACAACCAACAATAACATTTTGTACTGTTGTGATATTAGAAATAGCTCCAATGTTGGAGTGCCACATAGGGTAAGGACAACTCAAAAGGAATTCAGGAAGGCAAAGTTTACTTCTGCAAAAGGGCACACCATGGATTAAAATATCTGACAAGCAACCACACACAGCAGGCAGCTATACCCTTTTCATCCCTAACCTAGCAGGCCCTGCCCCTCTGCTCACATTGGCTGAGCAGAGAGAGACTCACAAGATGCAAAAAGATGTGGCTCAATGAACAGGGTATAATTAAATCTAAGGAGCTTCTAACAGGAGGTCTTAATTAAAATGTTCAGGAAAAGGATGTATGGAACTAAGATGTAATTAACAAGGGCCAAGGCACCTGGCTAAAGCAGGAACCTTTTAGAAAAAAAGCATTCTCTCAAGATTAGCAGAAAGAAAGCAAACTACTAACAGTGAGAAGAACATATCAAGTTATTTGCTCAGTGTGCTGAACAGACTTTTTCATTATGAACCTAAGTATAAAGAAGAGATCAGGATTCAGGAAGGGAAATAAATGGTTACAACCAGAAACCAAAGCCAGACTGCTACCATAGACCTTTGCAGTAAGGCCATTTGTGCTGAGAATTTGGCAAATCTGAAGATTCGGCAGATCATCTGTTTTATATTTTGGTACAAAAGGAAGTAGTGTGTGCTGACTTCTGTGGGGGCAAGAGTCGAAGTCCAAGAGTCCCTGTTATGGATACTGTAGAAGTTAATATCAGGGCATCAACTCATTATTTTTACCAGTTATTCATTCTTTAAACACATATTGGATGACAGAAAGTAACCTTCAAACAAGGGTAAAGTGGAGAAAGATTGTGATAAAATACTTCCATGCCCCTTTACCCTTCAGTTTTTACGTGAATAGAGATACCACGAGGGTAAAAAACAATTCTGCAACATGGGTTGTGTAATGTTAGGTGATTCAAAGGTAAAACAAAGGGACACTGACAAAGTATTTGACTAGGTGAGAGTTCAGGTTGGGAACAAGCTCATAACATCTGGGAAAGTCTGGCTTCAAAGGAACTCCTCCTGTAATCACCTTTTCCCTTCTAAGCGATCTGCATTTGGCATATTGGATTTGACCCTGGAGAGATAATCATGAACGAAATGAGAGTTAAGAACTTGGAGATTGACTATGTCCCCTCTCCTTGCTCCACATGACTGTGTCGGTCACCATTCTTTTAGTGATACACTTCACCTTGGTGACTTCTATTCATTTTTTAAGATGTCATTATTCTATTCTATTCTATTTTTTAAATTTACTTTTATTGTCAAGTTGATGTATGGAGGGGTTACAGTTACATATATAAGGTAGTGAGTACATTTCTTGTTGAACTTGTTACCCCTCCCTCATTTTTCTCCAAATTTTCCCTCTCCGCACCCCCTCAAGTTGTACAGTTCACTTCCAACATATTGTCTTGTATCACTGTTGCATTGGTTCACTTTTTGTCCTTTGACTCACTATTATGTTGTTTCCCTTCCTTTCCTTAATTCATATAAATGTATATCAATACTGAGGATACAAAGTATTTTTCCTTTCTTGGCCTATATTTTATTCTTTCAGTGCAGCCTTAATGTAGTTTACTTTCCACCTGATTTCATTGTCAATCTTTACTCATCAAACTTGTTAAGTGAAGAAATAATTATAAAATGATTTAAAGAAAGAACAACCTATAAAGTATTTTGGAAAGGGATTATTATAACACCCCACAGAAAACGCCATTGAGAGAATAAGTTGCTTCCTACCTGTGAAGTGAGGTGGAACAAACAGCCTGAGCCTCATGAATCCAAGTCTAGGGTTCCATCTACCAGCACAATCACTCTGGGTCTTAACTGGAGAGTGGATAGAACAGACTCCAAGAAAAATTACAGGCTGGCTGAGAAGGTGGCTCAGTGGTAGAGCGCTTGCCTTGCATGCATGAGGCCCTGAGTTCGATTCCTCAGCACCACATAAGACAAAAGCCAGAAGTGGTGCTGTGGCTCAAGTGGTAGAGTGCTAGCCTTGAGCTGAAGAGCTGAGGGACAGCGCCCAGGCCCAGAGTTCAGGCCCCACGACCGGACTAAAAAAAAAAAAATTGCAGGGCTGGGAAGGTGGCTCAGTGGTAGAATGCTTGCCTCACTTCCATGAGCCCCAGGGTTCGATTTCTCAACACCACATAAACAGAAAAAGCCAGAAGTGGCACTGGGGCTCAAATGGAAGAGTGCTAGCCTTGAGCTGAAGACCTAAGGGCAGTGCCCAGGCCCAGAGTTCAAGCCCCACGATTGACAATAAAAAAAAAAAGGAAAAAGAAAAAGAAAAATTGCAAAGGCAACTGGAGCAGGAAGTTTTGGAATCCAATAGAAAAGGGATTCTAATCCATCCTTGGAAATCTAATTGGTCATCTTCCTTTGAACACATCTCTACCTGTTTGTACTTAGTTTATCATCACTAAATTGGAATAATAAGATAAGTTGCCACAACTCTAGAACATTTGATAATGTAGACAAAGAACTTTTAAAATCCAATCCATGTCTATATTCCCTGCATTGTAACTTATTATATTGCCTAATACATATTTAATGCTTGCAAAAATATATGTGAGTAATTTTGAGAGGAGATTTTTTTCATTTATTCTCAAAACAAATACTTCAGTTTAATCACTTCTAGACATTAAAGTCCAATTTGTTCTCTCACTCTTCCTTTTTCCAACCCTGGAAGGAACAAGGGAGGGGTAGGCTGGACTGGAGGTGAGGCTTAAGTGGTAGAGTAGAGTACCAGCCATGAGCGAGAAAGCTAAGCAAGAGCACAAGGCACTGAGTTCAAGCTTCAGTATAAACACAAAAATAAATGGATAAATATTGTATGATTCTCCTTATTAGTAGTAAATAGAAAAATTCAGAGAGCTAGTAATAGCTTGTAGAAAACAGATTAAAAATTACCATGGAGGATACAGTAAAGCCATTAGTACAATCATGTACTTTGCAGCATTATTCACTGTAGCCAAGGTAAGAAATCAGCCCAGATGCTTCTCAAGGATGAATGGATCAAGATAATGTAGTGGGCTGGGTGCTGGTGGCTCACACCTGTAATCCTAACTACTCAGGAGGCTGAGATCTGAGGATCACCGTTCAAAGCCAGTCTGGGCAGGAAAGTCAATGAGACTCTTAGTTCCAATAAACCATTCAGAAACCAGAAGTGGCACTGTGGCTCAAGTGGTAGAGCTGTATCCCTGAGCTGAAGAGCTGAGGGACAGTGCCCAGGCTCAGAGTTCAGGCTCCATGACTGGACCCCCCCCAAAAAAAAAGAAGAAAAGGGGAAGAATGCAGTCAAGAATTCAATGTATATCCTACAAAATTAAAAAGAGTGTGTGAAAGTGTACGTTGAAGAGGGGTAGGTGAGAATGTTAAGGGGTGACATTAATCAAGATGCACTGTATTTATAAGCTGCTTTGTTAAATAGCAACTTCTGTGTATAACTACTTAAAGATAATTTTTAAACCTTAAAAAATAGATCTAAAAAGAAAAAACTTACCAGGTACTAGAAGAAAGGAGAAGGGGGATGATTATTACCTAGTGGAATAAAGTTTTGATTGAAGAAAAAAAATATTGAGGGGGCAAAAATAGTGATAATAGTTATAAAACATTGTACTTGTAATTAATGCATCAACTACATAGGAAAATTTTTTTAAATTGCTAATGTATTTCACTATCTTTTTAAAAAGCAAGGGTATAAATAATATGGCACACACATTATGTCTGAATAAAAATATTTATACAAAAAGTCTCCTTGGTTGATATTCAGCCTTTATACAGGTTTAAAAGAGAACAATATGCAGATTTTCACCACTATGAAACTTACTTCCAAAAAACATAAACCAAGCTGGATATTGGTGGCTCATGCCTGTAATCCTAGCTACTCAGGAGGCTGAGATCTGAGGATCTGGGCAGGAAATTCCCTGTGAGACTTTTATCTCCAATAAACCACCAGAAAACCGGAAGTTGTGCTGTGGCTCAAATGATAGACTCCTAGCCTTAAGCTGAAGAGCTGAGGGACAGCACCCAGGCCCAGAGTTCAAGCTCCACAACCGACAAAACAAGCGAACAAAACAACCAGAAAGCAGGAAGCTCCTGCAGTGATCACACACAGGAGTATTTGTTTCAAGCTTTTAGTTGGTTTTCCACAGCCTCACCTCTGCTTTTCTTTAAACTGAGTCAAGAAAGTTCTGGGAATTAAACATTAATTCACTCTTAAACAATACCATCCATATGCATCTATACATAATCAGAAAAACTGCATGGAGTAAACCCTGTAAATACTTAACAAAATGAATGCATGTCTGGAAGCTGAAACTATTTGAATAGGAAAAGGGTTAGTGGGAAGAGGTATGAATGGAATAGAGGACAAATATAATCATAATACACAATAGACATATGTGTAAAAGGAAGTAGGAAACTCAATATGATTTAGGGGGAAGGGGTAAGAAAGATAAGGGGAAACAAGGAAGGGGTGACTGTGCCCATGAATGGACACATTAAATGGTAACCCCCTGGTACAAGCATTTGAAAATTAAATTTAAAAATTAACAGCAGAAAAGAAACATGGCACCTCAAACTAAACCTGATCTGTTCAAGACAGAGATCCAACCATGCCAGGGTTTTACTCATTCCCTTCTTGCTTCATACACCAAATGACTTGGTGTTGGTGGGATGTCATCAATAGGTACACACCTCTGCTCCGTGCCATGAGAAGTATTAGCACACAAGGCTTCCTTACAATCTTTCAAGATTCTTAGTTGAGCTGTCTCTATGCTGAAAGGATGGGAAAGATGCTTATTTGCTAATAAATCTTGATGATGCAAAGCACAACTTTTTTAAGAGTTAATTCTCTGCATATAGTTTATACTCTTCATGTAGCTTTCTTTTTTGGGGGGGGGGGTCCGGTCATGGGGCCTGAACTCTGGGCCTGGGTGCTGTCCCTCAGCTCTTCACCTCAAGGCTAGCACTCTATCACTTGAGACACAGCGCCACTTCCGGCTTTTTTCTTATGTGGTGCTGAGGAATCGAACCCAGGGCCTCGAGCATGCGAGGCAAGTGCTCTACCACTAAGCCACTTTCCCAGCCCCCATGTAGCTTTCTTACAAGCCTTACTCATACCTTTCCAAGTTCTCAATGAATGTCACTTGAAAAGACCAGGACTTCTATCTAGCCATATAGTTTTGCATGCTCCTCTTACAAGAGCTTCCCTAAATATGGAGGCCTGCATTTGTGCCAATTTGTGGAGTAGATATTTTGTCACATCTTCCTACTACTTGGAAACAATGGATGAAACATAGCAAATAAGAAATGCTCTCTGGATATTTTGAGGGCCATGGTAGTGACCAGCTATTCAACTTAATCTTTATCTCCTCTACATTAACAGTTAATAGCAAAGTTTTGGAAACAGGTTGTGTGGATTAGAATCTGGCTGTACCACTTAACTGGGTGATCCTAGGCAAGCACCAAATGTCTTTCTACCTTAGATTTTCCAATCTATGTTATGAGATTTAAAAAAATTCTCAGGGTTAGGAAGGTGGCTCAGTGGTAGAGTGCTTGCCTTGCATGCATGAGGCTCTGGGTTTGATTCCTCAGCACCACATAAGCAGAAAAAGCCAGAAGTGGTGCTATGGCTCAAGTAGTAGAGCGCTAACCTTGAGCTGAATTGCTGAGGACAGCACCTAGGCCCAGAGTTCAAGTCCCATGACTAACAAAAAAGAAAAAAAAAAAACTCTCATGTCATAGGTTGTGCAGGCAAGAATGTGAAATCTTTATTTGCTCCTCTGAGCATAGTTATGTGCACACTACTATACTATTACAACATTGTGAGCTCAACTCTTAAAGAACTCAACTTTCAGAGAGAGAAGCCATAAAAAGGAATCCAGAGCTCTTTGACCCTTGTACTGAAGGAAAACCTGGTAAAGATCCAAACAGGGCAAGAGTCAAAATCCCAGATAGGGGAGAAATACCAAGAAGAGCTAGAAAAAGGAAAAAGTTTAGTGGAATAGAGTGTAAATAGTTACATTTACCTTTGCTCTAGATTTTGCCATGACCCAGAATTTATGAGAAAGGAGGAAAAAAGAACTCTGAAAGTTACCTGTGGAGAGCTGCGGGAGCCGCGACCAAAGACGGCTGCAAAAGCAACATTGTAGCTAAAATGGCAGGGCCGCGTGGTGCGGCTGCGACCTAAGATGGCGCGGGCTCCCGCCTTCCGTCTTCCCCGTGACGAGTGCTCTCTGTAAAAAACAACTCCTTATATGGCTATGACCTGGCTCCTAGTTTGCTTCCGTGTTTGCAGCCCTATCGGTATATGCCACATGGCGCTTCAGGATTGGCCATCCAGGAGGCTTATAACCGGAGCGCGGGGGCGGATGGGGAGGAGAAGCAGGAAGAAGAAGGAGAAACAGGAAGAAGAAGGAAGAAGCGGGCAGGAGAGAAGTAGGAGAAAAGAAGCTGTAAACAAGGTCCTGAATAAACCGTCTGAAAGAAGAACCTGTTGTCGCGTCATCCTTGCGGGTCGAGGCGGTCGCCACAGTTACCCTCATGTAACTCAGTATAATTAGCTGCTGAGAGGTCTTATTTGTAGTGCAATAGGGAAGAGTTTTAATCTCACCCTGGACTCTCAGTAACTATTTTCCTTTCATGAGCATACTTTTACCTCTCTGTCTTCAGTTTCTTGCCAATAAAATAAGGATATAGTAACAGTCATTAATATTGAACAATTGGGGAGCTAGATTGTGAATTCATTTAATGTTAGAGTTCATGTCTGTTTTCCTTGCTGACATGCACACCACCTAGTCTTCCTGGAACAAAGTAAGTACTCAGTGGAATGTCATCAGCGGAATGCTAGCTTCTCTCCACAAACAAGGATAAATCCAAAGAACATTAATTATTATTCCACTGGAATAGCCTTTGAGGGAGAGCACTGGCATGTAACAGGCAATAGAAACTACACAGAGCCAAGAAACTCAAATGCTCTTATTTATAAAGAAGAAAATGGAGTATATCTAGCATCACATCTCCTAAATGAGATCAAACTTAAACTTCACACAATAGAAAATAAATAAGTTGGAGGATCCCAGTAGTCCCCACTAAACTTGCAAAAAACAGAAGTATTTGTAACTAAAGAAACCTGCAGCCCTTAGAGATTGTGAGCCCAATTTGCAGAACTGCCAGAGAATCTATACTGCTACATTACCCCAGAGAAAGCACAGTCCATGCTGTATCCTCCACTGCCCAAAAGTTTATGGTACAGCTCCATTGTAGGGCTTTCCTCCCATGCATACCAGTCTGTCAACCCCACTCAACTTTCAAAGGTACCAGGAAGCAGTCACATGGCTTTCTCTAAGCAGCTCAGCCCACCAAGTCCACAGGAAGCAGTTGAGGGCCCTTCCCTCCCACCAACATGCCTGGGAAGCAACTAGTCCACACTCAAAGGCTATTCTCTCAAAGGTGATTCCAATTGAGTAATAATTAATGTTCTTTGGATTGATCCTTGTTTGTGGAGAGGAGCCAGTGGCCTTGCTGATAACATTCCACTGAGTACTTTCTGTGTTCCAGAAAGTGTAGGTGGTGTGCATGTCAGCAAGGAAAACAGACATGAACTATGTCTGCATCTATGCTCCTATATGGTCCTCAGACACTAAGGGAGGAGCTCTAGGCATGCTGTATTCTGACTACCCACACCTACTGAAAGGACACAGACCACCCACAGCCCTGATACATGAATAGACACACTGCTTTCACTGCTGGGCACAAAGCTTGCACCTTCCTGGGTTCAACGTAGCCTTGGCTACTCAAAGCCCTTAGAATCTGACCAGTACTCTACTTCCATTGCTGTACCAGCCCTGCCTTACCTTAGTGGAATTTATGGAACCTAATAGATGTCCCCCACATAGAGCCAATATGCATTATGCTCATAACTATGAGAGAATCTGTCTTCCTAAGGTATTGCATTCAACTGTAAGGTAAAGCCCACAGACCCCCTACAGTTTATACTACTGAAACACCATGGGCCTAAAGTCTGTATTACTGTGCCCACTAGAACTGAAGCCAGTATAGCCTACCCAAGGGTAGGAAATGGCAGATTCCTCAGGTAATGACACTGGGGAGCCTTGTGAAATCAATTTCAACACTGTTAGCAGAAACAAGAGAAAAAGAAAATTTACTAGGTAGAAGGATGTTTGAATTCCCACAGCTACAGTATGAGAAGAAGAAAGCAACTCAGAAAGCTTCAGGATAAATGGGTTAAAAATTGGTAGAGAGATGGGGCTGGGAAAGTGGCTCAGTGATAGAGCGCTTGCCTTGCATGCATGAGGCCCTGGGTTCAATTCCTCAGCACCACATAAGCAAAAAGAAAAAAGCCAGAAGTGGCACTGTGGTTCAAGTGGTAGAGCACTTGACTTGAGCTGAAGAGCTGAGGGACAGAGCCCAGGCCCAGAGTTCAGGTCCCACGACCGGACCCCCCCCAAAAAAAAATACGGTGGAGAGATGCTGAACCATGAATGGAAACCCAGTTAGCTCCAGAAAATCAAATATCACTGGGGTTTGGAAGGCAGACCAGTAGTCCATGTTGCTAGAAAGGTACAACATGGTCCCTCCTGGCCCTCAGACAACTTCATCAGAAGACCCTACAATCAGAAAGAAAATAAACAGTATCAAAGAAAACTGAGTCCATATTATCTATTGCCCCAGAGAGAAAGCATGGATTTATCTAAAGTGATAGAAATAATAGATTCCCAAACAGCTGACAAAGACCTAATATCTAAAATATAAAAGCAGCTCAGGAAACTAACCCTTCCCTAAGCTAATAAACCAATCATTAAATTCAGAAAAGAACCCAAAGAGAGCCTTCTCAGAAAAAGAGGTAAGAATGTCAAAGAAACATATAAGAAAATGCTCAACATCCTGGCATAAAGAAAATGCAAATCAAAACAACTATGAGATTCCATCTTATCTCAGTTTGATTGGTCAATATCATGAATTCAAACAGCAAATGTTGGTGGGGATGTGGGAATAAAGGAGTCCTATTGTACTGTAGGTGGGAAGGTAAATTAGTACAACTACTCTACATGGCATTCTCTAGGTTCCTTGAAAAACAAACAAACAAACAAAACCTAAACATAGATCTTCTATATGACCCAGCCAGGATACATTAAAGATACTTACTGGCCAATGTTCACTGGTGCACTAGTCACAATAGTCAAGTTATGGAAACATTTCTGATGCCATGCAATAGATGAGTAGATCAAAATAATTATGGTACCTATACACAGGGGAATTTTACATGGTTATTAGAAAAAATAATATTATGTCATTTTCAAGGAAATGGATTGACCTAGAACAAGTCATGTTAAATGAGGTAAGCCAAGTTCAGACAGACAAAAGGCATATGTTTTCTCTCATATGTGGAAGCTAGACCTAATAGACCAGGAACATGATAAAATACAGGACTCTAGACATTCACACATAGTGAGACCAAAGGAGGATGTTCCTAGGAGAACACAAAGGCACAATGTCTATAATCCTCTGATCATATATAATAATATATATCAAAATGAACTCCAGGAAATGGAAATAAGAGGATTTTTTCTTTATTGCTTTTGTTTTCTTTTTTGTAATGTCTTGTTTATTCATTTATCTATCTTAAGGAGGATAAGGAGGACCACAGAAATGGAGGGAGAAAGGGTAAACAAATGCACCAATGGCACTCATTGGACACAATTGTGAAAATGAACTATACAATTTGTGGGTTGAGATGGGAGGAAAAAACTGGGAAAAAGTGAAGAAAGGGATGACATTATCCAAAAAGAAATGTAATTTTTAAACCTAATGTATGCAACTATAACCCCACTTTATAAGAACAATTAAAAATTTTAAAAGTAATATTTATCAAAATGAGCTCCAGGAAATGGAAACAAGAGATTTTTTTCTTTGTTGTTTTTGTTTCCTTTCCCTTTTCTCTTGTTTCCTCCTATTTGGAGGAATGGGGGGGGCAGAAATGGAGGGACAAAAGGGAAAAATGCAGCAATGGTACTCACTAGACACTTGGTTGAAAATGAACTATACAACTTGTGAGTGGGACAGTAAGAAAAACTGGGCTAGAGTGAAATAAAGGGTGACACAGTCCAAAAACAAATATACTTATTATCCGACTTATAAAACTGTAACCCCTCAGAACATTACCTCTATAATAACAATAAAATACTACAATTAAAAACAATAAACTGTCACATGGCTGAACTCTTACGTAGTGCCAGGGGAACAATGAAGTATTTGTCATGTACCATAAAAGAGTTACATGCCAATAGCTTTGGAGGACAAGCGTGGAAATTAAATTTGCATTGCATCAAAGCATTATTTTCTTTTAATTTTTTAAAATGATCTTTAAGTGGTTGTACAAGGAAGTTCTCATTCTACAAAACAATATATGAGTACAAAGTGTCTGATAACATTGTCACCCATCGCCCCTAACCCATCGCTTCTCTCACTTTTCTTTTCTCCTTTTTTAAAAAATTGTAATTAGGTGATTACATAAATTTCACATATTTCACAATATTGTGGAATAGTGATAGTTAAAGTCACAAACCCATTTTAACCTTCACAAGGGAAATTGTCATTATCATGGTCTATAAAGTTTGTGAATTCTGGGCTGGGATGTAGCTCAGTGGCAAAGCGGTTGCCTAGCAAGTACAGCGCCCTGGGTTCGATCCCCAGTACCAAAAAAAGACAAAAAAAATACAGTTAAAGTTTGTGAATTCTATGATTGTATCAAGCATTATTTTCCTTTTCATAAAAACATCCTTGTCTAATAATAACTCACATCGGCTTCTCCTCACTGAAAACTAAGCAATTACATTTGTAGAGAGGATGAATAAAGGTGTATTAAAGTACTAGTTTTTTAGGTTCCTGAGTGTATCTTAAGTCCCTATTTTCTATAGTTGAGCTTTCTATGGTTTTAGCTACTATACTTAACAGCAGTTAAAAAATATTGTGGAAAATTTCAACTATAAACAAGTTTTAAGTTGAGTGCCCTTCTGTGTAGTATGACAAATCTTGCACTAGCCTGCTAGGATGTGAATATCCTGTTGGTGAGTGTATCCATGAAGCATGCATACCACCATGTAGCAGTCATTTCACTTCTGAGGGAGATTGTTCTGACCGTGGTTCTTTGGTTTGTTACCTTCTTTTATTTAACAGTGGCTCCCAAATCAAACTTTTATACAGTATATATATTGCTAGTCCTGGAGCTCAAAGTCGGCTGGGTGCTGTCCCTGAGCTCCTTTATGTTCAAAGCTAGCACTCTACCATTTGAGCCACAGCACCATTTCCAGCTTTTTCTGTGATTAGTTGGAGGTAAGAGTCTCACAGACCTTCCTGCCCAGACTGGCTTTGAACTGTGATCCTCAGATCTTAGCTTCTTGAGTAGTCAGGATATAGACATGAGCCACCGGCACCCGGCTCAGTATATTTTTTGGTAATTGTTTTCACTTACAAACTGTCATAAGGGTATATGTGTAGGACAAATATGGTATAGCAGATACAGAGCTCAATACCAGCTGTGGTTTTAAGCATGTGCTTGGTATCTTAGAATGAAACTTTCATAGGTAAGGCAACTTATGTGGCTTGCTGCCATTAATGGTTTGTTCAATTTGTTTAGAGGTAATTATTAGATGAAAAAGTAAGTTATAGACACTGGGTGCCAGTGGTTCAGGCCTGTAACCCTAACTACTTAGGAGGCTGAGATCTGAGGATTGCAGTTTGAAGCCAGCCAGAGAAGAATCTCTGAGACTCTTACCACCAATTACTACCAAAGAGCCAAAAGTAGAGCTGTTGTTGTTCAAGTGGTAGAATGCCAGCCTTTAGCATAAAAGCTAAGGTACAGTGACCAGACCCAAGTTCAAGCTCCAATATTGGCACACACACACAAAAGTAATATGCAATCATACATTTTACTTTTAACATTAATACGAACAGTGTTCCAAAAGCCAAAATTAATTACCATAATATTTCAAATTTTCTATAGCATCTTTTATTTAACATAGAAGCACAAGTAATAAAATAATGATATGGTTCTATCTTTAATTCAAAAGGATAATGACTTGCTAAACCATTAAAATTAACACCACTTTTTGAAAACAAGAACACACAGACAGAAATCTGGCCTTTTTTCCTTGATATTGCTAAACAATATTTAATATTTTCCTTTAAAATATTATTATTATTATTGATACTGAGGTTTGATCTCAGTGTCTTGTGTTTGCCAAGCTAGAGTTCTCCCACTGAACCAGGATGCCAACACAAAAATTACATTTAATGTTATTTTAATTAGCATCTATTAGTTGTACAGGAGGAGGGTTCTTTCTAAAATGTCCCTTCAGCGGTTGGGAAGGTGGCTCAGTGGTAGAGCATTTGTCTTGCATGCATGAGGCCCTGGGTTCGATTCCTCAGCACCACATAAGAAAAAGAAAAAAGCCGGGTGGCACTGTGGCTCAAGTGGTAGAGTGATAGCCTTGAGCTGAAAAACTGAGGGACAGCGCCCAGGCCCAGAGTTCAGGCCCCACGACCAGACCCCCTTAAATAAAATGAAATAAAATGTCCCTTCATGCATACATGCATCTTGATCAGAATCCAACCCCTGTTTTCATGTATGTACATCAAATACATTGACCATATTGGTCTTTTTCACCCTCTCTGCCAAGGAGTGTCCTATGGAAATTGCTGCTTAAGATCTTATATCCACCAGTTAGACCCATTTGTCCACTTGAGCTCTTCTAGCCCTTTTAGACATGGTTCATTCTCTGAGATTTATGAGGAATTTTCAAGCTGTATCTGTGAGGAAAGCTGACAGTTGCCTGATCACATGGCCAGGCTGACATCTCTTCTCATTCTTATTGGGGTTGTGAAATGTAGGGCTGTAGGATCCCCAAGGCTTTTATGACAGACCACACCTGAAGTCTCTTATGATCCACTTAAGACAGTCTCTAGCTTGGTGCTCTTCTTAAAAAATTGTGAAAGCCGGGCGCTGGTGGCTCATGTCTATATTCCTAGCTATTCAGGAGGCTGAGATCTGAGGATCACAGTTCAAAGCCAGCCCGGGCAGGAAAGGCCATGAAACTCTTATCTCCAATAAACCACCAGAAAACTGGAAGTGGTGCTGTAGCTCAAGTGGTAGAGCACTAGCCTTGAGCTGAAGAGCTGAGGGACAGCGCCAGGCCCAGAGTTCAAACCCCACGACCAACCAAAAAAAAAAATTAATGTGAAAAAATGTTAGCCTTAGAATGGACCAGAGGCACATTCTTAGAGATCTTAGAGCCAAGCCCTTTGTTCAAACTTAGCCCCAGCAGCTGAGTGGATGCCAAGCATCTGGGGTCACATAGGCGAGGTCTCCTGGATCATGTGGGCCAAATAACACTCAACTGGAGCCCTGGCACTCCAGGCAGATGCCATGAACTTCTTTAGAAAGGATGTATCTTCTCTGTCTTTCTGAACCTCTTTCTTGATCAGGTATATTTTATATTGTGAATTTATTGCAAGGAAGAGAGATGATAGAAGAGCTTATATAAGAAATTGTCCAGTAGATAGAGACCTTTCAGGAGAGAAATAAATGCAAATGGAGAGTCAGGTGGCTATCATGTAGAGACTGAGGTAGTATGAATAATGGCTTCTCACAATATACATGTCATAATTGCAGGAGGACAATTACTATGATCTGTTTTATCACAGTGGGCACAATGTAATAAAAATCACCATTATAATGGACAAGTAATGTAAACATAGAAGCAGAGAGACCTGAAGGTGCTGCCATATTTGAATATTAAAGCATCCCAAACTCCAGAAAGGCAGCCTTAAATATTGGAAATGGGATAAAGAAGAGATACACCAACAGCCCTAATAGTCGTGGCCCACAATATCCTGTGTTTGTTCTGAGACCCATATGAAAATTTTGATCTTTAAAACCACAAAAGACTATATTTCTGTCACAAACATGATTGTAATTTATTATAAAGCAGTTAAAACTTCCGATACATAAGTAGATAAGCTCAGCTCAGATAAGCAGCAGAAAGGGAAACCTTATGTTCAGATGCAGATGGGTGTTAGGACAGTCAGGTGATTAGGGATCATGTGAATAGTGTTAAGCAGGTAGACAGGAGAAAGACAGGCAGGCAGATAGGGATCCTGGAAAAAGATAGGAAAGGAAAGGAAGCCAAGCAGAAGAGCTGCAAGCAAGTCTACAGGATATCAAGCAGCATGGAAGAAGGGCAAGTGAGAAGACAAAGCAGGACATAGATAGATAGGCTATGGATAGGAGCTGGTCACAAGAAGACAATGCAGGCAGAAAGTTGACAGAACTTCTTGTCCCCTGTAGAATTAGCTGAGTTTCCTAAGACGAAGGTGGATCCCATTCTTGGACTTCAACACAAGTCGAGGGATGAGGATGGGGACCCTGGTGGGATCTGGCAGTAGCTCAAAGCGGAGCAGGGTCAGAGCCACGGCCACCTTCATCTCATTCATGGCAAATTGTTTCCCAATGCAGTTCCTGGGCCAGGGAGAGACAATGAAAGGAGATGGGGTCTCAGAACCTGTTCTGAGCTGGTCAGATATGGGCTCCTGAATCTCCACCTAGAGTTGGACATTCAGAGTCCTCTTTCCTGAGCCTGACTTCATCTGTCTCCTTACAGATCTCTCTCTCTCTTTCTCTCTCTCTCTCTCTCACACACACACACACATACACCCACATACACACACACACTTCTACCCCCAAGCCTTCATTCATACTCTCTTGACTTGCCACATCTTTTTAAACAGCTAAGTTTGAATCCTACTCTGATAGGCACGAAGACTGTTAGGACAGAGATAGTTTCGAACTGACAGAATCTATTACTATTTGTTATTTTAGAGTGAAGCCATTGTTACTTCACTCCTTCTCCTACACTTGTTTGGTTCCCCCATGTAGATGCTACTGGTCAGTAATATGATCCAGTGCTTACGTTCTGTGTGGGCAAAGGACTTAGGATCCATCCCTACAGAGTACTCATAGAGGAGTAGAGTAGATCATGAAAGAGGCTCTGGATCAAAAATTCTCCAGGTGCAGATGATCTGATTCTCCCTCCCTCCCTCAGTCCACCAGCATCCAAACCCAAAGCTATCTAATTCTGCTCCAGAAATATCTCCTCTTGTCACTTTCAATTTCCTCTCCCAGATTGCTCTGGTCTCCATGACCACCTTCCCTCCACGCTGACATTCCCATGCCACCCATTACAAACGATAGTGTTCCACCCTCTCTGGACTGCTGCCCCCACACACCCCATCTTACCTCCCCAGGCCCACTTCCTACCACATCTCATGTTGAGGTCATTGATAAAAGACTCCCTCCACCTCTGCCTGCACATTATAAAGGCTCAAGACAATGACTATCTGGCCCTCACCCTTCTGCTACTTGTTCCTCCCTCTGTGCGACACTCAATGCTCCATCCTTTATTCAAAGACTGTGCAGAGTGCTCGATTATGGGATGTTCCACAAGAAGCTCAATGAAAGAATGAGTGTGAAGGAATGAAAGAATGAAGTCTGTCTTGCACACAGGTTTATAGTTCTGAATAACTTGCTGTACTTGTCCCTGAGTCTAGGACAGAAGCATGTATCTCTGTATTCCTTCCCCTTAGCATAGCACAGAGAAACATACTTTGAATATAAATCATACTAATTCACCTGTAATTAAACTCACGTAATTAAATTTCAGAAATAAAAGAAAACAAAATACCTGGATTGTACCTATTTCTAGCTAAAAATTGAGATACTTAGTCTTCTCTTCTCCTCCAATGGCTCTATCACCTGTGTAACTAATTTCTAGAAATCTGCCTTCCACCAAACAGCAAGCTTAAAGGCCTGTTCTCTGAAAATGGATTAGCCTTATAACATTCATCAATTAACTGGATACTGGTGGCTTACATCTATAATCCTAGCTAGTGAGGAGTCTGAGATCTGAGGGTCACAGGTGGAATCAAGCCTATTATCTAGAGACTGTTATCTCCAATTAACACCCGGACAACTGGACTTCCAGCTGTGACTTAAAGTGGTAGAGCACCAACCTTGAAAAGAAGAGATCAGCGACAGTACACAGGTCCTGAGTTCAAGCCACATAACCAAGAAAAAAATTTTTTTACAGAAATATTAACTCAAGAAAGGCTGTCTTCTCTTAATTACTTGTAAGACGGATTTCAACCCATATTCCACAGGACAAGTCTTGCAGATATTGTGCACTTTTACAGCAGATTTCACTGAGCATGACCGTCTATATCAACAGCACTTCCAGGTCAACTTATCATAGTGCACACTAGAGTAGTTTACATATCATGACTGAATAGTGATTTTTCTCTCAGAGACTATTGTCCTCATTCTTTCTCCCCTAGTCTTGCACTAAGTAGTTCACAACATAATGATGGAGAAATACTTCTCTAAAGTCAGACTTTCACTAAAGCCCAAATGTGTGAGACAACACTGCCTGGTATTCAATAAATATCCTCTATGGTGAGCTGCAGATTTTCAGATACATGACTTCAACAGTAGGCCTTCTGACTCTACATCTATGAAAATTTTCAATGACTCATTGTAGTGGCCAACCTGAGAATTAAGTAGGAAGGTGATATACTACATTGAGATAATGGAAAAGACACACATCTACTTTATGATATCTGACAACACCTAGTTTACATGATAAAAGAGAATTTTGAAAGGGCATGTTCCAAGAATGGAAAAGCGCTACACTACAGTGAAATTTGGAGCAAACATTGACAAAATGTTTTGTCTGGACATTGGTAAAGGCAGTGGGTCAAGGTCCCTATGGGCTCAGATATAACTACAACCATTAACCAGGAAAGGCACAGTTGCAGAAGGCACTCAGAAAACTGCAGAATTATGAGCACCAGGCAGGTGCCAGGACACTCGCCTTTTCTCACACCCATCACCCTGTGAGCAGCTTCTCACCTGGATCCTCCAGAGAAGGGTAGGAACGAGTGGCTGTGGCGGGAAGAATCTGGGGCAAACCGGAAAGGGTCAAACACCTGCAGAGAAAATACCAGGACCCAGAAACAGAGGAGTCAAGCCCTGCTTCCAACCTAGGAAGGGACAGCATGCCTAGATCTGGGATTGATGGGAGGTGTAAGGACTAGGTGTCAATTTCCCTCCCTCCTTTCTTCCCAGGACTCTCATACCTCTGGATTGGGCCACACCTTCGGGTTATGATGAAGAGAATAAAATGAGAGTGTAACTATGACACCTGTGGGATGGGGGGGGGGAGACAGAAAAGAATATTAATGCCAGTGGGGTAGAGGTCTGGTCCCTCATTCAGCAGAGGCCACGTATACACAAATGGCATGGGTGACAAATAGAATCACTTTGAGCAGAATTATAGCATTAATGGGAGGTGGATAGCTTCAGAGGTGGTGTTTGGAACAGCACCTAGTACGGCTTAGGAGAAAAAACCATGACACAGACAAGAAATCAAGCTCAGTGTTAATAGGAATTGAAGTGACAAATCACACTAACCAAGAATCTTCCACTAGCCTTAGAGAACATGCATTGAACCATTTAAGAATTAGAACTAGGCCTCTGTAATAAACTGCTTCCGTTTTGTTCCCTTCAGTTTCTGTTGTCTTTCCCTTTAGCTATACTGAGGTTCCTGTCTTGCAGAAAGAGTTGCTATCACACCAAGTCCTCCAACTGGATTTAAGGACTGTGGACACTGTGTCCTTATTCTCATCACTGACCCAGGGCTACTTCCTTACCTGTGCTTGTAACTTTGACTTACCTCGTCCTGGCAGACAGGTTCCTTTTTTCTCTCTTGCTCTCATTCTCTATGCTTTGTAGCTGTCCGTTCACCTCTTTCATGGTTTTCTAAGCTCTTCCTACTTTTCTCACTTGAAAATATGGTCTATTCATGGAACCACAGGAGGACCTAATAATCCACGCTCTTAGACTGGAATATACACAGCCAGACATCTACTTGATGACAAAAGATGAGATTCCAGAGTCTGAACAAGATCTATTATCTATTCTATGTTTTCACAGCTTCAGTGTAGCAGCAGTGGGTTCATACCGGGTGTGGAATGAGTTAGTGGATGTTTTCCTACTATGGAATAAATCTCAGAACCAGACATCACCTGCTTTTCTATTAACTGGAAAGGTCCTCAGACATTATACATTTCACCTTTAACATAGGATCCCTGAACTTCCCCGATTTACCTTCACCTATGGAAGGAACCTTAGCACTTAGCCAGTCTCCACTGCTCTGTCTATCTTAAAATGCACAGTAGTGAGAATTGGAGGAAGGGTGGTTTTGAGATTTTGTTGAGGTTCAATTGTGCTAGACATTTGCATTTCTCTCATTCTAACTTCAAAGTAAGAATCCAAATTAATTGCAAGGAAAGGGAGACTCACTGGGTTCCAAACTGTGGAAGCATATATGTATTTCTGTTCCGTCCTTGCTCTGCGGAGTGCTTGGTGAATGAGGGTGGGAAGCTCATACCTTTGGGTAGGGAGCGTCCATCTGGAAAGGTGACAGGTTTGCTCAGTTCTCTGCTCACCAGGGGTACTGGTGTATAGAGTCTCAGGGCCTCCTTAACGCACATGGTGGTGTAGGCCATCTTGTCAAGGATTTCCCTGAAATGAAGCCCATCTTCAGGGTCAGGCAGGGCCTGAGAAGACTAGAGTTTGCCCCAGTAGAGTGGAAGGTTTCCCCACACATTGAGCTCTCACTCACCAGGTGACAGAGGCTCCATTTCCCAGAAGGCTCTGGACCTCCTCCCTGCACTTCTGCTGGTGTTCGGGGTGTGTGGCCAGAGTGTACAAGATCCAGGAGATGCCACTGGCTGTGGTGTCATGGCCCTCGAACATGAACGTGTCCACTTCGGCACGCAGGTCCTTGTCAGACAAGCTGCTTCCATCCTCCATCTAGGGGTGTTATGGTCAAGAGGGAAAATTTTCCCTCAGGCTGCATTTTTCCACAAAGCCTCAGGGCTCTGCACAAGCACTCACTTTGGCAAACAGTAGGATATCCAAGAAGTCTAAGCGCCTTTTCATCTTGACCTTTTCCAGCTCTCCCTCATCTTGCAGCTGAGCCTTCCTCTGGTTGATCACCTTGTCTGTTCCAGGACAACAGTTACCAGGCAGGCAGAGTCAAATGTTACAGCACCTCCCAATAGCCTTCCCTTTCCCCAGTCTGGGTTCTCTGTAGGAAACAGGGTGCATTTGGGGGTGGCTATGTGGGTCAGGGCTGGAAGTCTAGCACATCAGCTGTGGGGAGCAAAGAACACAGAAGCCCTGATGAAAACTGCTAGGATGAGTGTTATTTAATAGCACAGCACTAAGCACTGGTAATTCCTGTATGGTACCTGATATCCTGACCTCTCAGTGTCTATAACTTATACCGGCATAGTACTCTGCAAGAGTGTGTCTCTAGCTCAGCAGAGGTATCTATGTGTGAGAGCCATGACTGTCATTTGGGTTAAGTCTGATAAAGGAAGAGAGATTGGAGGGACAGACAGAACCTGTATGCTCGTGGGCAAGCTGGCAGGCATGGTGGTATGTGCGGCCATTAGAGGTCAGACTGTAGATGACATCATTCTGGTGAAAGACATTCCTCATTCGGGCAAAAACCAGGTTGTTCAGATCTCTGATAGCCTGGATGTAGGCCTTGGATTTCCTGAGAAAGAGAAGGCACAACACACTGGGGTTTGGGAGATCTCACACACGGAGTGAGCTCACTGTACAGAGTCCCACAATAATGGGAACAGACAACCCTGAGAAATATCTAAGTTCTATTTTAAGGGCCTTATGGAGATGGCATAAACATCCAGTGTACCACCTGTGTTGGAGATTAGTGGTGTATGTCTGGGCAGGAATGGGTCAGGTCAGGAATTTGAAGTTCCCCTGACTTTTGAATTCCAATCTTGGTTTTTGTTTGTTTTGCTTTGTTTTTGAGGTGAGCATTGCAGCTTTCCCATTTGCCTCTCAGTTGAGTAAGCCCCTCAGCTAGTAAGAACAAAGACCCTGCAAATGAATGTCACTGACCTGTTCACCTGGATACACTCTTGTTGGCCAAAGGCACACTTCATTATGGTGTCCAGAGTCATCAAGGAGATGTGTTCAAAGATCTCCAGAGAGTTGTCCTGGATGCTGAGCTTCTCCCATTGGTCCTGTGATGGAGGGTGACATTGACAGTCTCATTTCCCACTGGAGTGTCTATGCTAAATAGACTTGGTTCCTTTCCTGTATCTCCATCTATCTTGTTTCAAGTCCTTGGCTCAGATGCCCTTGTAGCCAGTTAAGTGTGCGGAGCAATACTTGTAGTCTGCCTATCTGTCACAAAATGTTATTACAAAGCTGGACATAGATACATCTGGTCACATTATAAATTTTGAGAATAACTGTCACTTTTTTTCGGTTGATGAAAAAGTCCACAGTGTAAATACCCTTCTGTTTCCTGAAAATTTTGTGGAGTAGACTTGGAAATTGATAGAACCCCAAATATGAAAACACTAGTTAGCATGGAAAAGAAAGCCTGCTTGGCCTGCAGGAGCAATCCTATTGTTGGTTGTCTTGGACTCCAATTTTTTCATTCATTAGAATCTTACAGAACCTTGCCAGGTTGGAATTTACTGTGAGGTAGGATTGTCTGTGGCAATGTAGGCCTTGTGTCCATCTCAATGTATGGGTCAGCATGGCCATTCAGAAGCTCTGGGGCCCTGATGATTGAGTGACACCTTAGAAGCTCCCAATGCAACTGATTCGGTCATTTCCCAGTCCAGCCAGGGACAGGTAGCTTGCTTTTGGTGAGAGTTTCTATTCCCCCACTTTGCTGAGCTGAGAAAGAAGGAGAGGGGCCTGTATCTACTGTGATACCTTCTGAGTAGGACAATGAGCAATTTGGCTCAGTCCTGGGTCCTGGATGCTTTCTGTTGCACTTATTACAGAGGAACTGTTTCTTACTGCAATTGGGTTGATAGCATTAATTTCTGTGATTATGTCTGATGGTTTCTGTGTTAGAGAATGGAATATGAGTGAGTGGGGGGGGTTGTCTGTCATGGGGCTTCAACTCTGAGCTTGGGCCCTGTCCCTGGGCTCTTCAGTTCAAGGCGAGTGCTCTACCCCTTGAGCCACAGTGCCACTTTCGGTTTTCTAGTCGTTTATTGGAGATAAGAGTCTCACAGACTTTCTTGCCTGGGCTGGCCTTGAACCTTGAGCCTCAGATCTCAGCCTCCTGAGTAGTTAGGATTACAGGTGTGATCCACAGGTGTCCAGCTTTATGAGTGTGTTTTGTGAGTAGGTGTGTGGACATGAAAGAGACAGACTCACCAGCATTACTTGAATGGAGTCCACCATGATTCCCACATAGGGCTTCAGGATGTCATAGTGGAAAGCTGGAGTCAACATCCGTCGGTGCTGGAACCATGTCTGTCCATTCAGCAGGAGCAAACCATAGCCTGGACAGAAGATGGATATGGGCTTGAGTGTGTGAGAAAGGGAAGCAGAGTAACAGCAGGGTGATATGAGAGAAATAGATTGTGAGAGTGCTGGGGTGGATCAGGAAGACAGAAATTCTTGGCTAAAGGAAATAAGCAGCAGCACCTTTCAGAAATGTGAATCTTCCAATTGTACTTGTATATCTGATATGATTAAAACAGCTGTTAGATACAGGTTGGGGAGACTTGAGGGCAGATCAGGGGGGAGCCTTCACTAAATATGAGGCTGAGCACGGTTAGGAGTCACTGGGAAGAAGTGTAGAAGGACGCTGAGTCTCAAGCCAGAAGTAGTTGTTTTTTTTTTAAAGTAAAGGTCAAGGTAGAAGTATTAAAATGGAATTTGTGTTTAAGGATTGGTTTTGACAGTGATAATCTTTTGTTCTCAGTAAGGTCAAGTGATAGTACTTGGTTAACCTGAGGAGTGGCCATCGCTCTAGTTAAGATATACTTACCAATCCATGGAGCCACAAATTTGTAGGTACCATGAGCTTTCGGGTCTGAAAAGTAAGTGAGAGTTATTCATTGGAAACAAGGGAAAATAATAGGATTAGAGGCACTGATGTTCTGACCAGGGGCAGACATGATATATTTTTTGTCTGCTTGTATTTTTTTCTTTTTTTGCAAATTACAGTATGTAAATTGTACAAGTGTGGTTTCATTGGGACATTTCTAAAAATTCATTCACTATATCCTTATCAAATTCACCCTCTCTCATTCTCTCTCTGACCTCTTTTTCCCTTCTTAAAACAAAATTTTTTTATTCTACTTTCAAATAGCAAAATAAGTACTTTAACCCTATTCATCCTCATTCACCATCTTTGATATCTTCCCTAGTCCTACTGGTGTCTACCTTCAGAGTCTGTTTTACTCCACTGTCATTCTTTTATTTTTAGTGTATATTAATTGTACCAACCGGTTTTACTCTACTATTTCAGACATGCATATGCTTTGTTTTGCTCTGAATAACCCTCTTCTCTGTTTTTTCATTGCAATCCTCTATTAATAACTTTCATTGAGATGTCTTGTACTCTCTACATACACATTGATAATGCATTCCAAAAATTTTCTCCCCCCACCTCCATTAGATTCTAAGATATGACATTTTTATTGTTGTCAGTTGACAGCTTGCATTTCCCATGTTACTTCCCATTGCCCACCTAACCTCCTCTGTCTCTGTCATGATAGTCAGCTAGACTCAAGAAGACTGGCCTCATGTTCCAGATGCTAGATACTCCCAAAAATGGGATGGTAAGTTGGTAAGAAACATAAACCAAGTCTTCAGTGCTAAAAAATAAAAAAGAATTTTGAGGCTTTTCTACAGTGTGTGTTTAGGTTGTCATTCATGACCCAGGTCAGTGACAATCAGACTTTACACACCCAAGTCAATGTGGATATGTTTGTTTCTCTTATATAAGGCAATGTACATAATTGGTTACCTTAATCTAGTTCATTTAGCTAAAAAAGATAAAGAAAACAGTTGAGCCCCATTTCTGTTTTACTGTATAAGTTGTAAGCACATAAGTAAATACTGTGTGCTATATGCTAGATTCTGGCTTCAAGAAAATAATGATAGGCAGTTATTTAGACACAGCTAGCTGAACTGCTATTTCTTTCTGTAATTTCACAGGTTCAGGGTATGTGTTAAGAGTGGAAGATCTATGGTTGGTGGGAAGGGCTTAACTCTCACCTGATCTCCCCAGAATCACCTTCATATAGTCGGGGTCATAGACTACTAAGCGTGCTTTGCTTCCCCAGAGCCACAGTGGGCAGGCACTTGGAAATTTCTCAACTCTTGAGAGAATCTCTTGCAGCTCCTGATCATTTTTGACCTGACATCATTGGAAAAATGAATGCTTAAAAGTAATTTTATAGTAGCCACAGGGACAAGTTCTGAATATTTCAGTGAAGTCTAGAATTTGGGGCAGAAAACCATCTAGAAGGCTGACTCTTGGATAACAGCTGAGGCTTGGTGCTTAGTGCTAAAGAGGAGAAAAGTCTGGAAGGACCATCTACAGACTTCCAGGTGAAAGGATGCCAGGACAAGCCGGGCGCCGGTGGCTCACACCTGTAATCCTAGCTACTCAGGAGGCTGAGATCTGAGGATCATGGTTCAAAGCCAGCCTGGGCAGGAAAGTCCGTGAGACTCTAATCTCCAATAAAGCACCAGAAAACGGGAAGTGGTGCTGTAGCTCAAGTGGTAGAGTACTAGCCTTGAGCTGAAGAGCTGCAGCACCCAAACCCAGAGTTCAAGCCCCACAGCCACCACCACCAACAACAACAACAAAAAAGGATGCCAGAACAGACATCAGACCTGCTTAAGGAAGATATGTGGCTAGAGTCCCCGTTACTGGATAAGCACAGGTGGAGAGCTATATTGTCACTGGAAGGCTTGGTATTTTGTTCCCTGGTTTGTTGACTAGTCTCTGAGAGCCCTGGCCTCCCAGCTCTTTCACTCCCCTTCACTTTCCTTCTTACCTTGTGCCCAAAGAACCAGTGGGAGGGTGGACTTGGGAACTGCTGGAAGGCTTTGAGCAGCCACTGCCTTTGCAGATAGAATTGAAGTGCCTTGAACAGCAGCAGAAGCAGGCTGAGCAGCGAGGCCACTTGGAGGAGCCCAAAGAGGCTGCCCAGGAGCCTGGTGTGGCTCAGTGCAGAGTCACTCATGGTGCACAAGCTTCTGGATCACTGACTGCTCCTCACTGTGACTGAATCCCCAAACCTTCCTGGGACGATTGCTCCACCTCCCTATGGGAGGAGAAAGAGGGGCATAGCTTGACCTCAGAGTCTAGAGTTGATTAACCAGGAAGCCCCATCTTGAGAAATAATGAGATCAAAGCATAATGGGGGGTGGAGGGACAGGAAAGTAGGAGAAAATTTAGGGAAGGGATAACAAGGTTGACTAAAAATGTACTCATTACCTTACTTGTGTAACTGAAACCCCTCTGTACAGCACCTTGATAATAAAAAAGAAAAAGAAAGCATTAACAGATGGAAATAGTGGATGGTCATTCTCCACACCTTAGGTTGTTGAAAATGTTTATTGAAAACCTACTCTGTGCTAGGCAGTATCATTAATGGAACAGATTTTAAAAATACATGACTTGATGGCAATGAATTTATAGTCTAATTTACCAAAAATTTAACAAGCCTTCTGTGCAGGTGTTAGCACTATGATTTTAGGCATGAGAATCTTTTTGCAAAGAGGTAAATTGACATGTTAATTGGGAAATAGTCACTGGAAGTGTGTGGAGGAATTAAAATATTTTCCTACTGGGCTCCAAAATTGCGTCCTCCAGCTGTCTTTAAAATGTTCTTTCTGGGCTGGGAAGGTGGCTCACTGGTAGAGAGCTTGCCTTGGATGCATGAGGCCCTGGGTTCAGTTCCTCAGCACCACATAAGCAAAAAGAAAAAAGCCGGAAGTGATGCTTTGTCTCAAGTGGTAGAGCGCTAGCCTTGAGCTGAATTGCTGAGGAACAGCGCCCAGGCCCAGAGTTCTGGCCCCACAACCAGACCCAAAAACAAAAAACAAAAAATGAAATAAAATAAAATAAAATAAAATGTTCTTTCTGAGTCCTCATATCATTCCTCAGTTAAGATTTGGCTGGTGGATGGAACCCAGGACTTTGATTCCAAAGGCTCAAGGCCCAGATCAAATCACTACATATGTAGTCTGGAATTCACCCTCTCTGATCTCAGTGTCTTCTTTATAAGTCTGGATAATAATCTCTTTCTGATATACCTGCCCACAGGACAGCCTATTCTTTCAGTCATTCCACAAATTCAATGAAAATTTCTTGACCTCACAGACTAATGGAGAAAGGCAGATGATTAAGCCAGTACATTCAATATGCTGTATTGGAGGAATGACATTTTTATGAAAGGAGGAAACTAAAACAGAAAGAATGTGGAGTCTTTAAGCATGAATAGTTCACCCAGATGGAATGTTCTAGGTGATGGGATAGTAATCAAAGAAGGAAGGGTAGAACATATTCATTTACAATATCTTCATCCCTTGTTTCCTATTATCATGAATAATGGCACAAATAAGCTCCATTGCAAATTCACCCCATTTATATTACTCTTTCTCAGTGTGTGTGGGTGGGACAGACCTAGGGATTGAACTCAAAGCCTTGTGCTTTTAAGGCAGATTCTTTACCACTTGAGCCAGGCTTCCACTCCCTTATGAAAGCTTTGGTTATTTTTGAGGTAAGGTTTCACTTTATTCCCTGGCTTCCTCCTAGTTGTGCTTCTTCTTATCACTGGAGATGACAGGCAGGTGCCACTGGCCCAGTCACTGTATCTGGGATAGTTGAGTGCACATCACTGTCACTGACTGAGATGGAGCATAATAAGCTTTTTAGGAGATGGTGGTGGAATACTTTTTGGAGAGGGAGAAATACTTACCTCTTTAAATACATTGTTTATGCCTCTCTGGCTCTGAGATCCTCTGATTGCCCCCTTACTACCACCCTCTTCCTTTTAAACCATCTTTTGTGGGTCTCAGACTGTTTTCATATCAGCCTTGCTTTTTCATGACTCTTGAAGATAAAATTCAATACAGAATACAAAGAGTAAAATACAAAAGGTATCTCATGGAGAATCCCTTAAAAACCTACTTTTCCAAAATCTAGGAATTTGTACCAGTGCCATCCAAATGCTTTTGCTCAGCACACTCTTTTGTTTGCTACATATTGATATGTAATTCATTAATCAGTTCACAGGGGCAAAGTTCTTTTCTTTCTTGTCTGAATCCTGAGCCTGGTGAGATCCCAAGGACAGAGGGCCATGCAATTATTTATACCTGTTGTGTTCAATTTGACAGGCTTCCTGAGGTTATTTTCTATCCCAAGTTCTTTATAGTTGTGCTTATAATCACTAACAAGTAGCAAATACTCTATCTTCAGAGCAGTGATCAAATTTTACCTGATATCTCTCACAAGAACATTATAAAATAGTATAACAAGCAAATCTCAGCAAAGATGGGAAATCTATAGTAGGAAGATTATTCATCCAAGACCACCCAGCTATCATGAGGTGCATCAAGATTCTAACCCAGACCATCTGCCTTCAGGAAGTTTACTGTTCACAATTACAATGCAGGTAAGGATTTAGTTGAGCATCTTGTCTCAACCAAATCCAACTCCCGGCCACAACATGGAGTTGTAGCAGTCCACAACTCTCCTTTCTGTTTTATCCAGCCTGAAAGTTGTAGAAAGAAGTGACAAAATACCTTGTCTATTTGGTGGAAAATATTCTGTATATATATTTGAAGTATGAGCTTATGTCAGAAAAAATTGTATTTAGAACAAAAGATCTACTTTAGAAGTAAACATCTGGGGCTGGGAAGGTGGCTCAGTGGTAGAGCGCTTGCCTTGCATGCCTGAGACCCTGGGTTCGATTCCTCAGCACCACATAAGCAAAAAGAAAAAAGCCGGAAGTGGCGCTGTTGAAAGACCCTAGTCCCCTAGGATACTTTCGTCAATGGGAAGGCGCCCCAGAAACTCAAGACTCCAGGCCGGGAGATGCAACAAGCAAGAGGAGTTTATTTGGCAGTTGCGCAAAAGGACTCTGCCTCGGGAAGGGAAAGAGCCCCGAGAGCCCCCGAGCAGTGGTTACAAGCCTTTTTAAAGGCAAAAACCACAAGATTATAGCATAACACAAAGTGTCCCGTGATTGGTCCATTTAAAGGTCACCATATACACCAACAATCACTTTGCCACGCAGGAAATTTTGTAACACTCTTTGTAAAATGACTGGTGGAGGGGGCGAAGCAGGGGCGGTC
>NW_012267249.1:7843407-7854834 GCF_000151885.1 Dipodomys ordii | reverse complement strand
CCATTTAAAGGTCACCATATACACCAACAATCACTTTGCCACGCGGGAAATTTTGTAACACTCTTTGTAAAATGATTGGCGCGGGGGACTCAAGGGGGGTGGTTACTTTGGACAATAAGGGTTAGGGGAGTTCACATAGTTACAGACTTGTGATTGGTTGACATTTGGCCTAGTTTGCTGGTCCTGCCAGGTGGTCGTTATCTCAAGGTCCTGTCTGGGGAATTACTAAATGGGAACTGAGGAACAAGTACTGTCTGTTCTTTATCTACAACCACTGACCTTGTCCTGGGGCCAGCATCTGGGCTCTGAGACTTTTCCCAATTCCTTATTTCCAGGGAGGGGGTTGGTGTTAGTGCAAGCAAGTTTACAAAAGCAAAATCAGCAGTTAGCAATGGTAAAATATAACTCTACTTTTTAATCTTTCACTGTGGCTCAAGTGGTAGAGTGCTAGCCTTGAGCTGAAGAGCTGAGGGACAGCGCCCAGGCCCAGAGTTCAAGCCCCATGACCGACCAAAAAAAAAGTTTCTAGAAGTAAACATCTTTCCCATCTTCTTGATGTTCTGACACTCACATCAGAGGCTCTTGGAAGATATTTATCTTGAAATCATAATTTTTTATGGTTTCTGTAGCATGGAACAGAGGCCAGAGTCTATTGATAATGCCTAGTCAAAACATTAATATGGTAAGAGATAGAGAAAGAGAATGAGCAAAACAAGGGATGACTAGGTATCGTGAGTGAATGCAGTTCCATTGAGGTGCTATATTTTATTTTATTTATTTATTTTTTTGTCGGTCATGGGGCTTGAACTCTGGGCTTGGGTCCTATCCCTCTGCTCTTCAGCTCAAGGCAAGCACTCTACTGCTTTAGCCACAGCACCACTTCCAGTTTTCTAGTGGTTAATTGGAGATAAGAGTCTCATGGAGTTTTCTGCCCAGGCTGGCTTTGAACCGTGATCCAAAGATCTCAGCCTCCTCAGTAGCTAGGATTATAGGTGTGAGCCACCGGCACCCAGCTGAGGTGTTATATTTCAAGAGGGACATTTACATTTTTTATTCATGCCTGTTTTATAGCTCACTTTATTTGGGAAACAAAAGCAGAAATGAGTTTAGTTATTCCCATGACAGCATCTTGTAAAGGGTCCTTCTATAGATAGGCATTGCTTGCTTTCTTGGTTTTGATAGTTGAGTTTGATACTAAGGCAATTTTAGATTCCTCATTTACATTTAAATTTCTGCAAAAATCAAATATGTAGGCATTGAGAAACTGAAATATTTGTGGCTTTTGTTGATCATAGAAGAATGCTGAACATATTTATTTTAGGCATATTCCGTGCTACCACTTCTCTGAAGATGGCAGAAGTGGATTGGAGAAAGGGATGATCCCTGGCCTTAACACCCGGCACAGTGTCAGCAAGCAGCAGAACTGTAAAAGGCATTCTCTTTCGTAATTGTCAGAATCAGACACATCCTATAAAATTCAAACCCCTCCTTGTTATACCATTTATCTGGTATAATGCTAGCACTATGCTAAATAGTGCTCTTACCCACGACCTTCCTCCCACTCTTGGGTGGCCTTTTATGAAACAGCCTCCAAGAGCTTAAAAACCTCATCTCAATGACTTTCCTGCCCAGAAGGCCCCTCCTGGATGATATCATGGTTTTTTCCCAGTCTAGACACTTTGTATTTGTTGTATTTGTTGTTCTTCTCTTCCTCCCCGAGCCTGAATGTTCTTCTTTCATTCTACAGAAAACTAGTTCATTAATATCCTTCAGGTTTCACTGTGTCATCTCCAACAGAAGACTTCCAAGGTTACTCTATCCAAACAAGTTCCTTTGATCCCCATCTTATTTCAATCCAGCATTTGTATTTCAATCCAGTAACAAAATATTGCATGTAATTATTACATTTAATAAGCAAAGGTCATAGAACTCATAAATGTTATAGACCATGATAGACAATTTGCTCCATGAAAGTTAGAATGTGTTTGTGACTTTAACTAAGCATCACTATCCCACAATACTGTGAAATTTGGGAAATTAGGTAACCACTTAACCACAATAAAAAATTTTGAAAAAAAAAAGATAACCAGAAGGAAAATTGTGAGGTACCTCCACTATCATGCCAGAAGAAGTTTCATTGAGTCAACAAAGATTCATCTAGTAACACAGAATTGACTAGTCTATCTTTGCATCAGTGCCACAAAAGCTGGTCCTGGGCTTCCAAAAGCTTGTAGACTAGTGTCAATTTACTAGCAAGTTTCAATTGGCACAAAAATATAGGTAAACCTTTTTTAAAATATTAATATTATACTTGTCTAATAATACTTGTATAATAAACAATTTCCCTCTTTTCTGTACCAAACAACAGAACATGGACATGTCTTTTCTCATTGCTTCCCATTGTCTCAAACAGAGCTTTGTACATGCCGATTCCTAACAAAAGTCTGTTGACCAACATCTAGAAGGGGAGAACTCAAGATGTTTGCTCCATCTTATAATAAGAAGGCAGCTACCATGTTAATGAATGAACTTCTCACATTGAAAAAGAATCTTTCCCTGGTGGCAGTTGCCAAGTGGAGGCAGGATGACCAATTGGGATTGCTGAGCTAACTCCAATATATGAGAAGATGACTACTCTGAAGAGTAGCTATGGGGCTGGAGTGTCCACTGTGCCACAGATTTTTCAGAATAGATGGTTATATAAAGAGAGACCAAGAGACAGAGACAGAGAGAGAGAAAGAGAGAAAGACAGAGACAGAGACAGACAGAGAGAAAAACAGAGAGAACAAGAGAGAGATCCCACAACCTGCTTGAGCCATAGCCAGGACCTGGGACCTGGCTATTGGTATTGACACTCAAGTGGTCCTGGAAATTATGACCATTTTGTAACCAACCTGGCCCACAGAGTGTCTTGGACTCACCAGTTCTGCTTTATTCACCCACTCTGGTTTGGACAATTCATTGCAAGTCATGTGAGCCTGACTACACCAATGTTGAGGGAATGAGAGTCCCCAAGGAGAGGAAGGGGCTTCCTGAGAGCAAAGGACTCAGAGCCCAATGTGGGAAGGAGATCAGGGACTGTGTCCAAAGTCTGGGAAGATGGTGGCCAACTTCTTACCATCTGATCAATGAGCTTCCTATGCCCTCCTATGGGAATACTCTGTCCCAGCTTGGCCTACTTCTCCTTCAGCAGACATCAGGCTCCTGTATGACTTGTTGCTCCAAATTGAATTCCTAACCTTGTCACATGTCTTCTGATAAACTGAAGGAATTAACTGGGAAGTTTTGGAAGCTTGATATTTGGATTGGGGACAGAGAAGATTTGATGAACCTAGGAATATTAACTCTCTAAATACTGCTGCATCTCCTTTGTCATTTCTGAGTACATGTATTTCAATTATCCAGTCTAGAGCCAGAGAAATATTGAGAATTGCTTTGGTGTACGGCATCAGCTAGGTGGCAATACCTTGTAAGGTTGGGTGTGTTTCTTTGGAGTTGTGTCTGCTGTAAATGAATGTCCCGGATATGGCAATGGCCAAGGCTCCTGAGTTCAGAAGTGAAGGGTTGAAAATGGTTATAACAACAGTGCCTATTACCCTTAGTGAACCAATAGCCTAATAATCAGTTTCTGGTTTACAGTATGTCAGCTTTTGGCCTAGAAGTCTTAGCATTAAGTGGGAAAAAAGCTTCCATCCAAACATCATCATTATTGTATTGATTTTGAAATTAAAAGAACTGCTCTCTGGCTAGTTGTGGCTCCTCATGTCTCTGAATCAGTTACTCTCCTGTATGAGTAATTGTTCTCATTTTTAAGTGAACCTGGCAGACACCTTATCAATTAAAGTCAGGAAAGAATGTGTGGAACTCAAAAGATATCCCAGAACATCGCCTAATACTAACTGCCCTGAATCTAAAGTGGGAAAGTATACAACAACTCTATTCAACAGAGCTACACATGGTCCAGAAGCCACAAGGATGAAGCTTTGGCTCATCCACTCTGCCATGCAAAGACAACACCACTTACTAAGGAGCTTGCTACAGGCAGAAGGAATATGCACCAGGTAGTGATAGAAGTTAGCCTCTGACTTAACTGTGACCCTTCAAGTAGAAAAAGAAAGACCATGTGGGAAGTGGAAGAAACAAGGTGTGTAATGATAAGGATTATTTCTTCTTCATTTTGTTATAAAAAATATTGTGTATATACTCAGCTTTCCCCTCTCCTTACCACAATCACATCTAACATCAGTATATTGATAACATTTGACATATATGTAAAGTATGGGTACCACAGAATGCCAAGGAGAAGTATCAATGCCATGCCCCAACTTTGCATTTTATTTCAGGCAGAACGTTAGTGTTTTTTCCATAATATATTACCAAAGTAGTTGTCAGGAGAAATGTAATTTGTTGTCATTGTAAAGCTGAAAAAGAACATCAGAATGGTTTGGGTGAACAGAGAATAATGAGATGTAAGTTAAATATGTTTAAGGGGGTGTGTATGTATGCCATATTTGCAAGAGTTGAAGATCAGGTTTCGTTTTAAAATTCAGCATGCCTAGTCCAAATTACCTAGTTACTTAAGTATTAGTCCAGTTCTGTTGTGAAGAGTTGTTGTAGCTGTGGGTAATATGTACAATTAGTTGACTTCAAGTGTAGATGTTCCTTTGATAATCTGGAGGAAGGGTGCCAGTTCAATCACTGGGATACTTTGAGAGGAAAAAGTAGGAGAATGAAAGAAAGAGGATTCTGAGAGTTCCAGTCAATTTTAGATATTGCCTAAGAAAGTCACTGTGGACATTTGACCAGCAGAACTGTGAGACTATAAATGTGTGTTGTTTTAAGCCATAAAATTAGTGAGAGTTCATTTTAGAAAAACAGGAAAATCTTACAGGCATAGGCAAATAATACAAAAAGACAAAACAGGTAGAGGGGCAGACAGGCTAGAGGGTAGACAGTGAACAGGGGCCGTATAAACATTCAACGAGGTAGCCAGGTGGGAGATAAACTAGGTAGATACACAGGAAAATAGGGATCTTGGAAAAAATAAGATAAAAAAATAGCACAGGAGGACAGGAGGTGGGGTAACAGGCAGGTGGGAAGAAGGGCAGTTTTATAAAATTTACAAAAACAAGACATGAGCATATTGACATGGGACAAGGCCTGTGACAAGAAGTCAGAAAATGGCAGGAAGGATGCCTTCTAACCATTTCCCATTTTCCAGTAGGATTAGTGAAGCTTTCTGAGATCCATGTGGCTCCCAGTTCTGGGATCTGGCAGCAGCTGAAAGGATGGGGGACCAAAGCCAGCTGTTCATGATGAAAATTTCTAAGCAGACAGTGAAATGAGAAGGGGCTTCACACTGTATTCTGAAGTGGGCAGAATTTGAACCCTAGTCCCAGCCCAGAGTAGAGGATTCACATCTCCCATGCTCAGCATGACCTATTTTCTTACAGGCCACACACACACATCTCTACCTTAGGCCTTGGTTTATACTCTCCTGAATTCTGTCAAGGCCTTGCTAACTCTCAGGATGTCTTCCCCTACTCCTGCTCTCACAGACATAAAGTCTCTGTTCAGACATAGCCAGCACTCTGACAGACAGAGTCCAACCCATGAATCTTGACTTAATCAGTGATTAGTTCAGTTCCTCCATTAAGAGTGGTTCCTGGTGTGGAAAAAACACCCTGGGGAAGGGTGATCTTAGTCCCAGAAAAAAATCAGGATATCTCCTGGAGGAGCTTTATAGTTCCAAAATTTCTGCTTGGTTCTTTTTTGGAATCTCTGTGCAACTGGGGATCTTCAAGCTGCAGCCCATCTGCATCCCACTCAGGGGTCAGGCTGTAGGCCCTCTTCTCCCAGACCACCAGTGTTTGTGACTTTCTAATTCTCCTCCAGAAATGTCCATGCTTATCACCTTCAATTTCCTCTCCTGGACTCCTCTGGACTGCTCAACCTCACCTTCACATGGATCCTTCCAAACCCTGTCAGGTAGGCCGGGGTTCCCTGCATGCAGAGACATCCACCGCTTTCACATGCTGAGTCTCTCTCTACCTCTTGTCTGTCAGTCCCACTTCCTATGTCAGATCAGATTGGAGAAGTGACTCTCCAGCTATGCCTCATATTCTCAAGGCTCGGGCTAAGGACTACAGGGTCTTTTCCTTCTGCCAGCTGTCTTTGTGCCTAAAGGCACCATCAGTGTTGGATTTATTTTTCTGTCAAGAAATCCCCCACATTCCAAAGTGTGAAGCAGTATCAGGAGCATGGGACAAACTGCTCAATAAGGGATGCGTGAGAAAAGGAAAGAAAGATGAGGTCTACCCAAGTGTTTACATTTAATTACACTCACTACACTTCTGTTTTAATCACTGAACTAGGGGAACTGTGCTTCATTTTTGTCTTATGTCTAATCATGTGCCTGTGATAGAAAAACACACCTTAAAAAATCAGGACTTTCTAAATTTAGGGTAACTTAAAGAATAGACACCTAGAAATACACTGAAAGTGAATATTAAGAATTGATCAATCTTTACTACAGCTCATCAAGCTCTACCTGTGGAGAGAGTAGTGGCTCTGAGACCTGCTGCCCACCCACTGGTTCCAAGGCCATCAGAAGGTAAATGGAAGGGAAGAGCCAAGGTGGCTCCTTCCTTCCCTTCCTAGAGACCTTGGTCCTGCACTGACCACTCAGCCTTTTCACAGCCCTACAGGAAAAGGGCATGGAGAGGAAGCTGTGCAATGCTGAGATGGATCTAGAGAGCCTGGACCTTGAAAAAGAAAACCAGGTGAATAACTCCAATTGGAGACAGCCTGTCACCTATCCTTTCCCGCAGATCTCTGCATATCCCACATTGCAAAATGCCTTCCACATGCACCGTCTTATTTTACTTTTGTTTTCTTGTGTGTTGAGGGATGCATGCACACAGAGTAGTGGGTGTCCTCACAGGAGCTGGCACTCGGTGTCGGGATCTTGCTTAGCTTTTTAAATTAAAAAAAAATGCTGTTATTATAAAAGTGATATACAGAGGGTGGCAGTTACATAATTCAAGTGATAAGAACATTTGTTTTTGGAAAATGTCACCCCTTTCCTTGCTTTCTCCCAGTTTCTGCTTCCTGTCCACACCCATAGGTTGTATAGGGCACTTTCAACATAGTGTCTAATGAGTACTACTGCTGCATTTGTTCACCCTTTGTCCCTCCATTTTGTGCCCCCCTTGCCCTCTCCAAGACAGAAAAGTGAACAAATAAGACAAAAAGAAAAGAAAACGAAAACAGCAACAATGAAAAAAAAAACCTCTTGTTTCCATTTCCTGGAGTTGCTCTCAATAAATATTATTTTATATGATCAGATGAATGTAGGAACTGCACCTTTGTGTTCCCCTCCTAAGAATATTCTCCTATGGTCTCACTGTGTGTGAATGAGTACAGTCCTGTATAATTGATCATGTCCCAGAGTATATCTAGATTCCACATATGAGAGCTTAGCTTACCTCACTTAACATGATTTTTTTCTAGGTCCATTAATTTCCCTGCAAATTACATAAGATTATTTCTAATAGCTATATAAATTTCCACTGTGTATATAGACCACATTTTTGGATCCACTTATTCTTTGGAGGATGTCTGGGATATTTCTATAACTTGTGCATGATGAATAGTGCAGAAATGGACATGAATTTGCAAGTCTCTTCATAATAGCATTGTTTGTGATTTTCTGGGTAATGCCCAGAGGTAGTATGGCTAGTAGGGGAGAGCTATATTAGATTTTAGAGAAACCTCCAGACTGCTTTCCAGAATGATTGTACTAGTTTACATCCCATCAACAGTACTATAAGATTCATTTCCCACCCCCCCCCACATCCCCACCAACATTTTTTGTTGTTCAAATTCACGATGCTGGTCAATCTAACTGGGGTGAGATGGAATATCAGAGTTGTTTTTTCTTCATGTGTTCTTTGCCTTTCTTACCTCTTCTTCTGAAAAGTCTCTCCTTTGCCCATTTAGTTATTGATTTATTAACTTTGGGAGGGGTTAGTTTCTTGAGTTTCTTGTGTATTTTGAATATTAGGCCTTTGTCAGATGTATTGCTGGCAAAGATCTTCTCCCAGTCTGTTGGCTGTCTTTCAAGTTTAGTAATATGTCCTTTGCTGTGCAGAAACTTTAACTTTTGATGTAATACCATTTGTCAAGTCTCTCTCCTATCTGCTATGCCCATGTGATGCTTTTCTAAAAGTTTCTGTCTATTCTTATAAGTTGGTTTCTCCTACTCTGTTTGCAGTAATTTCAAGGTTTCAGGTCTGATGTTGAGGTCTTTGATCCCCATTGAGTTGATATTAGTGCGTGGTGACAAGTAGGCATCAACTTTTAGTTTTCTGCATATGGATGACCATCACCAATTATTGAAGAGGCTACCTTTTATTCACCATGTATCATTGGCTTCCTTATCAAATATCAGATAAGTAATTATATAGTTTTGTTTCTAGGCCTTCTAGACTGTTCCACTGATATTCTATTTTTTATGCCAGTACCAACCTATTTTTCTTACTATAGCTTTTTAGTGGAAAGTAAAGTCTGAGATTGTGATACCAACAACATTGCTTTTTGTCTACAGTTGCTTTGACTATTAAAGATCTTTTGTTATTCCATATGAATTCCACTTGAGTCACAATTCCACTTCTGATTTTCTGGTGTTTAGTTGGAGATAAGAGTCTCATGGCCTTTCCTGCCCGGGCTGGCTTTGAACTGTGATCCTCATATCTCAGCCTCCTGAGTAGCCAGTATTACAGACGTGAGCCACCAGCGCCCAGCTGAAGTTCCTTAGTTCTGAAGAGGGGTGAAGACGGTGGGCATCCTTGTCTTGTTCATGATTTTAGGGAAAATGGTTTTAGTTTTTCGACACTCAGTATGATGTTGGCTGTTGGTCTGTCATGTACCCTTTATTATTTTGAGGCACATTCCTTCTATTCCTAGATCTTCAGAGCTTGGATTTTGTCAAAGGCTTTTTCTATGACTATTGATATGATCTTGTAGCTCTGTCTTTGGTTCTGTTAATTGTGATGTATTGTGTTTATTGATTTATGTATGTTAAACAAGCCTTGCATCTCTGGAATAAATCCACTTGTTCAAAGTGTGTGCTTTTTATTAGTTACTGAATCTGATATCTAGTATTTTATTAAAGAGCTTTGCATCTGTGTTCATCAGAGAGATAGGTCTATAGTTCTCTTTTGTTGTTGGATCTACATCTGGTTTGGGGATAAGAATGAAGGTGGCTTTATAAAATGAGTTTGGAATTTTTCTTTTTCTATTTCACAGAAAATTGGAGGAGTAACAATGTTAGTTCAACTTTAAAAGTCTTAGAGCATTCAGCTATGAATCCATCAGCATCTGTGCTTTTCTTTATTGGAAGACTGCTGATAAGTTCTTCAATCTCATCGTGTGTTATGGGCCTGTTTAAATTTTTTATATCATCTTGGTTCAGATTAGACAGTTTGTATGTCTCTAGGAATTTATCCTTTTCTTCTAGATTTTCCATCTTATTTGAGTCCTTCATAGTCTTTTGGATATCTTCTTTGTTGTAATGGTCCCTTTGGCATCTCTAATCTTGTTGATTTGAGTCTTTCCTCTCCTTTTCTTCATCAATTTAGCTAGTAGTCTGGCAATTTTATTAATTTTTTAAGAGATTTTTGTTTTGTTGATTTTATGTATAGTTTTTTCAGTCTCTATTTAATTGATTTCTGCCCTAATCTTTACTATCTCTGTCTAGTAGTTTGGGGTTTGATTTTTTTTTAGCCACTTTGGTTGCATCATAAGGCTAATTATATGAGCTGTTTCTGTTTTCTGTATGTGTGTGTGTGTAGAGCTATGAACTTTCCTCTTAACACTGCTTTTGCTGTATCTTTGGGGTTTTGGTCTGATGTGTTCTAATTTTCACTAAATTGTAAAAACTTTCTGACTTTCTCCTTTATTTCTTCAGTGACCCAAATGTTGTTCAGCAATGTGCAGGTCACTCTCCATGTGTTTGAGTGTTCTCTGTAGTATCTTTTGTTGTTGATATCTAGTTAAATTCCATTGTGATCAGATGGGATACAAGAAGTTATCTTGATCCTCTTATATTTTTTTCAGGCTTGTTGAATGTCCAGGTTGTGATCAATTTTGGAGAAAGTTGCACAGCTGCTGAGAAGAATGTGAATTTTGTGGTTGTTGGGTGAAATACTCTGTAGAAATCTCTTAAGTCCATTGTTATTAATTTTGTGGCTTTTTTGCTGATCTGATCTTTTGTTTGGTTGACCTGTCTTTTGGTGATAGTGGAGTGTTAAAATCTCCCACTATTATTGTGTTGGGGGGTCTATCATATTCTCTAAGTCTATGAGTGTTTGTTTAATGTATTTAAGTGTTCCATTGTTTGGTACACAAATATTAACCACTGTGGTTTCTTCTTCATGGATCATTCACTTTATTAATATGTAATAACTTTCCTAGCTGGGCATCGGTGGCTCATGCCTGTAATGCTAGCTACTCAGGAGGCTGAGATCTGAGGATCTCAGTTCAAAGCCAGCCCGGGCAGGAAAGTCCACCAATAAACACTCAGAAAACCAGAAGTGGCTCTGTGGCTCAAGTGGTAGAGCACTAAGCTTGAGCTGGAGAGCTGAGGGACAGCACCCAGGCCCAGCGTTCAAGCCATACAACCACAAAAATCACAACAAAATCAAAAACAAAACAAAACTTTCCTTGTCTTTTTGTACTGAGTTTAAGGAGACATCTATTTTTTTTATCGGATAACAATATATACAGATCCTCTTTCTTGCAGCATGCATTTGCATGAAAATTCTTTGTCTATCTCTTCACTAAGAATTTGTGTTTATTGTTTACTGTGAGATGGGTTTCTTGGAGACAGCAAATGGTTGGATCTTGTTTTGTGATCAGATCTGCATTTTGCTTGGGGAGTTGAGCTCATTGATGTTTAACATTATACAGAGAAATATGTCATATTTCCTGCCATTTTGTTGTTTTCCTATAGCTTGCATCCTATCCCTTCTTGTGTTTAGTAAACTAGACTTCTAGAGATTTTTATTTAATTGTATGCTTTTTTGGCTGTGATTGTCTTTTTCAAATAGAATGCTTCCATTTACTGTCCTTTTTTAAGTGCTGGTTTAGTGTTCATAAATTCTTTTAGTTTTTGTTTATCTTGAAAGTTTTAGTTTTGCTGTCATTGTGAATATTAGGTTTACTAGTTATACCAATTTGAGTTGGCAATTGTTTTCATTCAGTGTTTGAATTATACCACTTCAGGCTCTCCTTGCATTCAGAGTTTGTGTAGAGAAATTTGCAGTAAGGGGCTGGGAAGGTGGCTCAGTGGTAGAGCGCTTGCCTTGCATGCCTGAGGCCCTGGGTTCGATTCCTCAGCACCACATAAGCAAAAAGAAAAAAGCC
>NW_012267249.1:7804851-7839532 GCF_000151885.1 Dipodomys ordii | reverse complement strand
GATGCTCCTCCATTGCTTTTGTCCCAGGAGTATCTTCTTTGCATTGGGATAAATGCCTCATTGGCATTTCCCTTTAGCTGGTCGCTGGACTTGAACTCGGGGCCTGAGCACTGTCCCTCAGCTCTACAGCTCAAGGCTAGCACTCTGCCACATTGAGTTCCAAAGCATCTCTGGTTGCTCTTTCAGTACTCTGCTGGCTGAGTAGAGGTGACAGTCTCACAGGGACCTTTTTCTGCCCGGGCTGGCTTTGAACCAGTTTGCAGATCAATGAGTCTTATAAAAGGCCACTTTACTCCAATTAAAAGCAACAAGGTGGTCAACATAGAGGTAGCTTTTAAGCATGCTCTTACCTGAAACTTATTAAGAGTCAAAGTTACATCTGACAAACTTGTAAGAATCCTCTGTGCTTTGTTCTGGGCTTGCTGGAAACTTAAAAAAACAACCTATAAGAGCAAACTGGAATAGCAATTATTTTGGTAATCCTAATTTTTCCTTTGTGCACATTGTGGCCAATGTTAAGAACAATTTTACATTTAAACTTTATATCCAAAAATCCATTTCTAATTTTTTTAAAACCTCTTATTAATCTCCTTTAATATTTTATACTTTAGTTTTTATTTGTGTTTTAAAAAAATCTCTTAAAATCTTGAGGCCAAGTGTCACTCATTGTCTCTTGGCTGCTTGTTTTTACACATTAAAACTTTTAAACTCAAATGACAATTTTTCCTTAATGCAAGAATTACAGTCACCATCACTATACCACAAAGCTAGACTTAACACTTTTATAACTTTTAAAAACATCCTAATTGTAGAACATAATTGAAAGTAAGCCACATTATATAAATAATTTTTTAACCCTCTTTTTTTTAAGGCCTTCCTAATTTTAATGTTAACACATCCAAGGGGAAGTTTTAGCAATACTAATCAGATCATCACATCACTCATTTTAACCATCATGTTTTCAGTGTCTGTCTGCAGGGAAAAGAGAGAACAAAGATAGGCCACTCAGCCCCTTCTATGGAATGGGAACGCACCCAATCCGACTCTTTAGGGTTAGATGAACTGCGTTTGTGCCAGCTTGCCCTCTTTCACCATGCGTGGACTCCTCCCAGGACCTGTCCCACCATGCATGACCAGCTGAACTGCACTTCTGCTTGCTCACCTCTCACCCCTAAAGATAGGTCTTCTGTTGGCTTCTAGTTTTCCCTTTTCTTATCTCTTGGTTCTCGAATGAGATACACAGTTTTAGACAGACAGAACAAGTAACATCTTTGACGGTGTTAAACTAACCTTTATATTTAAATTTTTAATATTTATCCCCAAATTTTAGCCAAGGGAATTAGATCCCAAACAGCCAATGCATTTTTGTTAAGCCAGATAACTTGATTACAGTATAAACAGTCTTATGTATTTAAAATATTAGTTTTTTTAAATACCAGATTTTTTAAATTTGCAAGTTAAAGAATCTTTACAAAGCCATTTAAAACAATGTGAAGATTTTTTTAAAAATTTTTGTTAACGTCCAAACCTCATAACCTTTTGAATTTTAAAATTTAAACTCACCCAATTGTTACAGCATGCTGACAATTCTTATCTTTGAACACATTTACAGACACACACAAAACACTCACACAGATCTTAAAGCATGCAAAAATCAAAATCAGTCGTACGTACACCTTTTAAAGTTTTTAAACAAAAATTTAAGACAGTATTTCTTTTAACTAGGTACCTTTGTTGGGCTTTATTTTTCCAGAGCCTGTTTGTCTAGCAAGGCAATTCACTAATTAGTCTTTTGAATCCCTTCTGTTGGAGGAGGGCTGGGGGAGGGGGTCACCTAAAACTAAACTGGCCAGATTTTTTTTAATCCAATTTTAGATAAGAGCATTTTACAAATTGTTACATTGTCAGGAATAGCTGAAAAAGTCCAAACTAGACACACAGCCTTCTACATCATCCCTGCTGGCAGCCTCCACAAGGAGAAAATGCAGCCTGAGGCTTGAAGGGAACCAAACTAGCCCAGTAACCTTCCATGCCTCACAGGGAAGGGGGCATAGCAGGTCTGTGACCAAGCCCAGCTGGAACTTTTATTCCCCCAGAGATGTTTAAATAAATAAATAACAAAAACACAGATAAACACAAAAACCAAGGATCCACATTTAACTAGACAAGAACGGAAGGCTGAGTTGGGGACTAATGGGACCCAGTTTATCCCTACCGGAACTCTGTGCTGTTCTCATTCAGCAAGCTGAATCCAGAGTCTGCTGAGTGAGCCTGCCACACTCACCCAGAACTTCCCTACCCCAGAAAACATAAAACAAACACACAATAAAGTTAACAAGACAAATAAGTGGCCACAAAGACAAAATCAGGTCTCAGTGAATGGGGCGACATCTCACCACCATTTACTTATCAGGAGACTCAACCCCCCTACTCACCTCCGGAGGATTTTTCTCTTAGATTCCTGCAGACATTGACCCAGGGGCCTTCCAAGGAGGAGGAATATTCCCAGTCATCTTGGGGCAAGGGAAAAGAAAAATCCCTAGCGGCCGTCCCCTCAGACTGACAGGTTCTCCCCCACGCTCAGACCCCCTGAGCCAAGGCCCGAGGCTGAGATCTAACTGGGGCCACTTGCAGGTGGTCAGTGGCAGTTTCATAATTGACAAACAAGCAAGTTACAAAAGCAGAACCAGCAGTTTTTGTTTTTAAATGAACTAGGACAAGGTCTCGGGTGTCCTAGAAGTGGATTCACTTGTTGTCCCATCTCTATAGAGAATAAAAAACACACACTAAAAACAAGTAACACTAAACAGAGACAGACAAAACCAGACGCAACGCAGCAAGCAACCGTGTACAGATGAGGAAGGAATTACAGATGGGAGTGGCCGGCCTCGCCTAACCTCCCCAGAACAGAGACACTCGGATCTCCTCCTTCCTCCAGACGACCCTGGAGCAGGACTCCAGGGCAAGACTAGGGTACTGGGCACGTCTGCTTTTCCCTCTAGTCCAAATACAGATTTGGATCCCAGAACTCAAAACGAAAGTGACAAACACACAAGACAAGAGCTCTATCTTACTTCCTGCTGGTCCTGGAATCTGGGGTTTGGGGGTGCCTGGTTCCCGGCCAATGCACTAAATGAAAGACCCTACCCCCCTAGGATACTTTCGTCAACGGGAGGGCGCCCCAGAAAACTCAGACTCCAGGCCGGGAGATGCAATAAGCAAGAGGAGTTTATTCGACGTTTGTACAAACGGACTCCCTGCCCCAGGTGGTCAGGGAGCCCCGAGCAGCGGTAACAAGCCCTTTTTTAAAGACAAAAACCACAAGATTAACGCATAACACAAAGCATCCCATGATTGGTCCATTTAAAGGTCACCATATACACCAACAATCACTTTGCCACGCAGGAAATTTTGTAACACTCTTTGTAAAATGACTGTCTCATGGTTGGTTTAAGGGGGGTTTACATGGTTACAGGCCCATGATTGGTTGACACTTGGCTCAGCTTGTGGTCTTGCCAGGTGGTCGTTGTCAAGGTTTGTCCCAGGGATGGCTTAATTAATCTGGAACTGAAGAACATGTACTATCTATAACCGCTGTCCTTGTCCTGGGTGGGCTGATATCCGGACATCTGGGCCAGCCAATATCCTTGAGTCACTGCCCAATTTTATTTCCCAGGGAAAAGTGGGTCTGAATGCAAGCATATTTACAGAAGCAAAATCAGCAGTTAGCAAGTTATTGGTAAAGTGAGGTTTTTAATTTTTAACCCTTCAAAAGGAAGGAAACAGACCAGACTCGATTTTTCCATAGGCTAGAACTGTTTATTGAGGAAATCAAGTGACACAGCCTTCTCCAGGGCTTGGAGGTTGTGTCCTGGGGTGAGGCCAGAGTCCAGGGTTTTATAAAGTCTGAGTAAGGAGACAGAGGTTACTTGAGTTTAGTATCATGGCAGGGGGGTAGGGGTAGAGAATGACTGCAAGTGAGGGCAGAGAATAGGGTAGATATTCCCATATCAAAGGTGTCAAGCTTTTTTAATGCTCAACATCTGCCTTGCTTTGATAGTGTGACATTCAGAGTCCAGTTCTTAGTCTTCAAACCTCTTAGCCCTTTCCAGGTCTCACAGCTAGGCCTCAGAGTCTTACAGACCAGGCCCACAATAAAATGTTTACACCAAAGCCCAGGTCAGATTACCCTGCCTGTGTCAAGCATATCTCTGCATTCCTGAGGTTTTACCTGGCATCCTTTTGTGCCTGGGATAATAGGGTAGGGGCCAATCCTTCACCTCTTACTGGCAGGATGATCCTGTACAAACACATAACCTCTTTCTATGTTTGATTTCTAATCTATATCAAAAGATTCACTTAATTTTTTTATTTTTTGTTATCTTTAAGTAGTTGTACAAAGGTGGTTCTATTTAACAAAGCAATGGTGAATATATCTTAATCAATATCATCCCATTCAATACTCTCACTCATCCCTCCTTTACTCACCTCTCCCCTCGTTCTTGTTAGTTTTGTAAGATATGCACTTGATCCTTGGCTGGTTTTCCCCTTCTCTTCATTTGTTCGTCCATTTACCCTTGACCCCTGTTTACCCTTTTTGAGTACCTGATTCCTGGAATTTGATTTTGCTGAACTAAAACAACAACAACAACATTTTGTAGAGTTGTTGTTGTTAAGAGTTGATGTTAGAAATAGCTTCAGAAATAAGGACATAGAACAGCATCATTGGCCAAAAATCTGGCAAGCAAGCCCACACAGCAGGCAGGATACATCCCTCACCCAGCAGGCCCTGCCCCTCTGCTCACATTGGCTGAGTTCAGGTTCACAGTCTATAAAAGGATGTAGCTCAATTGGCAGGATGTAATTAAAATTCAAAGAGTCTCTAACAGTATGTCTTAATTAAATGCTCAGGAAAAGGATGTATGGAACTAGATGTAATTAAGGCAGTTGGCCAAAGCAGGAATCCTGCAGGGAAAAAAAAAATTCTCTCAAGATTAGCAGAAAGAAAAAAAAAAAAACTACTTTGATAGAAAAGACATTTTTCTCACAGTGAAAAGAAATACATCAAGTTATTTGCTCAGTGCCCTGAACAGACTTTATTCACTAAAGGTTACCTTTTATTTCATTATGAACCTAAGTATAAAGAAGAGATCAGGTTCAGGAAGGGAAATCAACAGTCAAAACCAGAAACCAAAGCCAGGCTGCTAGCATAGACCTTTGCAGTATGGCCATTTGGGCTGAGGATAAAGTAGTATGTGGTGTTATGTAAGGGCAAGAGCCACAGTCCAAGAGTCCCTGTTATGGATACTGTAGAAGTTAATAAGAAGTTAATATTACTCTTCTTAAATAGCTGATAGGGCAGTTACTCATTATTTCTATCAGTTATTCATTCTTTAAACAAATATTGGATGACCGAAAGTAACCTTAACACAAGAGTAAAGTTAAGAGTTTGGGGTGAAAATACTTTACTCTTCAATTTTCACAGGGTTAGAGATACCAAGAATAGGTTAGTTAGGCCTGGGAAGGTAGCTCAGTGGTAGAGTGCTTGCCTTGTATGTAGGAGGCCCTGGGTTCGATTCCTCAGGACCACATAAGCAAAAAGAAAAAAAGCTGGAAGTGGTGCTGTGGCTCAAGTGGTAGAGCACTAGCCTTGAGCTGAAGAGCTAAGGGACAGCGCCCAGGCCCAGAGTTCAGCCCCCACGACCAGACCCAAAAAAAAAAAAAAAAAGAATAGGTTAGTTATATAATGAATCTCTTATCATGAAGTTAAACAAAGAATGGAAATTGAGAAAACTATGTGACTAGGTGAGAGTTCAGGATGGAGCAAGCCCATAACCTCTGGGAAAGTTTGGCTTTGAAGGAACTCCTCGTAATCACTTTTACCCTTTTAAACTCTGCATTTGACATATTGGATTTGACCTTGGGGAGATAATCATGAGCAAAAGGAGAGTTAAGAACTTGGAAGATTCACTATGTCCCCTCTCCTTGCTCCACATGACTGTATTGGTGACCATTCTTCATAGACTTCACCTTGGTGACCTTCTATTCATCCTTTAAGACATCATTGTTCTATTTTAGGTGTTCCTTTCCTGGCCTATACTTTATTCTTTCAGTGTAGCCTTAATGTAGTTTATTTTCCACCTGATTTCACTGTCAATCTTTATTCATCAAATTATTAGGTAAAGATATGATTATAGAATGATTGAAAGAAGGAACAACCTTATGAGGTATTTTGGAAAGGGATTATTAGAACACCCCACAGAAGAAGCCATTGAGAGAATAAGTTGCTTCCTACCTATGTAGTGAGACAGAACTCAGCCTGAGCCTCATGAGTCCAAGTCTAGGGTTCCATCTACCAACACGGTCACTCTGGGTCTTAACTGGAGAATAGATCTAACACACTCCAAAAAAAATTGCAAAGGCAACTGGAGCAGGAAGTTTGGGAATCCAATAGAAAAGGATTCTAATCCATCCTTGGAAATCTCATTGGTTATTTTCCTCTGAACACATCTCTTTACTTGTTTGTAATTAGTTTGTCATCACTAAGTTGGAATAATAATATAGGTTGCCACAACTCTAGAAAGTTTTATAAAGTAGACAAAGAACTTTTAAATCCAGTCCACATCTATATTCCCTAGTATATTGCCTGAAGCATATTTAATACTTGCCAAATATGTGTGAGTAATTTTGAGAGGGGAAGATTTTCTTTCATTGATTCTCAAAGCAGATACTTCAAGTTAACCACTTCCAGATTTTGAGGTCCAAGCTCTGCTATCATTCTTTCTTTTTCCAACCCTGGAAGGAACAAGTGCGGGAAAGGCTGGACTGGAGGTGACTCTCAAGTGGTAGAGCACCAGCCACAAGGAAGAAAGCTGAGCAAGAGCACAAGACACTGAGTTCAAGCTTCAGTACCAGCACAAAAATAAAACTATAAATATTGCTGGGCACCAGTGGCTCACACCTGTAATCCTAGCTACTCAGGAGGCTGAGATCTGAAGATCACGGTTCAAAGCCAGCCAGGGCAGGAAAGACAGTGAGACTCCAATAAACCATGGCACTGTAGCTCAAGTGGTAGAGTGCTAGCCTTGAGCTGAAGAGCTGATGGACAATGCCCAGGCCCAGAGTTCAAATCCCACAACCGACATAAATAAATAAATATTGTATAATTCTCCTTATTAGTAGTAGAATAGAAAAATCAGAAAGCACTAACAGATTATGGAAGACAGATTCAAATTTCCTAGGGAGGATACAGTAAAACCACAAGGGCAACCATGTTCATTGCAGCAGCATTCACTATAGCCAAGGTATGGCTACTATAGTCCAGATGCCCCTCAGCGATCAAGTAGATCAAGAAAGTGTGGTGTATATATTCATAATTGTGTTTTACTTATCTATGAGAAATAATGGTATTTTATCATTTGCAAAGAAATGGAAAGACCTAGAAAAAGTTAAATGAGGTAAATCAGACCTGATAGACTAAGTATGCATATTTTCCATTTATCTGAAAGCTAAAATTAGCTTATAAAATTGTAAGCAAATGTGTTAGGTGACATGCAAGTATATAAGAATATATTAACTGAAATAAGGTATGTTCAAGAGAGAAATCAAATAGTGTAATTCCTTAGAAAGACAAAGTCAAAGTTCAACAGACTAGGCTAGGAAAGTGGCTCAATGGTAGAGTGCTTGCCTAGCATGCATGAAGACCTGGGTTCTATTCCTCAGCACCACATAAACAGAAAAAGCCGGAAGTGGCGCTGTGGCTCAAGTGGTAGAGTATTAGTTTTGATCCAAAGAAGCTCAGGGACGGTGCCCAGGCCCCTGAGTCCAGGACTGGCAAAAAAAAAAAAAAAATCAACAGACTAAATAGTAGGAGGCAGATACTTGAGAGGGCATGGGGTCAAGGGGGAAGGGGTAGACAAATGAAGAGCAGAAGAGAGAGAGATTGCAGTAAAACAAAAAAAAGTTCAATGTATGTCTACAAAATTAAGAAGAATGAGGGAAGGCTGGGAAGGTGGCTCAGTGGTAGAGCGCTTGCCTTGCATGCATGAGGCCCTGGGTTCGATTCCTCAGCACCACATAAGCAAAAAGAAAAAAGCCAGAAGTGGCACTGTGGCTCAGGTGGTAGAGCGCTAGCCTTGAGCTGAAGAGCTGAGGGATAGTGCCCAGGCCCAGAGTTCAGGCCCCACGACCGGACCCCCCCCCAAAAAAAGAGAGAAATTTGCAGTAAATCTAATCTTCCCACCAACTTATTAAATTTCCCTCTTTGTTGTTGCTGCATTTAAAATTAATTCCTTCTTTTCTAATTCCAAAGTTTTCACAATGATGTGCCTAGAAACATTTCTTCTCAGATCCTGTCTGCCAGCAGACTATGCCTTTGCCAGGTAGATGAGATGGTACTAATTTGGAAACAGGATATAAGTTTAATATTCTTTTATTTTTTATACTTATGGTTTTCCCAAGTCAAATGGCATTAATAACATTTAAAGATATGATTTATAAAATTCTATTTTGATAAGTTTTTATTTCTTATTTCTTTATTGGCAGTATTAGTCTTTGAACTCAGGACTTCCAGCTTGCCAGGCAAATGCTTTTCCACTTGAAATATACTTCCAGCCCTGCTTATTCTTATAATTTTTTATTTGAATTTATGTATTTATGACTCATGTTCATTGATAGACTTCAGTGAAATATGTCCAAACATGCATATATGCTCCCAATTCAAAAGAAAGCTTTTTTAAGGAGAAATTTGTTCAGTCATTGTACCTACTTTTCAACATTTCAGGATCATTGAATTGGGCACAGGGATGGATTCAAAATGGATGTGAAAGGTATTTAATACCATCTTAATAGTGTCAGTCACAAATTTTGATTCTGTAAATATTTCTGTACTCTGTTTTTATCAGTCTTGTAAAACTGCTTCATATGCCTATACATTTTCCATGAAAAATATTTAAAAAGACCATGTTGCATCTGTTTGTAAGGTTAGCCACATGTCTTCTCACAGGGCTCTCTTGGGTAAGTTTTCCATTATGTGCCAAAATATAAAGTAGGTGATCCATCAAATTATCTTGCTGCTTGGAAACACTGGATAAAATATAGTAAATATCAAATTCTTCTTAAAAAGTTTTCTTCTAAAAAAGTTTCATCTGCACTAGAGGCTCAAACTAATCTTCATTTTTTTATATTAATAGCAAAGTTTCTAAGCAAGACTACCTGGGTTAGAATCCTTGTTGTACCTCTTGTTAGGAAAATGGAGAAGAAAGTGAAAGACCCTAGCCCCCTAGGATACTTTCGTCAATGGGAGGGCATCCCAGAAAACTCAGACTCCAGGCCAGGAGATGTAATAAGCAAGAGGAGTTTATTCGACATTTGCGCAAACGGACTCCCTGCCCCGGGTGGTCAGGGAGCCCCGAGCAGCGGTAACAAGCCCTTTTTTAAAGACAAAAACCACAAGATTAACGCATAACACAAAGCATCCCATGATTGGTCCATTTAAAGGTCACCATATACACCAACAATCACTTTGCCACGCAGGAAATTTTGTAACACTCTTTGTAAAATGACTGGCTCATGGTTGGTTTAAGGGGGGGTTACATGGTTACAGGCCCATGATTGGTTGACACTTGGCTCAGCTTGTGGTCTTGCCAGGTGGTCGTTGTCAAGGTTTGTCCCAGGGATGGCTTAATTAATCTGGAACTGAAGAACATGTACTATCTATAACCGCTGTCCTTGTCCTGGGTGGGCTGATATCCGGACATCTGGGCCGGCCAATATCCTTGAGTCACTGCCCAATTTTATTTCCCAGGGAAAAGTGGGTCTGAATGCAAGCATATTTACAGAAGCAAAATCAGCAGTTAGCAAGTTATTGGTAAAGTGAGGTTTTTAATTTTTAACCCTTCAAAAGGAAGGAAACAGACCAGACTCGATTTTTCCATAGGCTAGAACTGTTTATTGAGGAAATCAAGTGACACAGCCTTCTCCAGGGCTTGGAGGTTGTGTCCTGGGGTGAGGCCAGAGTCCAGGGTTTTATAAAGTCTGAGTAAGGAGACAGAGGTTACTTGAGTTTAGTATCATGGCAGGGGGGTAGGGGTAGAGAATGACTGCAAGTGAGGGCAGAGAATAGGGTAGATATTCCCATATCAAAGGTGTCAAGCTTTTTTAATGCTCAACATCTGCCTTGCTTTGATAGTGTGACATTCAGAGTCCAGTTCTTAGTCTTCAAACCTCTTAGCCCTTTCCAGGTCTCACAGCTAGGCCTCAGAGTCTTACAGACCAGGCCCACAATAAAATGTTTACACCAAAGCCCAGGTCAGATTACCCTGCCTGTGTCAAGCATATCTCTGCATTCCTGAGGTTTTACCTGGCATCCTTTTGTGCCTGGGATAATAGGGTAGGGGCCAATCCTTCACCTCTTACTGGCAGGATGATCCTGTACAAACACATAACCTCTTTCTATGTTTGATTTCTAATCTATATCAAAAGATTCACTTAATTTTTTTATTTTTTGTTATCTTTAAGTAGTTGTACAAAGGTGGTTCTATTTAACAAAGCAATGGTGAATATATCTTAATCAATATCATCCCATTCAATACTCTCACTCATCCCTCCTTTACTCACCTCTCCCCTCGTTCTTGTTAGTTTTGTAAGATATGCACTTGATCCTTGGCTGGTTTTCCCCTTCTCTTCATTTGTTCGTCCATTTACCCTTGACCCCTGTTTACCCTTTTTGAGTACCTGATTCCTGGAATTTGATTTTGCTGAACTAAAACAACAACAACAACATTTTGTAGAGTTGTTGTTGTTAAGAGTTGATGTTAGAAATAGCTTCAGAAATAAGGACATAGAACAGCATCATTGGCCAAAAATCTGGCAAGCAAGCCCACACAGCAGGCAGGATACATCCCTCACCCAGCAGGCCCTGCCCCTCTGCTCACATTGGCTGAGTTCAGGTTCACAGTCTATAAAAGGATGTAGCTCAATTGGCAGGATGTAATTAAAATTCAAAGAGTCTCTAACAGTATGTCTTAATTAAATGCTCAGGAAAAGGATGTATGGAACTAGATGTAATTAAGGCAGTTGGCCAAAGCAGGAATCCTGCAGGGAAAAAAAAAATTCTCTCAAGATTAGCAGAAAGAAAAAAAAAAAAACTACTTTGATAGAAAAGACATTTTTCTCACAGTGAAAAGAAATACATCAAGTTATTTGCTCAGTGCCCTGAACAGACTTTATTCACTAAAGGTTACCTTTTATTTCATTATGAACCTAAGTATAAAGAAGAGATCAGGTTCAGGAAGGGAAATCAACAGTCAAAACCAGAAACCAAAGCCAGGCTGCTAGCATAGACCTTTGCAGTATGGCCATTTGGGCTGAGGATAAAGTAGTATGTGGTGTTATGTAAGGGCAAGAGCCACAGTCCAAGAGTCCCTGTTATGGATACTGTAGAAGTTAATAAGAAGTTAATATTACTCTTCTTAAATAGCTGATAGGGCAGTTACTCATTATTTCTATCAGTTATTCATTCTTTAAACAAATATTGGATGACCGAAAGTAACCTTAACACAAGAGTAAAGTTAAGAGTTTGGGGTGAAAATACTTTACTCTTCAATTTTCACAGGGTTAGAGATACCAAGAATAGGTTAGTTAGGCCTGGGAAGGTAGCTCAGTGGTAGAGTGCTTGCCTTGTATGTAGGAGGCCCTGGGTTCGATTCCTCAGGACCACATAAGCAAAAAGAAAAAAAGCTGGAAGTGGTGCTGTGGCTCAAGTGGTAGAGCACTAGCCTTGAGCTGAAGAGCTAAGGGACAGCGCCCAGGCCCAGAGTTCAGCCCCCACGACCAGACCCAAAAAAAAAAAAAAAAAGAATAGGTTAGTTATATAATGAATCTCTTATCATGAAGTTAAACAAAGAATGGAAATTGAGAAAACTATGTGACTAGGTGAGAGTTCAGGATGGAGCAAGCCCATAACCTCTGGGAAAGTTTGGCTTTGAAGGAACTCCTCGTAATCACTTTTACCCTTTTAAACTCTGCATTTGACATATTGGATTTGACCTTGGGGAGATAATCATGAGCAAAAGGAGAGTTAAGAACTTGGAAGATTCACTATGTCCCCTCTCCTTGCTCCACATGACTGTATTGGTGACCATTCTTCATAGACTTCACCTTGGTGACCTTCTATTCATCCTTTAAGACATCATTGTTCTATTTTAGGTGTTCCTTTCCTGGCCTATACTTTATTCTTTCAGTGTAGCCTTAATGTAGTTTATTTTCCACCTGATTTCACTGTCAATCTTTATTCATCAAATTATTAGGTAAAGATATGATTATAGAATGATTGAAAGAAGGAACAACCTTATGAGGTATTTTGGAAAGGGATTATTAGAACACCCCACAGAAGAAGCCATTGAGAGAATAAGTTGCTTCCTACCTATGTAGTGAGACAGAACTCAGCCTGAGCCTCATGAGTCCAAGTCTAGGGTTCCATCTACCAACACGGTCACTCTGGGTCTTAACTGGAGAATAGATCTAACACACTCCAAAAAAAATTGCAAAGGCAACTGGAGCAGGAAGTTTGGGAATCCAATAGAAAAGGATTCTAATCCATCCTTGGAAATCTCATTGGTTATTTTCCTCTGAACACATCTCTTTACTTGTTTGTAATTAGTTTGTCATCACTAAGTTGGAATAATAATATAGGTTGCCACAACTCTAGAAAGTTTTATAAAGTAGACAAAGAACTTTTAAATCCAGTCCACATCTATATTCCCTAGTATATTGCCTGAAGCATATTTAATACTTGCCAAATATGTGTGAGTAATTTTGAGAGGGGAAGATTTTCTTTCATTGATTCTCAAAGCAGATACTTCAAGTTAACCACTTCCAGATTTTGAGGTCCAAGCTCTGCTATCATTCTTTCTTTTTCCAACCCTGGAAGGAACAAGTGCGGGAAAGGCTGGACTGGAGGTGACTCTCAAGTGGTAGAGCACCAGCCACAAGGAAGAAAGCTGAGCAAGAGCACAAGACACTGAGTTCAAGCTTCAGTACCAGCACAAAAATAAAACTATAAATATTGCTGGGCACCAGTGGCTCACACCTGTAATCCTAGCTACTCAGGAGGCTGAGATCTGAAGATCACGGTTCAAAGCCAGCCAGGGCAGGAAAGACAGTGAGACTCCAATAAACCATGGCACTGTAGCTCAAGTGGTAGAGTGCTAGCCTTGAGCTGAAGAGCTGATGGACAATGCCCAGGCCCAGAGTTCAAATCCCACAACCGACATAAATAAATAAATATTGTATAATTCTCCTTATTAGTAGTAGAATAGAAAAATCAGAAAGCACTAACAGATTATGGAAGACAGATTCAAATTTCCTAGGGAGGATACAGTAAAACCACAAGGGCAACCATGTTCATTGCAGCAGCATTCACTATAGCCAAGGTATGGCTACTATAGTCCAGATGCCCCTCAGCGATCAAGTAGATCAAGAAAGTGTGGTGTATATATTCATAATTGTGTTTTACTTATCTATGAGAAATAATGGTATTTTATCATTTGCAAAGAAATGGAAAGACCTAGAAAAAGTTAAATGAGGTAAATCAGACCTGATAGACTAAGTATGCATATTTTCCATTTATCTGAAAGCTAAAATTAGCTTATAAAATTGTAAGCAAATGTGTTAGGTGACATGCAAGTATATAAGAATATATTAACTGAAATAAGGTATGTTCAAGAGAGAAATCAAATAGTGTAATTCCTTAGAAAGACAAAGTCAAAGTTCAACAGACTAGGCTAGGAAAGTGGCTCAATGGTAGAGTGCTTGCCTAGCATGCATGAAGACCTGGGTTCTATTCCTCAGCACCACATAAACAGAAAAAGCCGGAAGTGGCGCTGTGGCTCAAGTGGTAGAGTATTAGTTTTGATCCAAAGAAGCTCAGGGACGGTGCCCAGGCCCCTGAGTCCAGGACTGGCAAAAAAAAAAAAAAAAATCAACAGACTAAATAGTAGGAGGCAGATACTTGAGAGGGCATGGGGTCAAGGGGGAAGGGGTAGACAAATGAAGAGCAGAAGAGAGAGAGATTGCAGTAAAACAAAAAAAAGTTCAATGTATGTCTACAAAATTAAGAAGAATGAGGGAAGGCTGGGAAGGTGGCTCAGTGGTAGAGCGCTTGCCTTGCATGCATGAGGCCCTGGGTTCGATTCCTCAGCACCACATAAGCAAAAAGAAAAAAGCCGGAAGTGGCGCTGTGGCTCAAGTGGTAGAGCGCTAGCCTTGAGCTGAAGAGCTGAGGGACAGCGCCCAGGCCCTGAGTTCAGGCCCCACGACTGGACCCAAAAAAAAAAGACTGAGGGAAGGGGTGGTTTGGGGAAGGATGGGTGAGAATGTTGAAAGGGGCGACATTCGTCAAGATGCATAGTAGTCATAAATTGCTTTGTTAAATGACAGCTTTGTTGTAAAACTACTTAAAGTTTTTAAATTTTAAAAATAAGTTTAAAAGACCGGTGCTGGTGGCTCACATCTGTAATCCTAGCTACTCAGGAGGCTAAGATAGGAGGATCGAGGTTCAAAGCCAACCTGGGCAGGAAAGTTCATGAGACTTATCTCTAATTAACCACCAGAAAACTATAAGTGGTGCTGTGGCTCAAGTGGTAGAGTGCTTGCCTTGAGCTGAAGAGCTGAGGGAGAGTTCAAGCCCCAAAACTAACACAAAAAAGAAAAAGAAATTACCAGGGACTAGAGGAAGGGAGAAGGGAGAGGATTATTACATAATTGATTCATTCTTTTGATTGAAGAAATGCTTGAGGTAAAAAAAAACAGTGGTGGTGGTTTTTTAAAAATATTATTAATTTCAATTATTAATTACAACTACATTTAATTGTAATATATTGTTTGTAATTTAATTAATTACAATTAAATAATTACAATTAAATTTTATGTATCAAGTATACAATCAAAATTGGTAAAATTCCCATGTAGTTCACTAATCTCTTAAAAAAATGGCAAATGTGTAGATTATATGGCATTTCCATTATGTCTGAATAAAGGTATTCATACAAAAAGAGATTCAGCCTTTATACAGGTTTAAAAGTAAACAATATATGCAAATTTTCATCACTATGAAACTTCCTTCCAAAAATGGGAAAAAAAAAAAACCAGAAAGCAGGAAGGACCTGGATTGATCTATGCATGGGAGTATCTGTTTCAACCTCTCAGTTGGTGTTCCACAGCCTCACTTATGCTTTACTTTAAACTGAATCAAAAAAGTTCTAGGAATTAAAATATAAATTTATTTTTATAATAATGGCACCTGAATGCATATATACATAATCAATTTGACTAACATATAGTACAGACAAAAGTAAAGCTGCATGGAGTAAACCCTGTGAACACTTAACAAAATGAATACATATCAGGAAGCTGAAACCATTTGAATGGGAAGAAGGCTAGTGGGAAGAGAGTAGATGAATGGAAAGGGAACAGGGGACAAATACAATCATAATACTCAATGGACATATATGAAAAAGGAAGTGGGAAACTTGATATTACTCAGAGGGAAGGGGTAAGAAAGTGTGGAAGACAATGGAAGAGGTGACTGTGATCAAGATGCACAGGACACATGAATGGTCACATTAAATGGTAACCCCCTGGTACAAGCATTTGAAAATTAAATCTAAAAATTAACAGCAGAAAAGAAACATGGCACCTCAAACTAAACTTGATCTGTTCAAGACAGAGATCCAACCATGCCAGGGTTTTACTCATTCCCTTCCTGCTTCATACACCAAATGACTTGGTGTTGGTGGGATGTCATCAATAGGTACACACCTCTGCTCCGTGCCATGAGAAGTATTAGCACACAAGGCCTCCTTACAATCTTTCAAGATTCTTAGTTGAGCTGTCTCTATGCTGAAAGGATGGGAAAGATGCTTTTTTGCTAATAAATCTTGATGATGCAAAGCACAACTTTTTTTAAGAGTTAATTCTCTGCATATAGTTTATACCCTTCATGTAGCCTTACTCATACCCTTCCAAGTTCTCAATGAATGTCACTTGAAAAGACCAGGACTTCTATCATATAGTTTTGCATGCTCCTCTTACAAGAGCTTCCCTAAATATGGAGGCCTGCATTTGTGCCAATTTGTGGAGTAGATATTCTGTCACATCTTCCTACTACTTGGAAACAATGGATGAAACATAGCAAATAGGAAATGCTCTCTGGATATTTTGAGGGCCATCATATTGACCAAATATCCAACTTTATCTTCTCTACATTAACAATTAACAGCAAAGTCTTGCAAGCAGATTGCCTGGTTTGGAATCCATCTGTAGCACTTAGCTGGGTGGCCCTAGGCAAGCCTCAAACTTCTACCTTAGATTTCCCAATCTATATTCTGAGATTTAAAAAGTTCTTTTGTCATAGGTTGTGCAAGTAAGGATGTGAAATTCTCTATTTGGTGCTCTGAGCATAGTTCCATGAAGACTGCATGTTCACTATTACAACATTGTGCGCTCAACTGTTAAGGAACTCAAGATTCAGAGAGAAAAGAGTCACAAACTAGAATCCATAGTTTTTGCAGGGTGTGCAGAAAAAAAACAGGTATGGCATCAAGTAGGGCAAGAGTCAGAGTTCAAGAGTCTCAGATGGGGGAGAAGAAGCACCATGAAAAGTTTAAACACAAAACTAGGGGAAAGTTCAGTGGAATAGAGAGTAAATAATTATATTCCCCTTTACCCTAGATTGTGTCATGACCCAGAATTTATGAGAGGGGGAAGAAAAAATATATAACTCTGATCCCATGGATTGTGAGTTCCATGGTATTAGGAAAGACAAAGGAGAAGATTATTGGAAATATTTCATAAGCTAGGAGGAAGGCTGATTTGAAGTCCAATAGGGAAGGATTTTAATCCCACCATGAACTCTGAGTGGCTGTTTTCCTTTTATGAGAATCCCTTTTTCTCTCTATCGATTTCTTATCACTGAAAGAAGGATGTAGTAACAACCATTCCTATTGAACATTTGGCATATTAGATTGTAAATTCTTTTTTTCTTAACTTATAAATGATTTAATTAGGCTCTTGCTAGGTTTAGAACACTAGTTTGTGATGATTAATTCTATTTGGTAGAGCAAAAATGGATTGCATGTAGTGTTGAAGCTTAGGAACAGCTTTGATTTGGGGTAGAATTCGTGAACCAAAGCTTTCTGATCAACCTTGCCTGCTCTGTAACCTCATAATTCTCTTTTTCTGTGTCAAAGATCTTGCCTTTCTGGTGTCTGGGCTTCCACAGCTGCTTATTTTTTAAATGTTATTATAAAGGTGATTACAGAGGGGTTACAGTTACATAAGTCAGGTGAAGAGTACATTTGTTTTGGACAATGTCACCTCTTCCCTTGCTTTCTTCCAGCTTTTCCCTCCCATCCCTACCCATAAGTTTTATAATTCATTTTCAAGAGTGTCTACTGAGTACCATTGCTGCATTTGTTTACCCTTTCTCTCTCCTTTTCTGTGCCTCCCCTTACACACCCAAAGATTTATAAATGAGCAAACAGAACAAGAAAACAAAAACAGTAAAAATAAAAAAAACTCGGGGCTGGGAAGGTGGCTAAGTGGTAGAGCGCTTGCCTTGCATGCATGAGGCCCTGGGTTCGATTCTTCAGCACCACATAAGCAAAAAGAAAAAAGAAAGCCAGAAGTGGCGCTGTGGCTCAAGTGGTAGAGCGCTAGCCTTGAGCTGAAGAGCTGAGGGACAGTACCCAGGCCCAGAGTTCAGGCCCCACGACCAGACCAAAAAAATAAAAAAAACTCGTTTTCATTTCGTAGAGTTCATTTTGAGAAATATTACTCTGTATGATCAGGTGCACATAGACATTGTGCCTTTCTGTTCGTCTCCTAAGTGTATCCTGTTTTGGTTTCACTGTATGTGAACACCTAGAGACCTGTATGATTTATTATGATGGGGTATTTTAGATCTAGCTTCTGCATCTGAATGAAAACATGTGCCATTTCTCTCTCTGAGCTTGGCTTACCTCACCTAACATGATTTGTTCTAGGTCCATCCATTTCCCTGGAAATGACATAATATTATTTTTTCTAATGATTGTGTAACATTCCATTGTGTATAGGTAACACAATTTTCAGATCCATTCATCTATTGAAAGGCATCTGGGCTGTTTCCACAAGTTGGCTTTTATGATGCAATGTGTATTGTGCAGCAATGAACACGGATGTCCAAGTGTCTTTATGGTATCCTGGTTTGTTATGTTCTGAGTAGATGCCTAGGAGTGGTATGGCTGGGTTGCAAGGAAGATATATGTTTAGTTTCTGAGAAACTTCCAGACTGCTGTCCAGATTGGTTGTAACAGTTACAGTCCCACAAACAGTGTAGTAGGGTTCTTTTTCCCCACATCCTCATCAACATTTTTTTGTTGTTCAAATTCACAATGTTGGTCAATCTAACTGGGATGAAATGGACTCTCAGAGTTGTTTTGATTTGCATTTCCTTTATGGCCAGAGGTGATGAGCATTTCTTCATGTGTTCTTTGCCTTTCTTACCTCTTCTTCTGAAAAGTCTCCCCTTTGCCCATTTAGTCATTGATTTATTAACTCTGGGAGGGGTTAGTTTCTTGAGCTTCTTGTCTATTTTGAATATTAGGCCTTTGTCAGATGTATTGCTGGTAAAGATCTTCTCCCAGTCTGTTGGCTGTCTTTCTAGTTTAGTAATATGTCCTTTGCTGTGCAGAAACTTTAACTTTTGATGTAATACCATTTGTCAAGTCTCTCTCCTATCTGCGGTGTCCATGTGATGCTTTTCTAAAAGTTTCTGCCTATTCTTATGAGTTCTAGTATTTCTCCTACTCTATTTTGCAGTAATTTCAAGATTTCAGGTCTGAGGTTTTTGATCCCCAATGAGTTAATATTAGTGCATGGTGACAGGCAGGCATCAACTTTCACTTTTCTGCATATGGATGACCAGTTATCCCAACAGTAATTATTGCAAAGGTTATCTTTCTTCCACTATACATCATTGGTTCCCTTATAAATACTAATAACTGTCAATATTTGTTTCTTGTTCTTCTATTCTGATGTTTGGGTCTATTTTTTTTTGTCGGTTGTGGGGCCTGAACTCTGGGCCTGGGTGCTGTCCCTCAGCTCTTCAGCTCAAGGTAAGCTCTCCACCACTTGCTTCATATGAATTCTTGGATTGTGTTCTCTATTTCACTAAAGAATGTCATTGAGATTTTGATGGAGATTGTGTTACTTATGATTTTTTGGAAGAATGGCCATTTATACAATATTAATTCTACTTATCCATGAACATAGAAGGTCACATGGAAGGTCTTTCCATTTCCTGATATTGCCTTCAATTTCTTTCTTTCAATATTTATAGTTTTCACTGTAAACACTTTGGCTTTAGTTACATTTCCAGATATTTTATTTATTTTATTTTATTTGAGGCAATTGCAAATGGAGTAGTTTTCCTGATTTCCCTCTCTAATTGTGTGTTGTTGATATACAGAACAGCTTCTGGGGCTGGGAATTTGGCTCAGTGGTAGAGTGCTTGCCTTGCATGCATGAGGCCCTGGGTTTGATTTCTCAGCACCATATAAGCAGAAAAAAGCCGGAAGTGGCACTGTGGCTCAAGTGGGAGGGCACTAGCCTTGAGCTGAAGAGCTGAGGGACAGCGCCCAGGCCCAGATTTCAGCCCCCACAACAGACAAAAAAAAAAAAAAAAGAACAGCTTCTGATTTTTGTGAGTTAATTTTGTATCCTGCTACCTTGCCAAAATTATTGATAAACTTTAGGATAAACTTTATGGAGTCTTTTGGGTCCTTTATATATAATATCATGTCATCTGCAAATAGGGATAATCTGACTCCTTCTTTCCCTATGTGAATTCCTTTTATATCTTCGTCTTGCCTTATTGTTCTGATGAGGAATTCCAGAACTATATTGAAGAGGGTATTCTTGCCTTTTCCCTATGTTATAGGAAATGGTTTTAGTTTTTCACTATTCAGTATGATGTTGGTTGTTGACCTGTCATATATGACCTTTATTATGTTGAGGCATGTTCCTTTTTTTTTTTTTTGGTTGGTCGTGGGGCTTGAACTCTAGGCCTGGGTGCTGTCCCTCAGCTCTTCAGCTCAAGGTGAGTGCTCTACCACTTGAGCCACAGCAACACTTCCAGTTTCCTGGTGGTTTATTGGAGATAAGAGTTTCACAGGGCTGGGAAGGTGGCTCAGTGGTAGAGCGCTTGCCTTGCATGCCTGAGGCCCTGGGTTCGATTCCTCAGCACCACATAAGCAAAAAGCCAGAAGTGGCGCTATGGTTCAAGTGGTAGAGCGCTAGCCTTGAGCTGAAGAGCTGAGAGACAGCGCCCAGGCCCAGAGTTCAGGCCCCACGACTGGACCCCCCCACACACACCAAATAAAAGAGGTTCACAGGCTCTCTTGTCGGGGCTGGCTTTGAACCATGATCCTCAGATCTCAGCCTCCTCAGTAGCTAGGATTACAGGCGTGAGCCACCAGCTCCCACCTGGCATGTTCCTTCTATTCTTGGCTTCTCCAGACTTTTTTTTTTTTTAACATGAATGGAAGTTTTGTCCAAAGCTTTTTTTGCATTTGTTGAGATGATCATGTGGTTCTTGTCCTTGGCTTTGTTGATATAACATATTATTTTATTTATTTACATATGTTAAATCAGCCTTGCGTCTCTGGGATGAAACCTACTTTGGAATGAGAGTAGGTGGCTTCATAAATTGAGTTTGGATTTGATCCTTCTTTTTCTATTTCACAGAAAAGTTAGTTCAACTTTAAAAGTCTTATAGAATTTAGCCATGAATCCATAAAGATCTGGGCTCTTCCTTGTTGGAAGACTGCTAAGTAGTTCCTCAATCTCATAGTATGTGAGGTGCTCTTTAATTGGTTCATATCTTCTTTGTTCAAATTAGGCAAATTGTATGTCTCTAGGAAATTTATCCTTTTCCTTTTTTTTTGGGGGGGGGGGAGGTCCGGTCGTGGGGCCTGAACTCTGGGCCTGGGCGCTGTCCTTCAGCTCTTTAGCTCAAGGCTAGCACACTACCACTTGAGCCATAGCACCACTTCCGGCTTTCTTTTTTCTGCTTATGCGGTGCTGAGGAATCGAACCCAGGGCCTCATGCATGCAAGCAAGTGCTCTACCACTGAGCCACCTTCCCAGCCTGAATTTGTCCTTTTCTACTAGATTTTCCATCTAATTTGAGTATAGGTTTTAAAAATAGTCCTTCATACCTTTCAGATTTCTTGACTGTTTGGTTGTTTCCTTTGGCATCTCTGATTTTGTTGTTCTTATTCTCTCCTCTCTTTTCTTCATCAATTTAACTAGTAGTCTGGCAATTTTATTATTTTTTTCAAAAGTAGAGCTTTTTGTTTTATAGATTTTATGCATAATTTTTTAGTCTATTTAAGTGATTTATGCCCTAATCTTTACTGTCTCTCTATATATAGTAGTTTGGAGTTTGGTTTGTTCCTATTTTTCTAGCTGCTTTAGTTGCATCATGTGACTGTTTACTGTGTACTGCTTTTGCAGTATCTCAGCGTTTCCAGTATGATGTCTTTTCACTTTCATTGAATTTTAAGAACTTTCTGATTTCCTCCTTTATTTCTGTGATCCTCATGTTGTTCAGCAGTATGTTGTTCAGTCTCTGTGTGTTTGTCTTTTCTGTACTATGCTTTGTGGTTGAGAACTAGATTGATTTCATTGTGATCAGATAGGATGCAAGTAGTTATCTTGATCCTTTTGTATTTGTTCAGTCTTGTTACATGTTCTGGGATATGATCATTTTTGGAGAATGTTCCTCAGAATTTGTGTTTATCTTTAACTATGAGATCAGTTTCTTGTAGAAAGTGAATGATTGGATTTTATTTTTGATCCAATCATCCAATCTGTTTGAGTGACATAAGCTCTCTGAGGGATAAATATGTCATTTCCTGCCATTTTGTTGTTTTCCTATAGTGTTTCTTTCCTCTTCTTGTGTTTACTGAACTAGTCTAATAAGTTTTATTCAATGTTGTATTTCCTTGACCTTGATTGTTTTCTAGAGATTGTATGCTTCCCTTTACTATCTTTTGTAGTGCAGGTTTAGTGTTCATGAATTCTTTGGTTTTTAGTTGTGAATCCTTTTGTTTCTCATGGGTTGGCATTGTTTTCATTCAGAGCTGGAATTATACCACTCCAGGATATCCTTGTTTTCAAAGTTTGTGTGGATAAATCTGCAGTAATTTTAATCTTTTCATGGTAATAAAGTTCCCTCTTTGATTTTGCTGCATTTAACAATAATTCCCTGCTTTTTTGGGGGGGTGGTTTTCCGGTCGTGGGGCCTGAACTCTGGGCCTGGGCGCTGTCCCTCAGCTCTTCAGCTCAAGGCTAGCACTCTACCACTTGAGCCACAGCGCCACTTCCAGCTTTTTTCTTTTTGCTTAAGTGGTGCTGAGGAATTGAACCCAGGGCCTCCTGCATGCAAGGCAAGCGCTCTACCACTGAGCCACCTTCCCAGCCCTAATTCCTTGCTTTTTAAATCCAAAGTTTTCACTATGATTTGTCTAGAAGTGCTTCTTCTCAGATCCTGTCTGCTAGGAGTTCAGTATGTCTCTGTCACATGGGCAGGATTTTCTCTCTTGAGCTGAGGGAAGCTTTCTGTTATTTTATTAAATACATTTTCAATGCCTTTCATTTTGAATTCTTCCCTCTTATCTATCCCAACTATTTGTAGATTTGATCTTTTTGCTAAATCTGTCAATTCTTTTTTTTTTTTTTTTGGTCCGGTCTGTCCCTCAGCTCTTCAGCTCAAGGCTAACGCTCTACCACTTGAGCCACAGCGCCACTTCCGGCTTTTTGCTTATGTGGTGCTGAGGAATCGAACCCAGGGCCTCATGCATGCAAGGCAAATGCTCTACCACTGAGCCACCTTCCCAGCTCCTTTTTTTGTTTTTTTTTAATTTACTTTTTCTTAATATATATTTTTATTGTAAAGATACTATACAGAGGGGTTACAGTTACATGAGCAAGGTAATGAGTCCATTTCTTCTCAAGCATTGTTATACCCTCCTTTGTTTTTCCCCCACCATCCCTTCTCTCTATACCTCCGCAACTCCTCCCTGTTTTTCAGCTTACTGTCTTGTACATCTCATTATTACAATGGGTCATCCTGTATCTTTATTTCAGCATTGTGTTATTTGCCTTCCCCTCCCCAAATTAGAAAAATGTATATACAAGATTCAGGACACCAGAATCAAATACAGTGATAACAGAGATTGTACCATGGGGGAAGAACATACTAAGAAACAAAAAAAAAATCATATAGTACATTATACATTTAAAAGAACAGCAACAAAGATAAAGCCTCTTGTGTCCCTATCTTGGGGTTCATTTTGTTTAGCATCAGGTTATATGGTCATATGTACATAGCTTTTGACCTCTTCTGCTTGTCCTAGACATATAATACTAGCTATTGCAGATATGGGAAACCATGGGACCTATGTTTCTTTGAGTCTGGCTTGCTTCACTTAATACAATTTTTTCCAAGTCTTTCCATTTCCTAACTAATGGGGCTGTGTCATTCTTTCTGATGGAGGCATAGAATTCCATTGTATATTTTCTTAATCCGTTCATCTACTGAGGGGCATCTGGGTTGGTTCCATTTCTTCACTATGCTGAGGGAAGCTTTCTGTTATTATTTTATTAAATACATTTTCAATGCCTTTCATTTTGAATTCTTCCTTCTTGTCTATCCCCACTATTTGTAGATTTGATCTTTTTGCTTAATCTGCCAACTCTTGAATGTCCCTTTGGTATGTTCTGAGTGTTCTTTTCCTTTGATTTTGCCTTTGATTTTTTTGTTCTAATACTTCTGCTTTATCCTCAACTCCTGATACCCTATTTTCTAGTTCCCTTGTTCTGTTGCCTATGCTTTCAACTGTGTTTTATAATTGGGAGATAGAGCCTTTCATGTCACATAGTTCTTTGTTAGTTCTCAGGATATTGATTACATCTTTTGTTTCCTTCATTGAGATATGTAATGTTTCTATCTTATTTCTTACATTTTCTTGTTCATTTACTCCTCAAATTCTTCTATTTGGATTTGGATCTGCCCTTTTATTTTATCAGACAATTCTCTTATCATTGCTTTAATGGGTCTTTATTTCTTCATCTCTTCTTTTTTACTTTCACTAGCGCCCTTTCCTGAGTTGTTGTTGGTTTTTGAGGGTGGCAGGTTGTCTTGATTGCTCATGAAATTTGTGATCTTTCACTGTGATTTACACATTTAGGTTCAGGGTTTGTAGAGGTTGTTAAGATTAGGTATTAGGTTGGGTACCGGTGGCTAACACCTCTAATCCTAGCTACTCAGGAGAATGAGATATGAGGATTGTGGTTCAAAACCTGCCCAGGCAGGAAAGTCCATGAGATGCTTATCTCTAATTAACCACTAGAAAACTGGAAGTGGCTCTGTGGCTCAAGTGGTAGGGTGCTTGCCTCAAGCTGAAGAGTTCAGGGACAGTGGCCAGGCCCAGATTTCAAGCCCCACGACTGACAAAAAAATAAAAAATAAAATTAGTATTAGGTTCAGTGGTAATAGGTTGTGGTATTCTAGCTTTCTTGTGGGCAGTGTATAGTTGGTGTCCCCTGGAGAGGTGTGGGCAGGCTTTTGGGTCCAGCTTAGTGTTTTCTCTAGCCCTGGTATGTCTAAGGGTATTGTACGCTGGGACACAGAGAAGCCTTTTGTGCTAATTAAATATGAACCACAGTGCTGTGGGCTGTCATCCTCACTAGGATGCTTGGGCAGGCTTCTGAGGCCAGATGAGTAAGGGTCTCCAGCAAGGTAAAGCATGGATGGGTTTTTGGGGTCAGGTAGGCAAAGACCCTTGGTGCTATGCATGGGGGCATTCCATATATGGATGCCCTGGCTGGTTTGGGAGCTCTCTTGGTCTAGGTGAAATCCTTAATGTTGTAGGTGGTGAGGTGCACATAAAGACTTTTGGGTCCAGCTAGATGCATACCTCCTAACCCTAAGGCCAGAACTTTCCTGCCCAGGGGTGTATGGTCAGGCTTGGTGGGCACTGCCCCTGATGCTGTGGGTGGTCAGCAGCATCCCTCTCATGGATGGACTGATGGGCAAGGCTGTGGGTAGGCCCCCACAGTAAGATGCGAGCAGCCTCACATATGAAGATTCATACCTGAGCTTTTAGAGGTCCTCCTCTGTGTCCACTAGCTGGCATTAGAAGTCTCACAGAGGCCTTTCCCAGGTTAGAGGCCATGTTGTGTCCTCACAAGTGTTAGAGATCTACCATGGTTGCTTAGAAGTTAAGGGACCTTCTAAGTCCTTTCCTGGGGCAAGAGCCCCCACTAAGATCAATACCACTTACACTCAGCCCTAGTTGCTGAATTTTGGGTGGAACTCTGCAATTGGGGGGTCTTCTTGGCTTGGTCTTTGGTTCCAGATAGTACTGCTGGAGGCTTGCTTTTCCCTCAGCACTGAGAGTTGAGCTCAGGGTAGGACTTTGGTTTGGATCACCACCTTTTTGTTCCTCTCCATAGCTGTTCCTGATGGGATCAATTCCTATTTGTATTGAGAGTGGACTTGGTTGGAAGCCTTAGCCATGCCCTTTGTCCCAGGCCAGGAAGACATTAAATCCTCAGGCACAGGTGGGGACCAAGACTGGTGTGAACTATGAATAGGAGATCTAGGCTTTGTCCATTGTCCTGGGCTCGCCCACATCCAATCTGGGCCAGAGGCTGAATCTTCTCTTGCCTAGTGCAGGCTGAGACTGGTGCCTACTCTGAGTACCAAACTTTGTTCCTTGTCCCAAACTCCCCGCAAGTGCAAACTCCTGACACAGTCTAAAGCAGGTTAAATCCTCACTTTGCTGGTGCAGGCTGGGATCTATGTAGTCTCTGGGTTCTGAGCTCAGAATTGTGTCTGTTTATGTTCCTTCTCCCATCTTCCTAGGTTTCTCTCCTGCTTCTCAGCTAGGGGCTGAGTTCCTCCCCAGCCCTTCCTTCTGGCTACCTGGTAGTAGTGAACATGTGACTAATGGTGTTTCGTGTTCAGGTGGTCTCCTTCCCAGGTTTCACCTGTGAAGTCATTTCTCTGTTGCACTGCAGCTGTTGTCTTGCTGGGTGGGCTGCTCCAAATGGAGCTGGGCAAAGATCACTGTTGAGCAGAGGGCTGGTGGGAGATTTGCACTGAGCTGAGGACTGTTCCATGTGTTGGGCTTTCCAAAACAGAAGTCTGCACCAAATGTGAAGAGCATTCTATGCTCTTTACTGGGCAGATGGCCACACCAAGCTGGGATTTCCACAGAGCTGAAGGCTGCAGCCCAGTGGACTGCAATGGGACCTGGTTACACCTACCTGTTTTTTGGTTAATTTTTCTCCTTTTCCTGAGTTATAAGTGTTGGGAAACTGAGTCATGAGGGTATTAGAATAAAGAAAGTGCAAAAAGTGAACACAACAGACCAGATCAACTTTAATGGAGAGTTGAAAAGGGATGCCATGGTGACCTGAGGAGAGTCAGAAGACAAGAGGTATGGCGCAATGGCAGCAGGAGTGTAGGGGCTTAAATAGGATCTTGGTTAGGAGGATGGGTCACAGGGAACTTGAGGCTCAAAGAGTCTTGACTGTTTAAGTTGCAGGCTGACTCCAGGAACCTATTGTTTGAGAAAAAAAAAAAACTCCTGCCCCACCTCTCAGGAACCTATCATCAGCGAGGGTAGGGAAGTGGGCTTTCATATTTACATTAAAATTCTGGGCTGGAGACTGGGCTGGAGAATTTTGGAAAGATCTCCTGAGGGAAGGTTAGTCACTGGGCCAAGCCATGGGAGCAATATGAAGTTATAAGAACAAAGCAGATTCCTATAAATATATCTGATGTTTCTTTATTGGCTCTAGCCTCTGACTGCTTGCCTCTTCCAGACATCTACTCTAGAGCTCAATTTCCAGGTTGGAGCTTTGTATTTCTGATTGAGCAGACAGCTCTGATATTGCTCTGTCTCTAGTCTGCCATCTTGGATCTGCTTTTTCTTGAAGTAGTTTTCAATGAGGTGTTTGAGGGTTTGAAGCTTACTGACATCAATTTTTGTGGAGGTGGCAATAACAAATTTCTGGTGGGTTCTATGGAGAGGAATGTGATTGAGTGATAGAGTTCCAGTCACGAGCAAGACACTGCCCAGCTACTTCAAGAAAACCATTCTCTTACATTTTGGTGCCCAGTGAGGATGATGAGGATGGTCTCTGGAGTGATGCTTTCCCACAGCCTCCATGCATACAGAGTGAAACACTTTTTGCCATGGCTCAACAGCTTTTGAAGTACATCTTCACTAGGACAACTACCTATATACCACTATTCTTGTCACTATCAAATGGTTTTGTAACAGTAGCAAGAAGCTTCTCCTTTTACTTTCAACCTTGGATTTAGCAGCCAAGTACTTCCACTTCTCCATGGCTTTTCTGAAATACAAGGTAGATTGGGAATATTTACCAATTCCTCAGACTAGAACTGCAGTAGAGCCTCCCTTCCTTGGACTTTTTAGCATTAGGGTAGTTTTCCTCACCTTGCCATTGGAACTAGCCTACTTGGATTCAGGCTTCTATGCCTTCCTGTTAGGCTTCTCACCCTTTTCATCCACCATCTTGCAAGATGGGAAAGAGCTGTGAATTCTTTTTTGTGTGTGAATTCTTTTTAAGTTAGAGTTCATGTCTGTTTTCCTTGCTGACATGCACACCTCCTAACCTTTCTGGAACACAGTAAGTACTCACTGGAATGTCATCAGCAAGGCTGCTAGCTTCTCTCCACAAACAGGGATCAATCCAAATAACATTAATTATTATTCCCACTGGAATAGCTTTTGAGAGGGAGCATTGGCATGTAACAAACAGGCAATAGAAACTACACAGAGCCAAGAGACCCAAATGCATTTCTTTATAAAGAAGATAATGGTGCACATAGCATCTAGCATCACATCTCCTGAATGAGATCAAACCTAAACTTCACACAATAGAAAATAAGCTGGAGGACCTCAGCAGTTCCCAATAAACCTGCAAACCCCTGAAGTATTTGTAACTAAAGAAGCCTGCAGCCCTGAGAGATCCTGAGCCCAATCTTCAGAGCTGCCAGAGAAATCTATACTGTTGCATTACTTCAGAGAAAGCACAGTCCATGTTGTATCCTCCACTATCCAAAAGTTTACGGAACAGCACCATCGTGGGGCTTTTCTCCCATGCAGACCAGACAGTCAACCCCACTCAACTTCCTAAGGTACCAGGAAGCAGTCACATGGCTTTATCTAAGCATCTCAGCCCATGAAGTCCACAGGAAGCAGTTGAGGGCCCCTCCCTCCCACTAACATGTCTGGGAAGCCTACTCTGAGATACTCACCCTGTATAGTCCTTGAACATTGATTGACAACATAACTGGGCCTACTAATGCATCTATGCTCCTATGTGATCCTCAAATACTGAGGGAAGGGTAGTATACCCTTGGCTCTGGGCATGCTGTGTTCTGACTGCCCAAGCCTACCAAAAGGACACAGTCCATACACAGCTTTGAGACGCTAACGGGCACACTGCTTTTACTACTGAGCACAAACTTTGCACCTTCCTGGATTCATTCTGTAGCCTTGGACTCTCCTTCCATGGCTGTGCCAGCCATGCCCCACCTTATGGACCCACCTGATACAATTTAAGACAATGGACAGATGCCCCCCCCACACATAGAGCCAATATGCATTATGCTCACAATTGCCAGTGAACCTGTCCTCGTAAAACATTGCATTCATCTGTTAGGTAAATCACTCAGATCCCTACAGTTTACGCTATCCTATGGACATAAAGATTGTATTACTGCCCTACCTAAAATTAAATCCAGCATAGCCTACCCAGGTCTGGGATATGGCCAATTCCTCAGGTAATGGCACTGGAGAGCCTCGTGAGAGCAGTTTCAAGACTGTTAGCAGCAATTAGAGAAGAAGAAAATATACTAAAATAAGGATACTGGGTCCAAGTAACATGCCTTGTCCTCATGCCTTCCTGGTGCCTTGCTGGGGAGGAGGTGGGGTGGGGGGGGGAAGGGGAGGATCTTTTTACCCAGCTCCAAAAAGCCTAGAAGTGACATAAGCCATTCAGAGAATATGTAGATTACCATGCTGTTTAGCCCCAGGAGAGTTCTGCTCCAAAGAATGCTCATTCCTTATTATTCCCCTAGATGGTTTAGTTTGATCACCACCTAAGTATTCCCCTATATGGTTTGCTTTGCTTATAACTTTCATTGGGTTTGGGACCCACTCCAAACATGTGGTTTTTGCCTTTAGAAGCTTTGTGCAAGCTACTTTATGGGTTGTAGGTCTTGGGGACAGGAGTCCACCTGCAGTTGCTGGCTTTCTAATAAAGACACCCAATTTGACCCTTCAAATGTAGCTTCTCTATATCTCATGAATGAATTCCCATATAATAATACAAGGTAGAAAGGTAGTTGTGTTGTAAGGTATCTCAGTTGCAAGAAACAGAGAAGCCACATTTTGAGAGGTAGAATTGGGAGTCTTTATTGGAAGGCCAGTGACTGCAGGTGGACTCCTGTAACAAACACCTGCATGCCCTTGACTACAATTAACATTGTCAGAAAATGGAAAGCAGGAGAGAAAAGAAAGAGAAGAAAAATACAAAAAACAAAACAAAACACATAACGACTTGTACGTCTCATTGTTGCAATGGGTCCACCTGTATCCCTATTTAAATGATTTGTTTTTCCCCTTCCCCTCCACAAATTATAACAACATCAAATACAGTGAAAGTAGTGTTATACTGTGGGGGAGGGACATACAAAGTAACAAAGAAATAATCTTATAAATGTGTTAGAAACAATCGCATGAAAGAAAAAAACATTTGAATACATATCTTAGGGTTCATTTCCCTAACATCAACTTAATTGACCTTTTCTGCTTAACTCAGACATATACTAGTTATTGCAAATAATTTACAACTTTGGTGGGGGGGAGGGTTGGGGGGGGTGGGAGGAGGAGGGGATGGGAAGGGGAACAAAGGAGGAGGCTACAATGCTTGATAAGAAATGTACTCATTATCTTGCCCATGTAATTGTAACCGCTCTGTACAGTATTTTCACAATAAAAAAAAAGCAGATTAACCTCAATGGACAGCTGAAGTGAGACACTATGGTGACCAGAGGAGGGACAGGAGACAGGAGACCCAGGAACGTGAGACATGGCATATAGTGCCTGAACTGGTCTCACCATAAATAGGGTCTGGTCAGGGGGCAGGGTCACAAGGAGCTTTAGAGTTCATAACCCAGATTGGCAAGTCCAGTAACCTATTGTGCAAGTCCCCACCTCTGCCTCTAGGAATTCAGGCATGCCCATCATCTGAGAGGTAGGATTTTCCTGCCTCCACCATGAAGACAATATGGTACAAGTTAAACCCAATTCCCTATCTGTCCTGTGGCCAAGATGGTGCTGGCTAGATCCAGCATCCCCACTTCAGTTGAATCTCCATAGCTGCAATATGAGAAGAAAGCAACCCAGAAGGCTCCAGAATAGATGGCTCAAAAATCAGTGGAGAGATGCTTAACCATGGATAGAAACCCAGTCAGCCCCAGAAAAGCAGATATCACTGTGGGATCTGGGAAACAGTAGACATGTAGTCCATGTTGCTAGAAAAGTACAATATGGCCCCTCCTGACCTGAATAACTCTGTCATTAATAACAACTTAGTAAGACTCTACAATCAGAAAGAAAAAAAACAGTATCAAAGAAAACTGAGCCCATATTATCTATTTCCCACAGAGAAAACATAGACTTATCTAAAGCAATAGAAATGATGGATTCCTAAATATTATTGATGACCTTACTAATCATAAACATGGAGAATGGGCTTAATCCATTCATTGAAAACACAGAAAAGAATTTATTGGTAGTTGCAAAAATGAGAAATGACCAATGATCTGAAGCTGAGACTTTTCCTGTGAAAGAAAGTCCCAGCTGGCAGACATGTTCAAAATCCATCTAGTGATATTAACTCCTCTTAGGATGTAGCTGAACGCTTTCAGAAACAATGCAAGAATAACTCCTCTCAGTAATTAACAGAATGAATACGAGGAAGCTGAAACATATTTTGATTGGGGGGAGCAGGCAGATGAACTGAAAGAGGAATGGGGTCCCGTCAGAGGAATAGAGTCTTGTTACTCCATTTATATAGATGCAAATAGAACTAGGAAACAGGGTAACAGATGAGTAAGGAGTAGATTTTGAGGGGGATGGTGAAAGGGGTGACACTGTTCAACATGCACTGTATACATAACTGGGCGTGTTAAGTTGAAACCTCTTTGTACAGCATTTTTTTCTGGACATGGGTCTGGGCACTGTCCCTGAGCTCCTTTTGCTCAAGGCTAATGCTCTACCACTTTGAGTTACAGGTCTACTTCTGGTTTTCTGGTAGTTAACTGGAGATAAGAGTCTTGTGGAGGCTGGCTTTGAAACACAATCTTCAGATCTCAGCTTCCTGAGTAGCTAGGATTGCAGGTGTGAGCTACCAGCACCTTTGCCAACTTTTTGAAGAGAATAATGAGAAAAGGGCAGAGAAAGCAATGTAAAACATTTATAACCAACCAGACCCCACAAAGCATGAACTCCCTTTTGAGATCATAGGAAGTGATGCTTAGAAGCTCTGTAGTCAGAATAAATGATTATTTGCTACCTTCTGGTTTTACCAATTGAGAAGAAATTGTACAGGTCCTGGACTCACTGAGCAATCTCAAGAAATTTCTCACAGAAGCAAGTAAATAAGTTGTGAAGTCTGGGACAAGGCGCATGGTGTCTATAAACTACTTTATCAGAAGAATTTTCTCTTTTTTAATAGGTTATACTTTTAATTTCAGATACTTTATGTCAAACTAAGTAATTTTATGTTGTTAGTATTATCCCCACCTTTGGTCTTCAGCTCCACCCAGACCTGAGCTCCTCCCAGCCCTGGAGTTCCTGCCATATAGATGACCACCCTTCTCTCTGCCCAGACCCACCTGAGCTCCCACCTACATCACTTCCTGCCCCCAGACTTGGCTGCTACAGGTGCCATGTGCTCCCTCTTGGGGGAAATATGGCTCCTCTAATAAACCTTATAATAATCTTTCTCCTGTGCCTGCCTCTGCCTGGTCCCCTGGGATGGATGTGAAGGATCCCTTCACATGTCCTGTCAGATTTTGTATGATAATCTTGTTTGATATTTCCTTAAAATAAAATGTTTCCAATATAAAGGAGAGTACTGATGCAATCAGTATACACTGTATCCTTGTATTGGAATATCACACTGTACCCTCATAGTGTATATGAATAAAAAATACTGGTAAAAATCATTTTCAATTACAAAAATAAACAAGCCCAGGGATGGGGGCAAAACTCAGCTGGTAGAAGTTCAAGACACTGAGTCAAAAAGCCATGTATTGCTGAAAGAGACAGACATATATAGAAACGAGGAAAAGGTGAGGAGTGTAAGGTTTTCGGCGAGGAAAGAAACATGCAGGAGGAGGTAAAGGTAAAGAAAGAAAAATGTAGTGGGGGACACTCCTGGGCAAACTTACTGGTCAGGATCAGAGAGGTTGCACAGAGTCTGGTTGTAGCAGGGTTTATATGACCGGGGTCAGCTTTCAGCACATAACTTGTTTTGTGAGTTTGAACAGTTTTGTGCTAGTGAAGAACGATTGGGACAGGTGGTGTATAATTGGGACAGGTGGTATATAAGAAAGTGGCTTTTCTTGGCTGCCTCTGCCCTCCAGTGGTCTGTCATTCTGGTGTCTTTGGTAATAGAGTGTCAATAGTTATCTGGCTATTTCCTGCTGGACAGGGGCATCATGGGGCTTTATGCCTGTTGTTTAGGACACCTGAGGGGTAGTCGGCAGGTGAGTGTACGGGTGGAGAAGAAGCTGACTAACTGCCCCTCTGGTCATTTCTCGGATGTGGCTCTGGATGAACTTTTTCAGCTATTAGAAGGTCCAAGACTAGATGGTTTTGGAGAGACACCTGTGCTAGGGAAGTAAGTTGGCGCTGGAGTGAGGCTAGAGATACCAAGATGGATTCCATGGCCACCTGGAGTTTACCTGAAAATTCCTGAGCTGAGACGAGGCTGTGTCCTAGGATGAAGAAACCTGTTGTACTACTTGGGAAATAAAGGCTGGGCTGTTAGCAGATTGAAGGGAAGAAGGAAGGCCAAAACGAGGAGTAATTTCTGAAAGTAAAAATAAGGTTACAACTCCTGCCGTCTCTTTGGGAGTTGGAAAGGCCTCAACCCACCCTGTGAGGGTGTCTGCCAGGGCAAGAAGTTACCTCATCCTTTTTGTGGGTGGGCATATGGGTGATATCAACCTGCCAGCCTTGTCCAGGCAAATAGCCCTGCACTTGGTGAGTTATAAAGGCTGGCCTGAGTTCTCCTTGAGGGGTGGTGGTGGAGCATGTAAAACATGCCCCACAGGCAGACTCTACTTTGGTGGAAAGCTGAGGGTGATAAAAGAAGGGCTTTAAAAACTGAACCAGTGCCTTGGGCCCAATATGAAGCGAGGCATGAACCTGTTGTATGAGGGTTATAGCCTGCCAGAGGCAAGGCCAACTTATTTCCCACAAAGATCCATCCCTGTTCTCCATGGATATCACCCTTCTCATAGAGAAGGTCTTTTTTCGGACAGGGAATACTGAGGGGTCAAGTCTGGGACCTGTAAATAAAGTGGGGGCCGGAGCTGCTGATTGTTGAGTGAGCTGGCATACCATTGCCTCAGCCTTATTGTTACCTTGGGAAACAAGGGAATCATTCATCTGATGTTCTTTATGATGGACGATAGCCACAGCAGATGAGTGGGAAAGGGTCTGAATTAGTTTTAAAATTAGGCAGGCATTAACAATAGGGTTCCCTTTTGTACATAGGAACCCCCGTTCTTCCCAGATTGCTGTGTGACAATGGGCAATGAGGAAGGCATACTTGGAGTCAGTAGAAATGGTTACCTTTTTTCCTTTTGCCAGGTGGAGGGCCCTAGTGAGGGCCACTAGTCCAGCTCTTTGGGATGTTGTTCCCTCCAGGAGGCGCTGGGCCTCTACCGTCTGCCCTTGGCTGGAGACAATATCATAGGAGGCCTGACTTTTTCCCTGTGAATCCACACCCTTACTTTTAAGGCAATTAATAACGGGCAACAGACCCTGGCGGTGTTTTACCAAGATGGGAAATTGAGATAGAACAAGGAAAGAGGAGGAGTAGATAAGAACAGGTTGATGGTGTGTTGCCACCACAGGGGAGGAGGTGTCCCATACAATGGGATCCACCAAATCAGGGGGGAGGGGAAAGGAGGAGGAAAAGGAGGGGAAAAGGGAAGAGGAGAAGGAGGAGGAAGAGGAGGAGGAGTGGGGGAGGCTCATTGGAGGGAATAGAACTAAAATTTGGCTGCTGGAGCCAAATTAGGAGGTGGCATGTGACTTAACAAGTAGATCTCCGCCAGGCGCTGGTGGCTCACGCCTGTAATCCTAGCTACTCAGGAGGCTGAGATCTGAGGATCATGGTTCAAAGCCAGCCCGGGCAGGAAAGACCGTGAGACTCCTATCTCCAATAAACCACCAGAAAACCGGAAGTGGCGCTGTAGCTCACGTGGTAGAGTGCTTGCCTTGAGCTGAAG
>NW_012267249.1:7751849-7802631 GCF_000151885.1 Dipodomys ordii | reverse complement strand
TGTGGCTCAAGTGGTAGAGCGCCAGCCTTAAGCTGAAGAGCTGAGGGACAGTGCCCAGGCCCAGAGTTCAGGCCTCATGACCAGACCAAAAAAAAAAAAAAAGAAAGAAAGAAAGAAAAGATTATTAAGGTACGCTCCTGGGTGAAGTCCCTGGTTGGGATCAGAGAGATCACGCAGAGTCTGGTTGTAGCAGGATTTGTATGGCTGGGGTCAGCTTTCAGCATGTAACTTGTTTTGCGAGTTTGAACAGTTTTGTGCTGGTGAAGAATGATTGGGACAAGTGGTGTATAATTGGGACAGGTGGTGTATAAGGAAGTGGCTTTTCTCAGCTGCCTCTGCCTTCCAGAGGCCTGTCAAGGAGGAAAAGAGAAAAGAGGAGGAGGAAATCCAGAAAAGGAAAAAATATATAAACAGACAAATGAATAAATGAGTTTAAGTACATGTGGTCAAGGCCAGACATTGTGAAATGACAAAGCATTTCTCTCTTTGAGGTAGAAAGACTCTGGACTCTGAGCTCAAGCTCAGCCTTCACCTTTCTCCCTCCCACTGGTGGGTGGAGTGATCTTCCCAGAACAAAGGCAGGGAGTTAAAGGGCACAGAGAGAGTCTACCACAGTCAGTGATCCAGAAGCTTCTGCACCATGAGTGTCTCTGCATTGAAGTCCACTATATTCCCAGCCAGTATCTCTGAGCTCCTCCAAGCCACCTCCTTGCTCGTCCTGCTTCTGCTGGTGTTCAAGGCTGTCCAGTTCTATCTACAAAGGCAATGGCTGCTCAAGGCCTTCCAGCAGTTTCCAAGCCCACCATCCCACTGGCTCTTTGGGGACAAGGTAGGAAGGAGAGGGAAGGGAAATTGGAGGGTTGGAGGCCTACACTGTCAGTCATGGATCATCAAGCCACAAGACAAAGCCTGCTGTGTTACAAGCATGCAGCCCCCTACCACTCCGACCTCAGGAAACACCCAGCTTACTGCTCAGGCTGTTTTCCCAGAAACAGAGCTCATTTGCTCAAAAGAGCTTGTCTTGCTATTCATTCAGATCTGCTGCATACCTCTGTTTTGCAGATCTGTACCCTATCCTAGCAACGTTGTACTTGGAGAGCTATGATTGAGTCTTCCTGAGTCTCTTCATTCCCTGCCCCACCTTAGTTCTTCTCAAATATCAGGCTTTCTGCTCCTAAGGACTATAGTTTCTCAGACTCAGAGCTAACCTGGAAACAATGGCATTAGTGTGATGTGATTCTTGTCCTGTGGGTTCATGGTATGGTGACAACAGACATGACTCTCAGGTGCTGTTGCAGGAGAAGACAGTGGGTAGATGATGTCAGAAGGAAGGACTGACTTGCTAGGTTGGCACCAGACTGAGAGCATTTCCAGAATATGTAATTTATAGGCTGAAATCCTGAAGATCATGTGCACATGCAAAGAGGACAGCTGCAGGATATCCTGCAGGACACAGAGACATGTTACGCATGTGGTGTCTATAAAGGTCTCTTCAGTTCCTTGTGCTTTTCTCCACATCCAACTCCTTGGAACCATGAATCATGCTCTCCCTGTACCCTGGGCAAACATAGGGCCAGGCATAGATGTGTGGAATCATCCAGGAGGGAAACAAGGAGCAGCCTGAGAGTTGGGAAGGGACAGCATCAATCCCTTGCACTGTCAGCCATGCTTAAGAGGAGATGGAGATGGAGGCTCATGTCCCTGTGTTTGTCCTGCCCTTCATTCCAGCTTAAGAACCAGAACTAAACAGAAGTTTTTACTTGTCTATTATTTCCTTTGGTGACAGATCCAAGGAGACCAGGAGGTACAATATATTATGGAATGTGTACAGAAATTTCCAAGTGCTTTTCCTCGCTGGCTCTGGGGAAGCAAAGCTTTCTTTACTATCTATGACCCAGACTACATGAAGGTGATTCTGGGGAGATCAGGTGAGAGTACAAGCTAATTGTAGACAGAACCATTTTTCCTTCTTTGGTACATGCCCCTGGGTTGTCAGATTCTGCAAGTGAGAGATTTCAGCCACCACCCTGCCTGCTCTTCCTATCTACAATCAGCGTATGGCCAATCATACTAGATATATCAAACAGTTGTGTGGAGCCAAATAAGTTGATCTTTTTTTTCTTTGCTTTTAATTGATTTGAGGTGACTTGATATGTAAATTGTCCCACATCTGAAAAACACAAACCACAAATCCATAATGATTTACTTGTCTTGGGTCAGATGATGATTAAGCCATCATCACCTCCTATAGGGAGGCAAAAAAAATTCAAGGCCCTTGCTTATTCTTTGGTTTAAGAATATGACTTATGTTTCTTGCCAATTCATCAACTCAGTCTTGAGAATGTCCAGTTACTGGTACATGGGGCCTATCTAATTTAACCAGAAGAGGATGGGAGGCAGGAGATGACATAAGCATGCGATGTACCTCTCACAGAATCATCAGGAATTCATGGCAGCGCATGACCTCAACCACAGCTGCTTCAGAATTGCTTCATTTGTGCTGGTTCCTGTTAAGCCTTTTCTTCCTTTTCAGATCCAAAGGCTAATGTTGCCTACAGATTCCTGGCCCCCTGGCTTGGTATGTACATCTAAATTAGGAGTACAGTCTACCCAAAGCTAGGGTTCCCCCGTGTTAGTCTGCCCTTAGTCTCTCCAAGTGTTTCTCTAGCTCACAAAGAACAACACCACCACTCTTCATGAACTATCTCTAAATCAAGCCTAAGTTGTTTTTTTCTAACCAGATCCTTACTCCTTCCAAATGCTAGAATGAGCCCTCCTGAAGCTCAGCTTCTGCTCACTTTCCTAAAACATTTTGACATTGATTTATGTCCTTCCTTGATCTGCCCCCAACTCCTTTTAAACTTCTTACCTCACAGCTGTTATAGTCACATCAGGTGTCCCAGCCCAATTAGGAAATGGTGTTCCTTTGTCTAAGAAATTCCACCTTCTTCAGGGTTGTGTTTCCCAGTTCCAACCTATGGTTCCTCCCAAATCAGTCCCATCTCAACACACCCATCTCTGGCCCAGGGTATGGTTTGCTCCTGCTGAATGGGGAGACATGGTTCCAGCACCGGCGGATGCTGACCCCAGCCTTCCATTATGACATCCTGAAGCCCTATGTGGAAACCACAGCAAACTCTGTCAGAGTGATGCTGGTGAGTCTGGCTGGCTGGCTCTGTTTCTGTCTTTCTCTGTCTCTGTCTCCCTCCATTTCTCACTTCCCAAACCCATATCTAGCATGTACTTTCAGAATCCACTTTGAAATATGTGTGTTACACAATAATACTATCAAGTAAAACTTTGAGAATAGATTTCCCAAACATAGGACAGAATGACCCAGTCACTAGATCATTTTGCTCACTGTCAAGACAAAGAGCATTACAATGTTTCCAGGCCCTACTTCCCACATCCAAGTTTTTAAGGCACAGTGGACTGGAGGAGAAGTCAATTCAGCCAGACAGTAGGACTGTATAACTGGTCTTAACTGAACAGTGGCATTGTCAGAGGCAGTGCAGACTCCCTAGGCAGCCACGCAATATGAGTTGAGCCTGGAGCCCAGGTCTTCTGCATGCACTTGAATAGCCCATGAAGTAAAATGAACACCAAGTCCACATTCTCACTGCCAAACCTGCCACACCATCACCTCTCAACAGGGCTCTGAATTCTGATCCAGTCGTTCTTAACAAACTCTTGCCAGAAATCAAAGTCCTTATGCCAATCCCACAAATTAGAAGTCCCTATAATGGTCATATGTGTTCTTATGTCTTGATATATTTGCCTCCTTCAATGGTAGTTTTATTAGTCTCTGAAATCAGCCTCACCACTCAGAACACTAATGTGTCTTCTTCCTTTTTACTTGTTTTTTAAAAAAAAAGGAAAAAAGAAAGTTGCTTGTCATATAAAAAATATTTTACCTTAACTGCTAGCAGCTAAATTTGTTAAATTCTGAAATAATTTGTGAGAATACCAGTGTCATTTAACTTACATTTGCTTTAAAATTTGTAGTGTGTCTCCTCACTTAAATGAGAGACTTGGAAGAGAGTATCTAAAGACAGAGAAAGAGCCAAATATAACACAGGGTCATCTGGGAAAAATTGAAAAGTCAGTGTCCTCTCCTCCCACAGGACAAATGGGAGAAGCTCAGTGGACAAGACTCCCCTCTAGAGATCTTCCAACACATCTCCTTGATGACCCTGGACACCATCATGAAATGTGCCTTCAGCTATCAGGGCAGCGTCCAGTTAGACAGGTCAGTAACAACCCTGGAGCTACAGGGTTCTTGATCTTACTAACTGATGTGGATTCACCTGAAAGACAAATGTGCCAGCTTAAATGCTCACCTCCATTGCAAACAAAATTCTAGCTTCTGACCCAGGCCTAGACCAAGCTCTAACTCTAGACCTGACCCACCCTTATCCCAACCAAGCACTGCTGATCCCTAGCACAGGTGGAAACTTGGCTGCTTTTGACAATTCTTTAAAGGCCTAAAAGTTACAAAGGATGTAAAAGAAAACTTACTGGTGTCTCAGTATCGCCTGTCCCCACATTGGGGAAATCTCCACACACACAGTCTCTCTACTTACAATCAGAACTCCTCCTACAATCTAATTGTGTTCTACATCATGTCCTTCAGGAAATCCCAGACATACATCAAGGCCATTGGAAATCTGAATGACCTGTTTCATTCTCGTGTGAGGAATATCTTTCACCAGAACGACATCATGTACAGTCTGTCCACTAATGGCCGCACAAACAACAAGGCTTGCCAAATCGCCCATGAGCACACAGGTTCTGTGGATCTCTCTTGTCTCCCCTCTTCACTAGGCACTGATCAAACAGGCTTCCCATGACCCCTCACACAAGGGTGGCTCACTGGTGCCTCTTCAGCACCTGGGCCATATTCCTTGCAGGGTACTTCCTTAGCACAAGTGTTGGGGATTGAGATGTTTGGATGTCAGATATTCTGTAAGGAGTTACCTATTCCAGCACATTGGTGACGTTGAATGAGACCCAGCCCAGCAGCCCAAGCAGAGCATCCATGGGCTGAGGTTCTGAAAGGAGTCCTCACCTACATCAGATGGTGAGGGACTCTCAACCCTGCCCACACAAATGAACACTAACTTCTACAAGCATCCTGAGTTCTACAGACACACAGGTTGAAGCAAGGCTCCTTTGGGCCTCTTAGGATTTGCTGTATTTCAAGCCTGTCTTTCCTTATACAGATCAAGTGATCAAGCAAAGGAAGATTGAACTACAGAATGAGAAAGAGTTGGATAAGCTGAAGAAGAAGAGACGTTTGGATTTTCTGGACATTCTCCTGTTTGCCAGAGTGAGTTTGTGGGGCTAATGCCTCAGGTCTTGCTCAAAAGTCCAGAACAAGTGACAAATCCTGTTCTCTTGCTCTGGCTGTTTTCAGATGGAGAACGGAAGCAGCTTGTCTGACAAGGACCTGCGGGCCGAAGTGGACACGTTCATGTTCGAGGGCCATGACACCACAGCCAGTGGCCTCTCCTGGATCTTGTACACTCTGGCCACACACCCTGAACACCAGCAGAAGTGCAGGGAGGAGGCCCAGAGCCTCCTGGGAGATGGAGCCTCTGTTACCTGGTGAGTGAGAGCTCCAGCAAGTGAGCAAATCTTGACTCTCTGGTCTTTTCAAGCCTCTAAGGATTGACTTCATTTCAGGGAACATCTGGACCAGATGCCCTACACCACCATGTGTATCAAGGAGGCCCTGAGGCTGTATCCACCAGTTCCAGCTGTTGTCAGAACGCTGAGCACACCTGTCACCTTCCCTGATGGACGCTCCCTACCCAAAGGTTTGAGCTTCCCAGACTCACTCACCCAGTCTTCCCAGGAAAGAAGGAAACTCAAAATCCATGTGTTTCTCAGCAGTTATGAACTTCTCCAGGTCTCCATTACCTTGTCAGTAAATGAGTACTTCTTACTCATAAAGTACATTTTCCAACGTGAGTTATAAGCCTAAATGGCCTATAAAGTTTCTTCCAGTTCTATTATTCCATGTGGTTAGCATTGTAAGGTTCTCTCGTTCTTCAGCTAATATTCTTTCCTTAGAATCTATGGTCTGATGATGCTTCAGTTAATCCAACTTTAGAGGCATTGACATCCTGTGGTTCTAAGTACACCACACTCATGTAGATGCCAATATATAGGATTCTTGGCCATCCTGTTCCTTGTTTATCCTCATTGTCACCTCTTTTTTCATTCTCTATATTTGATATAATGTATGAGAATTTTAGTTTACCATGAAAAGATTTATCTATATAGATGCATAAACAGGATATAATTCAGTTTGGGGGATCTTCTCCACAAAGAGGTCTTCGCCTGTGGACATGAGCTCATAACTTCAGCCATTTCTATTCACTGAGATGTAGAGAATCAGACAGGTGCAAGGGGGATATGATTCTTTTCAAGGGTCAGGACAGAGGAGTGAAATCAGTGAACTTCATGTCATGGGTCATAGGTGGTCTAGTCTCCAAGGAGCCCTCAGGTTAATGCAAAGAACAGCTGATGACTGGATATGAAACCCTTACAATGGCAGGACATGACCCTTTAATTTATACCTCATTATGTCTAAATCCTAGCCCTGCCATTTCTTACCTGGGATACCATAGGCAATTTGTCTCCAAAATGTTGCTTCATCTGAAAAACTGGGAATATAAAGAATGACTTCCTTAGAATACTGTTGGAAGGTCTGAATGAATTAATACCTCTCAGTGGAAATCCTTTATACAGAGATGTATGCTTTCATCTGATTTACTTCAAAAATAATTCTTTATCCTTTGTGCTTTAGTCTACTTACCTCTTTTGGATTCCTTGTTTCCTGCTTCTCAGTTGTGTTCAGGTATTTGCCAAGCCTACCTTCCTCTCTGGTATCTGAATCATCCTTTTCAAAATGATGATTTGTGGCACCCAGATCTTTTATGCATGCATACTCCGGCTGAAGGACCACCACACCATCCCTTTAGTATAATCGCTCTTCTGTCTATCTCCTCTATCCCACAGGTGTCCTAGTCACACTCTCCTTTTATGCCCTTCATCACAACCCAAAGGTGTGGCCAAACCCAGAGGTATGAAAACCTTGGAAGGAGAGGGTCAGTACTTCTCCTGCTCTCACCCCTGGGTGTCCTGCATCATAGGCTGGTAGCATGGACTTGACCCCAACCTTTCCTGGCCCTGCTGTTCCCTCTGCAGGTGTTTGACCCTTTTCGGTTTGCACCCGATTCTGTCCGACACAGCCATTCATTCCTACCCTTCTCAGGAGGATCAAGGTGAGGCATCTTTGTGAAGTAATGGAGTAATGAAGGTGAGGGTATACTTGTATTAAAGTTTTGATGCTTGTAAACTCTCAATTAATATATGACATCTTCAGACATGCCTCTGTTTGTTGCTGTTTGTGGGAAAGATTCTTCACTTGGGTATGTTTGTACACAACAAGAACGTGTAAGTTCAGGGCAGACCATGGTGACATTGACTCACTAGCTTTCCCAGTGGCCACCAAATTCCAGTGTTAGTGGATGGTCCACACCATTGTGTTCTCCTTTTTCTTTCACTATAAGGGTAGGGCTTTGCAAGTTCTTTTCCAGGAGAAAATTCTTTTCTCCTGGAAATAAAATTTCAATTGTTGTGCTTCTCAGTTGCCAGAATTCTTTCAAGGGACATTTCTCTCTTTCCACACATTCTCAACCCAGCCCATCACTTATTTTGGTTAATTCTCTATCCTAGAATCACTGTAGCAAAGGGTTCATTTTCCTGGGCATAAATAAGCCTGGATGCCTGTCATGGACATGTTATAGTAGTCCCTGAACAGTGTTTTATACCAATGTGCCTTGTCTCCATGTTTGTATTCTCTTCTAAGACACATTTTTACTGTATGGTAATTTTCACAGGCCCTTTACAATACTTCCAATTGTCTAAACCTGACAGGTGAAATAAAATCTATATACACTGAGATTACACTTAGAGTACATATGATCCAGCTTCAGGCAAAAAAAGCATAAAAGAGGGAGTAGTTAAACTGCCTTTGAGAGAAAAACACTGTTTGAATATAACACATACCATTCAAAATATTCCTGGTGTGTAAAATATAAAGCACACTCAAAATAACTATTAATCTGAAAAAGGACACTCTAAAATCACTACCCTGAAAACTCATCAAGAGATGCAGAAACCATCCAAAGGGACACAACTCACTAACAATTTGACAGGTATTAGGAAGAACAAGTCTTTCTTTGTTTTGGAGGGGGGCCGGTTGTGGGGCCTGAACTCGGGCATGGGCACTGTCCCTCAGCTTTTCAGCTCAAGGCTACCACTCTACCACTTGAGCCACAGCGCACTTCCGGCTTTTTTTCTTTTTGCTTATGTGGTGCTGGGGAATCGAACCCAGGGCCTCATGCATGCAAGGCAAGCCCTCTGCCACTGAGCCACCTTCCCAGCCCCAAGAACAAGTCTTTCTGAGGCCACATTTCTGTACATTCTTCAAATGGTAAATTGAGGAGTCCTTCCTATATTGGCAATAAGTCAAACCTGCAAGGACAAGAGATTATTAGGCAGCTCAATCTTCAGGTCAGAACTGATTTCTGCTTTTGTTGTACTCTTATCTATTATGCTTGTTGATTATTACATCAATTCAATTTTAAGAACAAGTGAAATTAATTAATATAACGCAAATGTACAAGAACTTATTAAACCAGCTTCCGAGCCAGATCTTGTGCTGGGTTATAGGAGCACAAAGATGAAAGATAGTGTCCCTGCATTCAAGAGTTCAGAAATATAACCCACAGAGACAAATACCCACGCTTATGACAGAAATCATTTCTTCCTTCACTCATATTCTCTAATCACTCATTTAGCAGTTTTTGGAAAGTTCCATGTCCGTGGCACAGTCTAGGCTCTATGGAGCATCCTTCAATAAAGCACTAATAGGGCCAGAGTGACAGAGGCAGGTGGCAGAAGGGATCAGCTAGCTGGTCTCAGACATTGTCCTACCTGATGAAAGGTGAGGGAGGAGCCTCCAGGAGGGAGGAAATCAGGGAGAACAAGAAACTAAAGATAGCAAAGAAGGACCTTTCAAATGGGGTAGAAGGCTTCAGACACTGTAGACTGAGAAACTAAAGGGGTTCTGGAGCCTGACCACTGAGAGGGGAACAGATGAGGCTGCCACTTGAAGATTTCCAACCTATTTCCCTCTCTAGGTGGTCGCCCATTGACATGATTCCCCTCTGAGGAACTCAGCTCCTGGTTAGTGAACTAAGCAGTGGTTAGCTTTAAATTCATGTGACTGGACTCTGTGCTGGTCTTGTCCTAACAGAGATTTCATGCTTCTAAGATCAAGAGTAAGGGTAGGATAGCCCCGGAAGCCTGGGAAGCCTTGTTAAACATCAGGACAGCATAGACCAACATCTGAGGTAGAAGTCTATGTGTGACTTGTAAAGGAAAGAGTGAAGCTTTGGATGGGCGCCGGTGGCACACGCCTGTAATCCTAGCTACTCAAGAGGCTGAGATCTGAGGATCACAGTTCAAAGCCAACCTGGGCAGGAAAGTCTTATCTCCGATTAATCACCAGAAAACTGGAAGCCGTGCTGTGGTTCAAGTGGTAGAACACTAGCCTTGAACTGAAGAGCTGAGGGACAGCTCTCAGGCCCAGAGTTCAAGCCCCACAAGAGTGAAGTTTTGTCCATGAGGGAGGGCCCTGATGTCCCTAGGCTGGACTGGAAGCCAGTGGTCAATGCCTGCCCAGTCTCAGAATATAGCCTGAACCACTTCCCATTTCACTGTCTCTGCCTGATCCAGGAATTGCATTGGGAAGATCTTTGCTATGAATGAGATGAAAGTGGTTGTGGCCCTGACTCTGCTCCGCTTTGAGCTGCTGCCAGATCCCACCAGGATGCCCATCCTCCAACCTCGACTTGTACTGAAGTCCAAGAATGGGATTTACCTGCGTCTCAGGAAGCTCCACTAACCCTGGTAGGAACAAGAAAGTCTCTAAGGGTCTCCTGATTACCATTTTGTCTTCTTGTCTTGTTTCTGTCTCCAGTCTGTCTGCCATGTCTTGTACACCTACCTTTATTCTTACCTGCCTTCATCCTGTCTCCTAGTTTCCTACCTTTCTTCTTTTCTATCTCTCACCCTTTTCTAGGGGCTCCTTACCTGTTTGTCTGTCTACTGTGTCCCACTGCTTGCATTTGAGAATGTTCATTTGACCCTGAACACTAGCCTGCCTTCCAATCTTTTCTCTTTCTCTCTTCTTATTTTCCTCTATATAAATTTATATTGTTGTAGTAGTGAAGTACCACAGCCCTAGCAGTATGAAATAACAGGACATTCTTCTCTTATACTTCGAGAGCTCAGATGTTTGGAATGCTATCACTGGAAGAAAACCGAGCTGATTAAAGTGGCCAGCCTTCTGGAAAGTCTCGAAGAGAACCCTTCTTCACATGCCAGTGTAGAGCTGCACTTTTTGTATTTCTTAGAACTAACTTTTTCTTCCTTCTTTAAAGCTAGCATCTTTCCAAATTTCTGTCTCCCTCTCCACCCCCAGTATAGTGGCTCGTGCCTGTCCACAATTCTATCCCAGATAGTGAGAGTGAGGAAGGCTGACAGGCAACTGTGACGGAACAGGCTGACTTCCCTTGACTTATCTCATCAAGGTTGTGATGAGCAGGGACTTCAAGGCCCTCATGCCAGACCAGGCTCAAGGCTGTTCTACTCATTCCAAGACAGTGTCCACCACACCCTATTCTAGCGTGAGAAATGGTGGTCCTTGAATACAAGAGAGGCCTGCTCTATTTCCCTGGCAGACGAGTGCATCTCCTTTGCATTTACAGAGCAAATCCTTTGTGAAACTTGGCTACGTGGGAGCCTCAGGAGCTGGCAGGTGTGAGAACTCATCTCACCAGGAAAGCCAGATGTGGTGGTACACATCTGTGGTGCCTAAGCCAACCCCAAACAAAGTGCAAAACTGTATTTAGAAAAATAATAAAGATTTAGAAAAAAATTCTCTCTTAGTGTCTTTACATTTCTTTCTCTTTTCTAAGAGATCCTTCTGATTACATCACATCCATGAGATAATCCAGGCTAATTTCTCCATTTCAATATCCATTTTTAATTAAAACTTGAGAGTTCCTTTTGACATACAAGGTAACATACTCATGAGCTTCAAAATTAGGAGGTAGAAAGAAGCTTATTATTCTGCTTAGTGTAGCTCTGTCACCTGGTCTATCATCTAATCTCTTCTGCATGGTCTCTGCCTCTCTATCTTCACTTCTGTTTGCAATAAAGTTCCCAGTGTCTCATATTGTACCTGACTTTCCTTGGAAAAGGATGAAGGGGAAAGAGACAGACAAAGCAACAGAGAGACAGAAGAGACAAGTCCCTTCTTTATTTTTTTTGGGGGGGTCCGGTTGTGGGGCCTGAACTCTGGGCCTGGGTGCTGTCCCTCAGCTCTTCAGCTCAAGGCTAGCACTCTACCACTTGAACCACAGCACCACATCCGGCTTTTTTCTTTTTGCCTATGTGGTGCTGAGGAATTGAACCCAGGGCCTCGAGCATGAAAGGCAAGTGCTTTACCACTGAGCCACCTTCCTTCCCAGCCCAAGAGACAAGTCCCTTCTAAGGAAGAAGAAAGAGGTGATGTCTGCCCTGTGGTCCAGGAACCCAGCTTTGCCTGAAATGACCTCTAGTATGCATCACCCAGATGACTGTGAAGCTCACACCTTGCCCGCTCCTGAGGCTCCCACGGAGCCAAGTTTCACAAAGGATTTGCTCTGTAAATGCAAAGGAGATGCGCTCGTCTGCCAGGGAAATAGAGCAGGCCTCTCTTGTATTCAAGGACCACCAGTGGTAGACACTCTCTTGGAATGAGTAGAACAGCCTTGAGCCTGGTCTGGCATGAGGGCCTTGAAGTCCCTGCTCCTCACAACCTTGATGAGATAAGTCAAGGGAACTCAGCCTGTCCCATCACAGTTGCCTGTCAGCCTTCCTCACTCTTAGGTCTGGAAGTTCCTCAGGAAGCTTGTGAAGTGGACAGATGTTTAACAACAGCCAAAAGGGGCTTTAGGTGGCCAAATAGGTCTGGCCAATAGGAGGAGATATCAGATCTCAAGGAATTCCTCTCCTACCGTCTAGTCCTAGGACAGTCCTCTGGTTTCTTGTTTGGGCACCAGAGGAAGGAATGACTTCATCAACCCTCTCAACCTGGGGATTTTTGAGTGCTGGTGCTTCTGATCCTGGAATTTGGCTGCACCCAGCCCGTACATAATCCAACACATTCTCTAGATAGATGTCCTTGCTTCCAATAGCCTTTCAGAACCAGATGCTGCTTCTCTTGCTGGTTCTGAGTACAGGTTACCTTCACACCACAAACCCCGCCTAGTTCAGGGTCTTGGATGCCATTAACAGTGGTCCTTAGTGTCCTCCCTGGTTTGCCATGTTCTGTTTCCTGGAAGTTGTTTTTTCTCCACATGGGTGTCTACAGCCAATATCACTTTACCAGGCTCCTGACTTCCCAGGTCACTGGGATAGTTCAGTCTTCTTTTGAGGAGGAAACATTCTGTGCTTCACCAAGTAAAGAAGGGAGCATTAATGGGGCAGAAATATGAGCTGGAAATGTCATGGACAGAATGTTCATCAAGACAAAATGTTCATCAAGTTCCACAGAAGGGTTCATGCAGACCTTACTCAAGGTACAGGACGAGAATAACTCAGAATTCTTGGTGACCAGCCAAGGATAAATATTCTAACTGTAGGATTGTACTTGGGGTTAATGTGTGACCAGCAATGGAAAAGATCCAGTCGTATTGCCCATCCATATATGCAGGTGTACAAACACACATACATAATTCATATATAGAACATTCATTAAACCACTTTTGTACACCTATCCCACCCTACCCACACTCATGCACATGCAATTGCAGGATCACAGTAGGCAGAAGGATTAAGCTGACTTCATCTGTGAGGCTCACAGGTGCCAGCCTTAACAACCCCTGCTCCTCTTGCACTAGAGCTCCTGGCTGTATTTCTCAGTACAATCATGCTGTTGATGGAGCTCTAGTCAAAAGACACCAAAGTCTAGAGGCTGCAGCTCAAGTTTTTTGTAGATGACCTATTGGGTCTCTCTCCATACTATTGAAGTGGGACAATGGATGCAGTTTAAACTTGTCTTCTAGCCAGGAGTATGATGTCATTATGAACTCCCCAGGTGATGAGTTACTTTCACTTGTGCAGACAACTGTCTATGCAGGTTTCAGGGCAGGAGAATTTGGTAGCATAGAGTGACAGCCCATTCTGATTGGGTCTTCTGCATCCAAGTCCCAGGGAGACAAGGAGGTTTGAATCTAAATGGGGCTTAACAGGTCTGATTCTTCAACACTGAGCAGGTGGCAAATTTGCCTTCTTCCAAAAGGAAAAGAATCAATAGCAGGAGAGATATATGTCCAGATCATACATCCCTCAGAACACCACAGAAACATCAACAAGTGATCACCAGGGCTATAATTCCTTTCTCCTGTCTCCCACCCTAGTCTCTAATACCCTTCATTCCACATATGTCTGGAGCCTACTAGTAGCCTTAAATCTTGAGTCCTAGAAGTATAGGTGCCCATAGACATCAAGCAGTTGCCACAGAGGCTACCAGAAAAAACTTCTAAGTCATCAGGTAGTCTCTCCCAAAAATTCTTTCAGTACACCCTCATTCCACACCCACAATTCAGAGCCTGGTTATAAGAGGCACTTCCTTTCTTCTAGGAAATCCCACTATGATGCCTCTCTGCCATCTTCTCCCAAGTCAAACCCTGAGTGTCCAGAGCATCATACAACTGTGAGACATTAATGCTGAGAGTAACAGGCATGGCACCAAAATCCATCCCAGGAGGGGCAGAAGACACTCTAGGGAAACATTTGACTTCACTGATGAGGGTTTGCTTGAGAATTCTTTATTCTGTACAGTTTATGAAGAATGCATAAATTTACAGGGGGAAAAAGAAGTATCTCAATAAGGAGAAAAGCACTATTCCTCTCTCATAGGCTACCTGGTGGTAACTGTGCTTCCCAAGGGAAAACTTTCATTCCATTCACTAAGATACATTTCTGCTTCATTTCAGAAAGACTGTAAATCACAGGAGATAAAGGAAGCTTCTCAAAGCAAGCGAGTGTTCACCAATGTTTGTGGAATGAATGAATGAGCTCTAAAACTCCATGAATAACATAGACATGTTTACAAGGCACTGTTCATCAGTACCCACTCCCCTCCCAAACTATAAGCCTCTTGATGCCACAGAGCCATAATTCCCTTCATATAGTCTGGGGGCAGTCCCAAGGGAGTGGAAAATAACCTGGCCTTTCTTGGCCTTTGCTCTCTAAGGCCTACTTCTCAGACCTAGAGCCCAGAGGCTTCAGATGGAGGTGTATACCATTCTTGGAGCGCAGGACCAGCTGTGGCATCTTGATGGGCAGCCGTGAGGGGTCCAGAGAGAACTCAAAGCGCAGCAAACAGAGAGCTGTGACCACCTTCATCTCATTCATGGCAAACTGCTGCCCAATACAGTTCCTGTTGCAAGCAACACAAAGAAGCATGAAACTATGGGAGCTCTGGAGTGAGGAAATCCAGTGCTTTTAATGATCAACAAAAACCAGTAACTTTTTAGATCTATAAGTGACTAATGCATTGCTTGGCCTGGGCTTAAGAACTGGATCTTGAGACTGGACACCAGTGGCTCACAACTATAATCCTAGCTCTGGAGGATTATGGCTCAAGGTCAGCCCAAGCAGAAAAGTACTCTACACTCCATCTCCAAAACAACCAGCAAAATCAAATGGTGGAGGCATGTCTAGGTGCCAGCCCACCTACTTCCCAGAAGCAGGAATGGAATAGGGACCTAGCATGGTCCCCTTACCACAGAGCACCCCATAATGATGCTTTCTCCCCACAGTGTCCTCTGCCCTTCCTTAGGAGGGTGTGGAGGGTCTGGGCCTCTTCTTACCTAGGACCAGCAGAAAAAGGCATGAAAGCATAGGGGTGGCGTCCAGTCACATTCTCTGGTGAAAAGCGCAGGGGGTCAAAGACCTAAGAAGACAGACCTTGATTAAATTCTTACCAGGTCTTGGCATGACCTCCAAAGAGCCCACCCTGCCTGACCTCCCAGACATGGAGTACCTCAGGGTCAGGCCACACCGAGCTGTTCCTATGGAGAGCATAGATGTGCAGAGAGATCAGGCTGCCTGCAGGCAAAACAGGAGCTTTGTGACCAGAGGTTCTGAGCAGCCAGGCCCACCTTCACACATCCTTGAGTGTCTCCCTCACTTACATCTCACTACACTCAGCAATGTACTATGCCTAGGCCCTATAGGCCCAGCACTGAGCACAGCACCTGTCACAGACTTTTGTAGAATAAAGGAAAAGAAGAGGGGATCTCACCCTACAACAAAATGGGACAAACAGGGATGGTTATAGCCCTTCCATTTTCAATTAACTAACTTTTGGGAAGTTATTCATAAAATCATGATGTTAAAATCTAGCGGTCACTGGGTGTTGACTAGGTACAGGCTAGGTACAGGCCTGAGACACTCTTTGTAAAGCCACTATATATAATTGTACATGTTGCATACTACATAGCCTCATAGTCAGTGTCAATCACCCCGCATGGAGTTGATGTTCATGTTGGTAAATGACAGCCTTGATGAACACTGTCTCTTTCATCTTGACCACAATTCTAGAACATAGGTTCTCACTCTTCTTACTACCATTTCATAAAAGAACAAAGAGGTTTAGGGTAAAGGAATTGACTCAGATGTTGTAGAGCCAGGACTTAGAACCAGAGCCCTCTGAACACAAAGCCAGAGCTCTTCTTTGACCAACAGCACTGGGAATGTCAGAGAGCATCCACCATAAGACTCTGATTCTACCTCAAACCCCACCCTATCTCACCTTCAGGTAGAGAGCGGCCATCCACAAAGGTGACCGGCTTGTTGAGCTGCCGGTATACCTGAGGCACAGGTGGGTAGAGGCGGAAGGTCTCCTTGATGCACATGGTCAGGTAGGTCATCTTGCCCAGATCATCCCTGCCAACAACACAGGATGCTTGCAAATAGGGACCAGAGGAGTCCTGGGAGAAGGCAAGCTTCTGACCCAACTCCACCTCACAACCAGTCAGCCAAGAGAGGGGAACACAGGACTCCATGGGCACAAGCCAGAAAAGACAAAGGGTGACCACTAAGACTCAGTGAACTGGACCCACTTGCCTCTGTCCCCTCCCCATCTTCAACACTAGAGAGATGGACCAGGACCTAAGAGACATATGTTCACCCAGTCATCAAGACAAGGTCTTTTCTACTTCTCAGGACCCTATGGAAGCCCCAAAGAGTAGTTCTTTAGGTTCTGCTTCTTTTCCACTATGGACCTTGTTTGGGAAGGACAGGGGCTGATGCTGATTGAAGATTCAAGACTTGTTTTGGAAAACAATGATAAACTCTGTGTGTGTGTGTGTGTGTGTGTGTGTGTGTGTGTGTTAGAGGGAGAGAGAGGGGGAGAGAGAGAGAGAGAGAGAGAGAGAGAAACTTCTCCTTGACCCAATGTGAGGTTCAACTGCAACTCATATGTAATACCTAATTTCAGAGCCACCAATTCTGAGTTTTTCCTCCTAATATCCTAGCATTTCTTTTTTTTTGCTCATTTCCCCATTTATAAAAATAACCACATTTGGAGAGGCACATAGCACTTAAGTTTTGCATGGCTACAAAGTTATCTCAAATCCCAAACTTCTTAATCACAGATATTTCAAAGAAAAAGCTTTCAAAACATCTGAGTTAGCTTAATACCAGACCCTGAATATATGGGAACTACATGTTTAAATGCTTGGACTTTTTGCTCTATTATCTTCTTTAAATGGAATCCAGCACAAAAGGGACTTCAATGTGTAAGGTCATGATGCAAATGCTTCAGAGGGACAGTGGAATCAATCTGCACAACATGGAAAGGACGTAGTGTCATACAAGTTCCTCAAGGACTGGGCCATCTGGGCCTCCATGGCTTGTGCTGTCCATTCTGGTGCTGTCTAGTTTTCTCCAGAAAGTTATTCACTTGGAAACAAAGTGATTGGATCTGTTTGTCCCATGTTGGCAGGGCTTCTCAGGTTTCAAAATGAACTATTTCATCAATCTGGTCAATAAATCCATTCATATGACCTTCTGTTATCATTTGAGATGCTATTTTTTCTGCTTTAGCAGCAGTTATCTCTAAAAGAGATCCAAGTTCTTCAAAGGTAATACTATTATATAGTTTGCTTATAGACAACAAATTGTGTTCAATAACAGTCTGTCCAAAATACTAGAACCATCAGCTGTAGTTGCTTTCTGGTGAGGCATCAGCATGGCAGCAAATTCTTGAAGTTGGTGTCCTCTGATGATCCTATCTAGGTACATTTTCTCTTGAATCCCATATGCAGCCAGTTGCTGGCACCTTTCATCCTTAAACAGAGTAGCCAGCATCTGAGAACGCTGCTGTCCTGCTGAGGCTAAGATGGTACAGTGCTAAGCATGTTTTAAGTCCTCTTGTCTTTCACTTTCATGGACTATTGTCTTGTAAGAGAGCTCATTGTACCTTTGTGCAGCTTCAATGAATTTTCTTCTATAATCAAGAACATGTGCATAACATACTTTATAATGTATCTGCAACTGTTCATTGGTTGATTCATTCTGAAGCAATGATGCTCGATTTATGTAAGCCTCTGCCTGAACAGGATCATCATCCTCCAGATATAGCCTAGCAATCTTCAGGTAAGTCTCCAGTTTATAATCTACATTGTACTGTTTTTGTCCTGTTTCCAAAGGAATTCCCACCAACACTTGGGCTGCATTTCTCCAATCTTCTTCTTTCTCATATATAGATGCAAGATGCTGTCTTGTGGAAGCAACCTGCTCCTCAAATGAAATGACTCTAGGCTGGATCTTTTCCAAGGTGAAATGATAGGTTTCTTTGGCTGTGCTGTTAGGCAGGTTAGGGACATGTGTGCAGAAATCAGTTAGCAACTGTCGTGAGATGACAAGACTGACATTCTCATTTACTATTGCTTCCACAAAAGCTTTCAAAGATTCTAGTTGTTCTGCTCCAGATAACTGAATAGCTTTTTCTAGGATCTGGCAATACTTGCCCGCCAGATCTTTATGAGAGCCACTGGAATTCATGAGCTGGGCCAAATTCTGCCACAGAGCTGCGGCCATCTTTTTTCCAGCTCAGCCACGGCTATGGGAGCCTCTTGCAGCCCCAGAGAAAATGAGTAACGTTAGTCTTGACATTTCATTTGACTAAGTGTCCTTGAATTTGCTTCAAGTTCTAGATAGAGTTAAGTGGAAAGTTTAAAAAAAATGTTTAACTCTCTTGGAGGGCGGGAACAGGGAGCAAAGAAATGGAGAGACAAAGGATAAACAACTGTATGAGTAGTACTCAGATGAAAATGAGCTATATAATTTTTGGGCAAGGAAGGGAGGGAAAAACTTGGAGAAAGAGCAAAAGAAGGGGTGACACTGTCCAAAAAGAAATTTTTTCACAGTAGGCAATGGTGGCTCACACCTGTAATCCTAGCTAGCCAGGAGGCTAAGGATCATGGTTCAAAGCCAGCCCAGGCAGAAAGTCCCTGTGAGACTCTTCTCTCTAATTAACCAGTTAAAAAACAGAACTGTAGCTGTGGCTCAAAGTGGTAGAGCACTAGCCTTGAGCAAAAAAAAAGAGCTCAGGAACAGTGCACCCATACCTTGAGTTCAAGCCCCACAATCACGAAGAAGAGGAAGCAGAAGGAGAAGGAGGAGAAGGAGAAGGAGAGAACAATAAAATCATTTAATAAAAGAAAATGTTGTTTGTGACTCTAAGTATCACTATTCCACAATACTGTGAAATATGTGAAATTTATGTAATCACCTAATCTCAATTAAAGAAAAAAAGTGAGAGAAGGGATGGGTTAAGAGAGTTGGGTGACATGTACTCATATACTGTTTTGTAGAATGGGAACTTCTTTGTAAAACTACTTAAAGATAATTTTAAAAAGAAAAGAAAAAATGTTTAACTCCCTGATCATCTTTGTTCACATTATTACCCAGGGAAGAATGCCTAGTTGTCTCTTCCTGCATTTTTCTTTGTTTTTGTTTCTGTTTTTTTGGTTTTTGGTCGGTTGTGGGGCTTGAACTCTGGGCCTGGGCACTGTCCCTCAGCTATTCAGCTCAAGGCTAGTGCTCTACCACTTGAGCCACAGTGCCACTTCTGGTTTTCTAGTGGTTAACTGGAGATAAAAGTCTCATGGACTTTCCTGCCCGGGCTGGCTTTGGACTGTGATCCTCAGATCTCAGTCTCCTGAGTAGCTAGGATTACAGGCGTGAGCCACTGGCTCCTGGTTCTTCCAGAGGTTTTAATCCACCTTAAAAAGTTAATTCAAGCCCCACTCCTTCTGATCCCTTGTTCTCAACTTCCAAGCCAATCAGTCTTACTCCTTTCTGTGGTTTGCTATGGCTTTCTAGTTACGGCTCCTCCTTCTTTTCCCAGCTGCATCCCACATAGCTCGTGGCACAGGGCTGTATACCCTGGAAGGTTTCCAACATTCCACCAATTAAAAAGTGAGCAATGGAGACTCCACCCCCTTAGAGTAAATTTTAAATTCCGCCATTGGCTGAGCCTTTTCTGCACCTCTGCGATGTGCCTTGTCCCGACCTGGAGGCAGCACAGGCAGTACAGGAGAGAAGCCTGACAGGATGCAAAGCCCTTAGGGTCAGAGGGTGAGGGAACATGTAAGAAATTCCCAGGGATTAGGCAACAAAGAGAGGTCAATTTGCTTGGCATTCAAGAATTCAGTCATGAGCCAAGAAACAAAAGAACTTTGGAAAGTTTTCAAGTGATGGAGTTTGGAAATAGTCTTTTCTCCTTCACCAGGAAGAGTTGTGGAGTTTGACAGTTGTGTACCCAAGGCAGATGGCAAGGGACTGGCTCTCCCCTAGTTGTCTTATCTCTGTCCATACCCAATTTCCTCCTCTTTCTCTCCCAGTGCTCCCTTCCCAGAAGGCAAATGCCTCTCTATGTAAGAAAGACTCCATTTGAGGAAAATAGGCTCAGGGGTACACCCATATACAGCCCTCCCCCAGAAGGGATGAAGACAGCAGCTGCCATTTCCCAGACGTCTGTGTCATCCTCAGATGGTACAGGATGGGCATAGCCCTCTCCCTGGCTGAGAGGGTGAAGGTCCATCTTCAGCCTCACTCACCACTGGAAGGAGTCCTTGTCCCCTAGGATCTCACGGACCTCATCCCGACAGCGCTCCTGGTGCTCAGGGTAGAGGGCCATGCAGTAGAGGAACCAGGAGATACCGCTGGTGGTGGTGTCATGGCCTTCAAACATGAATGTGTCCACCTCAGCACGGAGGTCTGAGTCTGACAGTGTGATCCCACTTTCATCCTGAATTAAGGCACAAGAGGGCAGCTCAAAACCTTTAGGATGGGTGCCAACAAGAACTCAGAGCAGTAGCTATCAAATGCAAGACTGAAAGCCAGAGTGGAGGCTGCTCAGCAGATTGGGAGGCCAGGGGTTAAGACCTTCTCCCAGATTCCTGTCTTTCTTCCAAGTCCAACTTAGATGCATCTTACTCTAGGAAGTCCTCCTTGACCCTTCTGGCCAAATGGCCTAAGACTTTTCACAGCTCCAATGTGAGCTTTGCTTACTCAGCAACAGACTACCACCTGGCAGAGAGAGGCACCTTTGCAATATCCGCCTACTTTTCCTTCCACTTGACTATCAACACCTGGAGTGCTTTCCAACCTCTGCATCCTAGCACAGGAACTACTATGGGGGAAGAAGCACTCAGGAAGCATACAGAATAGAAGAACAATGGGCAAAAGGAAGAAAGGAATTTAACATTTGAATTCCAAGATTCTACAGTGCCAAAAAAATTTGGGGGGGGGCCCAAAGGAGGGGTCTTAGAAATATATAGATGTCTCCAGGTTGCTACCATGTCATGATCCAGGCTTCCTCTTTAAGCCACAGACTACTGGCCATACACCCTGCAGTTCTGAACCCTCACTGACACATGTCATAGGACAAGAAGCCATTCCATGCTGGGGAAAAAAGAAAGACTGTCAGCCACTTACTTGTGTTGGGCAGTGGACCTCTCCCAGGAGGATGGTCTGAAGAATCTTCTGAGACCAACATTTGGGTGAAATACATCACATGTACTCACCCGAGCGCCTAGGAGAATGTCCAGGAAGTCCAGGTGCCTCCGTTGCTGGATCTTTTCCTGCTCCTTTTCATTCTGCAGAGCTTCCTTCCGCTTCCTGATGACTTCGTCTAGGCCAGGAACACAATGTCATTGTGTAAGAATCATCCTCTGCCCTAAGAGGAACTGAGATTCTATAGTGGGCAAGGCACAGAAAGTCCCAAAGGAAAACCCCATGCTTCCTAGGGGTGATTCTTATGGGAAAGATTCACCTGTATGGTTGTGGGCCGTCTGGCAGGCCTTCAGAAATTGGCGGCCATGTGGGGTGAGCCAATAGATGAAGTCATTGTGATAGTAGAAAGAATCGATGCGCTGCTGCATCAGCAGTGTAAGTTTACTGACTGCCTGGTGGTATTCATTGTCCCTGTGCACCAGATGTTGGACAGAAAGATGGGGAAATTCAGGCATTGACTGAAAACACTCCTGAGCAGCTCCCATCCAGGAATCCCACTCAACCACAGCAGGAGAGGGTTCCTGCTCCTCCTCTTCCCACCCCTCAACCTCCTCGCCCACACCAAATGTGGCTCCCTACCTCAAGTAAGAGCTGGGAGGGTGAGGGCAGATCCCTATCTCCTTTACAACAAGGAGCCCTTGTCTCTCCCCCTTCTGAGACCTAGGCTGGGGGTGTCAGCCTGAGGTGCCCCTGACCTGTGGTCCAGGCCGCTGTGTCCTTTGCCAAATGTGCACTTCATGAGTGAGTCCAGAGCCATGTGACCCACATCACAGAAGATGTCGAAGCTTCTATCCTCCCGAGCCTTTTTTTCCCATTTGTCCTAGAGCCCAAAGATAGGAGGCAATATGGAGACCAGCTGCACTAGACACCCTCCATTGTACTCCAGGACTGCTAAAGTCTATCAACACTGAGTGCCTCTTCCTAGTCCTGCCCTCCATCTGCTGAAATGTGGACTTTGGCAGCCTGTAGGAGAGGCAGGTTCAGATGACAGGACTGGGAGGAAGATGTAATGCAATCTGTTGGTACTTTCTCCCAGACAGGCTAGCCTGTAAGGAAGAGTAGGACCCAGAGGTGGTGAGCTCCCCAGCATAGCATGTGTGTCAATTGGGCCTACAGTAATGCTGGGAAGGAGTTTCCTGCAAAGGGAAAGACTGGTTTAGGTAACTTCTAGAATTCTCCAGTCCTGACCTGGCATTCCTCTCAGAGATGAGTGTGAGCAGTTGTGAGAGGCAGAGAATAAAAAGAAGATACTTTTTAAATATGAAGAGCTCTCAACTATAAGCAGCACTCAAATTCTGCTCTATTAGGAGACTTATTGAAGATTCTCAAGACCTTTTAGTATGGCAAGAAAGAGAGGCAGGCCTCCTGGTAGAGACAAGGAGCAGAGCTGACTGGGCACTGGGAACTTCAGTACAATCAGCCATGGTTTGCATCAGGGAGTCACATAGCAGAACTTGGGTGCTGCTGTTACAAGCAGAATGTGTGTGTGCAGGGCCTCAGGGATTCTCCCCTGGACAGAGCAGCTTCTGACCTCATCCAGGGCAAAAGGAGGGTACAGAGAGGGCTGGTCCTACAGGAACCTGCCACAGGGAGCTCACCAGCATGGCATGTGTGGAGTCAGCGAACACAGCCACATAAGGTTTCAGTACATCATAATGGAAACCAGGCGTAAGCAGCTTACGGTGTTGGAACCATTTGGGCCCATCCAGAACCAGCAGGCCTCTCCCTGGGAAGGGGGAGGAGAAAAGGGATGAAAGGACTGGGGAGTCCAGGCATTCCTGCACTAATCCTGGCAGGATTAGACCAAGCAGGTCTATCTCCCTTCCCTGAACCCAGACCTCTGCAGGAGTAAGCCACTAAAAGACTAAGTATTGCTCTCAAAGGCCCCATGCCCAGGCAATAGTTCTTGGGGAGTAAACTTTGTCCTTGGCATGGATTCCTCAATTACTGCCAGTCAGTTGCACCTACAAAGCCAGAGCTCTAGCACCTTGTGTTAGATGACACTAGACTCAGTCACAAGATTATTTGCTGCTAGGGACAGTAAGGTAGAAGGGAAGCTTCCTGGGCCTCAACTTTCAACTGCTGAGATGGAGGTTACAGCTTTGTGGCTTGAGGAAGGACTCTAAACTCCTGACCCTATACACATACACAGTACACAGCGATGGAAATGCACTTCTGTCTTCAAAATTTGCCTCTCATTTTCCTAAGTCTATATGTCTTTCCTTTTACTCTCTCCTTCCTAGTTATAGTGAAAACAAGACGCACTGAAATCTACCAAAAAATTTTTTTCTTGCATTACTTGAGACCATTTTCTTCCTCTTGCCTCATTCTTTCTTAGCTCACAGAGAGCTGCTGTGGATGCCTTGGAGATCATGAGTAAAAGAAAAACTTTGGACTGGGGCTGGGAAGGTGGCTCAGTGGTAGAGCGCTTGCCCTGCATGCCTGAGGCCCTGGGTTCGATTCCTCAGCACCACATAAGAAAAAAGAAAAAAGAAAAAAGCTGGAAGTGACGCTGTGGCTCAAGTGGTAGAGCACTAGCCTCGAGCTGAAGAGCTGAGGGACAGTGTCCCAGGCCCAGAGTTCAGGCCCCACGACCGGACCCAAAATAAAAGAAAAAGAAAAGAAAGACTTTGGAAAAATGTATACCTCAGCTTTAGAATACTCAGTGACTCCTATTCATCTTCAACATCAATCCACAATACTAACTAGCCTGATAGCCAAGAGTGACCAATTCCTACCTGCTCAACCTCATCTCCAAATTAAAAGTCTGCCTTCCAACCACACAGACTTTTCTTAGCCTCTGGTCCTAGCATAGCACCACAGCTTTCCATGCTCCTGTCCTGGACAGCACCACTTATCAAAATCTCCTGTAAGAACAACTGCCTCCTTCAAGAAGCCATTCTTTTCTTCCACTAAGTCCCCAGAGCACCTGCCTGGAAGGGAGGGAAGATGAAGGCTCAGCAAGGAATGTGCTTGGTCATACTTCCCCTGCCAGCCAAGAGTTCTCCTTTCCCCCTTATCTCCCTACAGAGAAGTTAATCTTAAGATAGGGACCAACACAGGGGAACCAGATAAGTTGTCTACCTGATAAGATGACTGACTGACTGGGACAGGGCAGGGAAGGACTCTGGTCATCCAGCATAAGGGTGAAAAGGGAAAGCAAGGTGCTTACCAATCCACTGGAGGAAGAAGTCATACACATCTGGGGCCTTGGGGTCTGCAGAAGAGAAAAGGTTCAGCTGAGCTAGGTTCTTCCCAGAAGAGACCGGGGTGGGAATCTGGGCATCCCCTTCCTAGACTTTGGATATAGTCCCTGGACTCCTCCCCACATTGTGCCCTGAGTGGTGTGCTCTCAGAAAGCCCCTCCCTCTCCTTGGAACACCTCACCCCCGCGACTGTACACAGCTTTGGCATAGTCAGGTTCATAGATGTTCAGGAAGCCAATAAATTGTCCAAGCCAGAGTGAGTGGGCATGTGGGAACTGGTGAGCCCAGGATACCACCTTGTCCAGGCTCCCTGTCTGCTGGATCTGAAATGGTAACAAAAGGCCAGAAGAACTCAATAACCCAATGTCACCATCCAGGCCCCAGGGCTTTCCAGCCTCTGGGCTGGAAAGGGTAGATGCTGCCCAGGAAAGCCCTTGAACTTCCCTCCTTCTTCCTATACCCCTTTCCTGAACAGTTCTGCTGCAATGCCCACCCCAACCCTACAGCCACTGATCTATATCCAAGCCACCAACCTCCGGGGCCCTGGAGATTGGCCTTTCTTTGGTCTCCAGCTACTAGCTTTGTCTTTGGGTTCTTGTCCTCCCAGGATCTCTATATAGTTTGGTGGAAACTCCCCCATAGATTCATCTCTCATTCAAGCCAAGGAAATTATAAGAGTTTTCATTGTCCTTAGGCAGGCAATGTCAAAATAAGACAAAGTGATAAAAATCATGTTAACCCACAGGGGAGATGGAAACCTGGTGTCCTTGCTTTCTTTCTAACTGGTATCCGTGGAAATACTCACTTCTGTATTTTCTATGGGTCCTCTTGGATTTTCCTTACCAACTTTCTGATCACCTTTGTCACTCCTCCTCCCTCCCTCCATCTCTCCCAAGTCACAATAAAACCAGAACCTTAGAATCTCAGAGTGGGAAGGAACCTTTGGCTGGTCTGGTTTATCTAAGCCTTACTCCCCTCTTCACCAGTCCTGTCTGTGCCTTTTTGCAGCATTTTCCTGCAAAATCACAGGAGACCCTGGCCTCATACTAACACTGATCTTGGAAAACAAACAGCCTGCCACAGCCTCCCTATGCCCAGATTTTTCCTATATGCCCTGACTGTCCCAAGAACATGGTGGGAGTGAAGATGGCACTTGACCTCACTGCTACAGAGCTGCAGCCCCTCTGAGAGAACTGGGAGGTCATCCTTCTAGGGGACATGTGACTGTGGCCCAGAGCCTATGGGTTACACAACAGGATGCCTCAGATTTGTCCTCAAGTGCCCTAAGGTCTGGACCAGCTTGTTTTTCTCCAGAAGGAAGGAAGCAGTGGGAAAGCAAAGAATGGAAATAATTCACTGATCTGAGCTCTCCACCCACCCCTGTTATCCTCTCATTTATACTCTTTGTTTACCCTGCTAGGGATAAGCAACAGGATGTTCTTACTATCCAAGAGTCTGAGTGAGTTTTGCTCCAAGAATCAGATCATAAAGGGATGTTATGTTGTCTAGTTGAACCACGACCTCTCTTTATGGGTAGGAAGAGTGAAGCCACTTTCCCACATGAGTTGGGATAGGTCAGAGATACTGACTGAGGCCCTTCCTGCTGTCCTTCCTGTCAACAAGACTGGGCAGGCCTTGGAACAGTTGACCTGAAGTGTGGCTGCTTCTACAGTCTGCTGCAGCTACAACTTTCCCAGGACTACTCAAGAACATAAATCCATCAGCATGCAAAATTGGACATTTAGAAAAACAAACATTTGAGGAGGGAAGAAGAAAGAGATTTTCTTTTCTCCACCATAATCGGGTCCCTGAAAGGAGATCATGTTATATTCAGGTTCCAAGTACCAGGATGTCTGGCCCACCACCTCCACAACATGAGAATCCTTCCCTCCAGGATCCTAGACACCTCTAACTATAAGAAACCACTTTTTAGCTGGCACTGGTGGCTCACACCTATAATCCTAGCTACTAAGGAGGCTGAAATCTGAGGATCACAGTTCAAAGTCAGCCCAGGCAGGAAAAGTCCAGGAGACTCTTATCTCCAGAAAACCGGAAGTGGCACTGTGGCTCAAGTGGTAGACTGCTCACCATAAGCTGAAGAGCTGAGGGACAGTGCTCAGGCCCAGAGTTCAAGCCCCCCAACCGACCAAATAAAAAGAAGGAGGAGGAGGAGGGGAAGAAAATAAACCACTTTTATTTCTTCTCTTTTTCTTTTTTCTGATCAGTTCTGGGGCTTGAACTCTGGGCTTGGGTACTGTCCCTTGGCTCTCCACCTCAAGGCTAGTGCTGTACCACTTGAGCCATAGTACCACTTCTAGTTTCTGATGGTTAATTAGAAATAAGAATCTCAGGGACTTTCTTGCCTGGGCTGGCTTTGAACCCTGATTCTCATATCTCAGCATCCTGAGTAGCTAGGATTACAGTCATGAGCCACTGGTGCCCAGCTAAGAAACCACTTTTCAAAACAGCCTTCTTTGGATTGTCCACATTCTAAACAAGACTTCTTTATCATGGGACTGAAAGCCAGCTGCCTGGTATCTTTCCAATGAGTCTCTGCTCTGTTCTCTGGGGCCACTTTAGCTTGTTATCTAGAGAAATCCTGCAGAATTCAGCCCTTTTTTGCTCTCCTCCAAGATGGACTCCCCTAGGTGCCTTTGTATGCCATAGTTTCAATGTCCTCCCATCATAGCTACTCCCCTAACTAAAATTATCACAGCAGAGTGTGTGTGTGTGTGTGTGTGTGTGTGTGTATCTCTGTGTATGTGTGTGTGAGAGAGAGAGTGCCCAAGCCAGCATCAAGATTTTAAATAAAGCTTAAGAGTTAGAAATATCTACCAGAAAGAACCAGTCAAGAACAATAAGAGAACCAACAAAATCACTGAAGTATCACTTACACAAACATATCAGAGATTCAACTACAGGGTGGAGCAGAGAGCCTAAAGAGAGAGGATGGAATGCATAAAGTCCCCAAGGAACAGAGAAGTGGCTTACTCTCCACTCTAGTGACAGACAAGAGACTTTTTCCCCATCTTCTCTTACAGACACAAACGTACATATCAACGTATATGACCATATGAGTCACAGAAAGAACCTATATAGCCCAATGGAAGGAGCAAAAGGACTGTTCAACCTCTTTGGGTGAGATGAACCCAAGATCTGCCTTCCTGTTCCATGTAAAGAAGGCTTCCACAAGTGCCCAAGGCCACCCACCTCCCTCCCTCCCTTTTACCCCTCTCAGATCTCACCCTCTTTAGTAACTCCTTCCTATCTGCATTTAAAACATGTCTGTTACAAGTAATAGAAAGAAAACATTTAAAAAACAGAACTTCCTTGGTTCAGCTCCTTCAAGTTTAGCTAACACCTGGTTTTCCCTCCCTTCAGAATAACTATTTCTTTTTTTTTTTTTTTTGGTTGGTCATGGGGCTCTACCGCTTAAGCCATTTTCTAGTAGTTTATTGGAGATCAGAGTCTCACGGACTTTCCTGCCCGGGCTGGCTTTAAACCGTGATCCTCAGATCTTAGCCTCCTGAGTAGCTGGGATTATAGGCATGAGCCACCGGCACCCAGCAACTATATCATTTTTTTAAAGATGGTTACACTATGTAGCCCAGGCCATCCTGGAATTGCCTATTTTGATCATGGTTCTTGCCTGGCAACTGCTAGGGTTCCAGTTGCATACCACCACTGGCTTGTAACCTAAGTTCTCAAAGGAGTTCTTCCTACCTCAGTACTTCAGCCCTTGATTACCCCCACGTGCTTCCATTGAGGTGCATACCCCCATCCTCTGTATTCCTCTCCCGTTGTGTTCTGGAAAAATGATGTTCCTCTGGGTTTCACCCTTAGCATCTTCCCATACTAGAATTTTCTCCCTGGAGGCTCTTCACCTTCTCCTGTGCCAGCTTTTGTTACCTACCTTCCTCACTGGACATCTTTTTCCAAAAGATCTTTCTTCCTTGGCACCCCAAATGTCAACAACCTCCCCCCTTACACACACATCTATACCATATCCTCCAGGGCTCATATATGTGTTTATACACATTATGTTTGCCCCCTAAGTCTTCTCTTCCTCCTTTCCTAGGGAATAGAATCACCACCCATCTCAAAACTACCTAGAAACAGAGGTGATTTTCTCCTTGGTTTATAGTGATATCAAGAGATACATCCTATGGAGGCTGGCCTTCCCCGCTGCAGGCCTGCCAAGCAACTACATTGGAATTAGTAAAGCAGAGCTAAGAGAATCAAAGGCAGCAGGTCCCAAAAGGAAGTTCCTGCTATAAAACTCCCCAAAGCCAATACCAGACGCTTTCATGCCTGATCCCTGGATGGGTGCTGCCATCTCCCTAACCTTCTCTTCCTGGGCCTCAGTTCCCCATGTGTTCTACTAGAAACACAGAAAAATTCTTTCCTTTTGCTCAAAATCCTCCAAATTCTATCCTTGTGACTCACAGAGTTGTTTTTTGTCTTTATGTGACATTGACACATTCTGCTCTGATCCAGCTGTATTGATGCCTCAGTTTAAAAAAGGTCAAAAGCAATCTTTGTCTCCTCTTCCTAGTAGATGAAAGGGACCTCAGAGACCCCCTCACATTTGTGGCATTGGCTTTGATATCTCCTTCCTCTCCTATTCTCACTGTGCCAGCACCTGGTCTACTCTACCACTCATTCCTCCCCATGGCTCAATCCATCGGCCTGGATCGCCTCCACCCTGGCCCCTACCTCATGTTTGTATTCCACCCTGGTCCCAGCTCCCTACTTGCCTTTCCCACTGGCCCTCTGCCTCCTATTTGTACTCTTTCCAATTCCCTCTGTTTTACCTTTTGTAGAGCTGTTGATAAGACAATGCTAGTTGCTTGGAAAAAGGAGAATCAAAGACAGGGTTTGATTTGGAAGCAAGGAACCAAAGAAAGCAAAGATCTCAGGGTATTTTGCCTTAGGACTTCCTTATAGTGATGTCAGACTTGGTATCTGTCTGCCCAGTGGTTTGCTAAATCTCTACGCTTTATCCCATTCTATATATACTTTTCTAACCTAGAAATTTGATCAATAAGGAAGTGAAAATACAAAGGGGGAATGACTTCTCTGATAAGAAAAAGTGAATAAGAGCTGGGATATAGCTCAGTGGCCAAGCGCTTGCCTAGCAAATGCAACGTCCTGGGTTCGATCCCCAGTACCAAAGAAGAAAAGACAAAAAAAAAAAAGAAAAAGTGAATAAAATGAGCAAGAGTCTTTAGAATCCAACACAAAATCAAGGAGACGCTTGCAGAGATGGGCAAGGCCAGAGAAGAGCCCCAGATATCTTCAGGATCAACTTACCTTAGACTAGAAACTAGCATTCCCCCTTACACACACAAACACACACACACACACACACACACACACACACACAGATTAGGTCTACCATGAACTCCTACTGTATCAGAGTAAAATGAGGTAGCTCCTAGAATCGGACATGTCCCTGCCTTACAAGAAGGTACTCCAAAAATTGAGAAGGGTGAGGGGTACATGCTACCAGGGCTTCCAGACTGTAATCTTAGAACAAGAAAAGAAGTTAGTTTTGATGGACAGCCCTTCCACATCCCACATCCATCCTTACCAGGTGTAGAAATCAACTTGTAATGGCTTTTTAATAACTGGTTATCTTCTAAAACAAAATGCAGAATTTCTGGGTCTGACTTTGACTTGACCTCTGGCCTACTAACTACATGGAGTTAAGTAAGCCCTTCACTGGCTTGGAATCTCAAAATCTTCCTCTTTACATTAGGGAAACAACCCACCATGCCCTTCTAATTTCTCAGGTTCTGGTGTAGATTCAAACCACAGCAAAGGTGTCAAGCCCTGGAGGAATGCAATGGTATTCAGATGGTGCCAGATGGTTTCCCAGGAAACCTTTGTTGTACTCAAAAGCACCTCTCTGATTCTTCCAGGCCCTTCTCTTTCTGCCAAGCAAGAGCCCTCCAGCTAGGAGGGCCAGAGCTAGGCTGTTTTCCAGACTCTCCATGTTCTCCTGGGGCAGGAGAAGGGACAGCTGGAGTAAAGGGTTTGCTCAGACAGCTCCAGTACGGCCTTCTGGGGCTCCATCTTTGAAGTGCTCAGGATTTCTAGCATAGCCTGAAAGGTAGGAGTGATGGAAAGTACACTAAGAAACACTGTTCTCAGTATATCATCTCCTGCCCCTAGGGGATTAGGCCTGATTCTCCAAAGGAAAGAAGAAACTGGCTCCCTCCTCAACCCCCTCCACATACCTCATGAGCATGCCCAAAAAGCCAATGGGTTGGGGGTCCTGGGAAGCTGTCCAAAGCCCTGGCCAACTTCTGCCTTCGAAGTAGTAAATGAAGAAGCTTGAAAAGACTGATGAGCAAGATCGCTACAAAAGCCCATAGGCCCAGGCGGGAGAGGCTCAGGGAGAGGAAGCCTAGCCCCATGGCTAGAGTTGAGATGTCTGAGCTCCACTTTGTCTTCGCTGCTCGTGAGTTCTCTTATACTCTGGACCCAGGCACTGTGCCAGGCCCCACCCCAAGTCACTCTTGGAGCCAGCATCAGCCCAAGCTGGGCTGAGTGCCATAGGGTGGAAACAGCAACCTCAAAAAACAGAAGAGGCAGCCTGCATGACTTCTCCCAAAACTCAGCTAAAGAAAAACCAGGCAGGGCTGGGAAGGTGGCTCAGTGGTAGAGTGCTTGCCTTGCATGCATGAGGCCTTGGGTTCAATTCCTCAGCACCACATAAGCAGAAAAGAAAAAAAAAGCGGGAAGTGGCACTGTGGCTCAAGTGGTAGAGTGCTAGCCTTGAGCTGAAGAGCTGAGGGACAGCGCCCAGGCCCAGAGTTCAGGCCCCACAATTGGACCCAAAAAAAAAAAGAAAAAAGAAAAACCAGGCAGTGGGCTTCAAAGAAACCAGGCAGCCGGGTGCTGGTGGCTCATGCCTGTAATCCTAGCTACTCAGGAGGCTGAGATCTGAGGATCGCGGTTCAAAGCCAGCCCGGGCAGGAGAGACCGTGAGACTCTTATCTCCAATAAACCACCAGAAAACCGGAAGTGGCGCTGTAGCTCAAGTGATAGAGTGCTCGCCTTGAGCTGAAGAGCTGAGGGACACCACCAGGCCCAGAGTTCAAGCCCCACGACCGACCAAAAAAAAACAAAGAAACCAGGCAATGAACATCCTCTCTTAGTTCCTTAGAGGAGAGAGCAGAAGGCAATTATTAGTGACATCGCAGCAATTCTTTTCTGAAGACCCCTTTGTATGTTCAAGGGAATTTTGCATATTGTTCATTTGACTCAAGACAACAAGGAGGTCATAGGTGCTCACTCTTTATGCCCATTTTCCAGATAATGAAATTAAAGCTCAGTTTGCCTGTACTTACTTCTAAGAAAGCTTCCATTGTCCCCTTTGATGGGAATCTGCTTTGTTCTCATAACTCCATGTTACTTCCTTCTCAGCCCAATTCTTTTTATGTATCCAAAGACCCTATATGAAGGATTTGCCTCTCCCCTCTTGGCCCATTCTTTCTATGTATCCAAAGATGGAAGATGAAGGATTGACTCTCTTCCTGTTCTCCCAGGTGCATACAGATACTAGGCAACCAACCCCCTCAAAGATAAGTGCAGACTGCCGACGCTGGCAGGGTGATCTAAGCCTGACTATAAACATTCCATCCTGCCCAACCAAAAGCCCCTACTTCCCTTGACCTAATGGCATTCTCATTAACTTCTGCCTCCTTGCCCAGGCCGCATAAAAACCCAGCTCTTGTCCCAGCTCATATACACAGTCTCTAAGCCCACAGGAAGGCTGTGTCCCTCGCTGCTCTTTCTCAATAAACAGTCCTCACCTGTAGAAGGTCAAGTCTGGCCTGTTTCCTTCCTTTCTCCTCCATTTTCCTAACACCCTTCAATGTGGACCCTTATAGAGGGACTTGCATTTTTGCCAGGTTCATGACATGCTTTGAGTCTTTCTTTGTGAAATACTTCTGGGGTAAGGCTTCAGGTCCAGAAGGGAGATGCTGGGCCAGAAAAGGCCACTATAAGCCTAAAACTATAGTACATTTATGAACATAGAATATTGTCCTTTCAGAATGATGGAGAAAGATAATCAAACTCAATCCCTCTTGAATGAATGGCTCCATTTAGGCCCAGAAAGGGGCCAGGGAATTCTAGCATTGTCCACACAGACAGTGACAACTGTCAATGCCTCAGTCCAGAGCTTACTGCAAACCATATCAAATTCATCCAGAAGTGAATAAGGATTTGGAGTGAACATTCAGTGAAAGGGTTCCCAGCATCTATTTATTGAATCCCCCCTTTTTAACCAATGCCATGAATGTAGTGCCTTGGGGATACATTGATATTGGCCTTCCCTCCAATGGCAATATGGACATATATTTATGTGAGCTATCACACAATATTTATAGGCTACATATCACATCCTGATGTCCATCCCTTAGCTGTAATCTAGAAACTATTTAACTTCTTTTTTTAATTTTTATTTATTTTTTTATTGTGAAAATACTGTTACAATTACATGGGCAAGATAATGAGTATATTTCTTATCAAGCATTGTAGCCTCCTCCTTTGTTTCCCCTTCCCATCCCTTCCCATTAGAAACTATTTAACTTCCAGGGCCAAAGGTAGGTCATTATATACTCAGAGTTAGATAATCTCAGGTCCTAAGTCAACTCCTAGTCTTTCATTCTACCAACTCTCCACCTTTGTCACTCTGGCAGTATAATTAAAGTAGTCTGAATGCACCCGGACAACAGTTGATTATTGTCACAACAGATATATAACCAAAGTCAGTCAATAAGAGCTAATGAAACCTGAATTCTGATACTTAAACTATCTAGAATTGAAATAAGGAGACTGGGTCTAAGCAATATACCTGTCCTCACAACCATCCTGGCACCTAGCTGGGTTAAGGAGGCTTTTCACCCAGGTTCAGAAGCCTAGAGGTGGGATAAGCCATTCTTTGAATTGCAGATGCTTAGCTCCAGGAGAGCTAAGAGAGCTATGTTTCAGAGAACATGTAGATGTCATGCTGTTTGGGCTTAGGGAAATTTTGCTCCAGAGAATGACTGTTTCCCACCCCAAGCACGTGGGTTTTGTCTTTAAAAGCTTGGTTTATGGGCTGAGAAGGTGACTCAGTGGTAGAGTGCTTTCCTTGCATGCATGAGGCCCTGGGTTCGATTCCTCAGCACCACATGAGCAGAAAAGGCCAGAAGTGGTGCTGTGGCTCAAGTGGTAGAGTGCTAGCCTTGAGCTGAAGAGCTGAGGGACAGCATCCAGGCCCAGAGTTCAGGGCCCATGACTGACCCAAAAAGAAAAAAGCTTGATTCAGCCTCAATTCAAGGTTGCAAGTCATTGGGACAGGAGTCCACCTGCAGTTGCTGGCTCTCCAATAAAGACTCCCAAGTCAACCTCTCAAAATGTTTCTTACCAATTGACTTCCTGTACAACAGAATCAGATTCTCTCTCACAGAAAGGAGACAGAATTTGTCTCAAAATTTGAAGCATCAAAAACAAAGTTAATGTGGAGTTTCCAACAGAAGGGCAAAGAGACTAGTCTTTGTCTTCAAGTTTACAGGAAGCCAAAGAGGGAATCTTAAGCAGAAAAACAGAAGGGTTCCAGGAAGACTACCCATTTTGTGCATTCATGGTGAGAGATTCTGGATGGTGAGGATGGCAGCTGCTGAAGACCCAGAGATTAGAGGAAGCTATCAATGGGTTGATCCTTTGGGAAGACGGCAAGTCTAGACAAGGACATAACAGAGGACACGATCCTGAATGACAGTGTGGAAAGGGCTGAAGGTCAACCAGGGTTGGCAGATAAGGAGATGAAGTCAGAGAGAGGATGAGCCAGGTAAATAGGGTAAATGTTGCTTGTGTCCTCCTGCCAGAAATGTGACCCAACATTATTTTTTAGGCACACCCTAATCTCCACTCCCTGGCTAAAGTTTGACAGCTATTCATACATCTATGGTAAAAGACAGGTGAGAACATGGCCAGAATCAGAGGCTGAGGTTAAGTAGCACCAACTCCCAGGTCCTATCCCACTAGTGACTCAGCAAACTTGGCAGCATGATTCAAAGGAGCCAAAATGAACTTATCTGAACCTTCCATTTAATCTGGTCTTAATGTGGCCTTCAGGGGCCCAATGAAAAACTTCTGCTACACAAAATAAAATGTTGGAGAGATGCCTCAATCTTGTATTCTGGCACAGATTGGACCTAGCTCTCAAGAGCATATTTTATGTCACTTCTCAGCCTTAGGTCCAGTAACATCACTCCAGTCCCTTGAAATTAGCCATCATGAGAGTGTTTAAACCACAGAAATTGGCAAATGCCACAAATTAAGGCTGTCTCCCCTAGCAAGCCAGTTGTAGAACATTCTCCCACATGCCATCAGCCCATCACCATTATAAATAACAAAACTAAAAGGCTTCTTTTCAGAAATCTATAGGTCTTTAGTACCCATTTCTCAGAGGAGCCTGTGTGGTAGGAATGGTGAAGTAGAGATACTGAATCAAACCGGTATTATCTTGGCTATGAGATGGACGATAGGGTATTGGGTTTAATTGGTGCAATCTTGTCTTTATGGTGGAGGCAGGAAAGTCCAACCTCTTAGGTGATGGGCATGTCTGAATTCCTAAAGGCAGGGTGGGAACTTGGACTATAGTTACTGGACCTGCCAGTCTTTAAACTCTCAAGTCTTGAACTCTCAAGTTCACTGTGACCCTGCCACCGACCTGACCCTATTTGTGCCCAGACCAGCCCAGGGCAAGTATGCTATGCCTCGTGTCCTGTGTCCTATGTCCTGTCTCCTGGCTCTTCTCCAGTCACCATGGTATTCCACTTCAGCTCTCTGTTGGAGTTGATCTGGTTTGTTGGTATCGAGTTTTTTGCTCTTTCTTTCCTCTCTTGCTCTCATGTCTCAGTTTTCTGACAGTGTTAAGTGTATTAATGCGGCTGCAGGTCTTTGCAACAAGAGTCTGCCTACAGTCGCTGTCCTTCTAATGAAGACTCTGGATTAGACCTCTCAACATTTGGCTTCTCTGTTTTCTTGTCATATAACACGGTATTAAAGAAAATGGAGATGAAGACTGCCTTTATCCAGGTCCTTTCCAATAGTTCTTGTCCTACAGAAAGCCTTCTTTCAACCTTTCCTTTCCAGAAATATGGTTGGAAACCAGTCTTTACAATCTACCACCTTAGTTTTTCCCTTTTAGCAGTGACTTGAGTAATTACCACTTATTCTCAAACCCTTACATTCTGCTGCAAGCCAGAGACCAGGCTCATCTTTCCCTCAATTTGTACAGGACAGAAAAGCTACAGCATTCAATGAATCCATCATTGAGTATATGAACGAAAAGACATCTTCCTCTTCATTGAGTGTTATGCAGACACTGAGTGATGGAGTTGTAAAGAAAACAAAGCCAACATGCATCTACAACATAACACCACTCTCCCCCATAGCTCTTTAAATCTTCAAGAGACACTCAGAGTCCTCTTTACTTTTTTGCACACAGTAGACATTAATTACCAAGTAAATACAGAAGGGACTAGCTACTATAGCTGGAGATACAGGGGAAAATAGTAAAGAAAGCGTTTTCTTATCAATGCAAAATGCACTGAAAATGTTGTACTAATGCCCTTCTGAAGGGCACACATACCTCTTGTGGCTGGGTCCCAGTAACCTCTTATGATTATAACCTCTTACGGTTGTATTATATGAGACCCTATCCCCATTTCCCAGCAAAGTCAGTCAAACTAACTTCTCAATGGAGGCAAGGGCAGGCAGGCGTGATTCAGAAAAAGAAAAGTGGTACTAGAGTAGTATTCTCCACTCCGCTTCACACTGAAACCACCTTGGAGCTTTAAAATACCTGACACCCTTGCCATAGCCCTGTCCTTTGTGCTGATCCATGATCAGATAGTACAGCCTTCTTCATAGGTTGTTGCAAGGATCCTGGGAATGTGACAACAGCCTATGCACATTGTAAAAGCTGGTGCTTCATGTGAGACATGGTTATCAGTGCCCAGAGTGAACAAGGAGGAAGGGAGATGTCCCCTTTCCTGAATTGGCATCTGGGATTTTCTGATTCTTGTGGTCTGCCCAGCTCCTTTCTCATAGGCTGTATTTGTACAGCTGTGGCTGAGTACCTTGGTCTTGCAGCGTAAGGTCAGAAAAAAAATGGAAATGGGAGGGCGGAAGGGCAATGAGAAATATGAAGTAGGCAGGTTTGCCCTAAGTCAATTATTTTACAGGCCCTATCCCAAGTTGAGACTCCAGAGAGCATAGATGTGGTCCTCCTTCCAAAGGGCTCTAGTTCACTACAAAGGTACCTTTGCTTCAAGGAAAACTAAGAATACAAGATGAGTGGGAAGACGTGCACGACTCAAACTTCCTGTTCTCCTGACGTCTCTGCCCTTCTACCTAGGATGGTGTGATAAGATTGTTAACTTAGTACCGGACAACTAGTGTGACTGATTGGAAGGGGAGGGAATACAGATTAGACAAAGAGTAGTACAAACATAAAAACATGTCTTTGCTTAAATGAAATAAGAAAAACAGTGTTATCTTGAGTCAAATATCAATGACCATGGCCAAAGAACACAGATTGGAATTACCCTAAATGACATGACATGTTCTGTGGAAAAGGTTATATAAAGTTTATAGTTATAAAAAACGAGCATCAGGGGCTCAGTGGAAGGTGAAGGTGGCTCAGTGGTAGAGTGCTTGCCTTGCATGCCTGAGGCCCTGGGTTCGATTCCTCAGCACCACATAAGCAAAAAGAAAAAAGCCAGAAGTGGTGCTGTGGCTCAAGTGGTAGAGTGCTCACCTTGAACTGAAGAGCTGAGGGACAGCTCCCAGGCCCAGAGTTCAGGCCCCACAACCGGACCCAAAAAAAAAAAAAACGAGTATCATAAGTCAATACCTTTACCCATACATTGATTGAAGCCTCAGATAGGCAGGGTACAGAAAAGCCAGGAAATCTCTCCTAAAGCTTCAGATGTTACCTTATTACATGCTCAGCTTTAGGGTTAATAGAGGCTACAGATCTGCTGAGCTTCTGGATATATGAAATTGATCTACATAGTTACAAAAACGTTGTTAGATGCATCATGCAACATGCAAAAACATTAAGTTAAATGTTTTTGATTTGTTAATGGTAAATAGCTATTTAGAGAGACTAAAGACAGGTCAAGGTAAGTCTGAGTCTCTTGCTATAATATTCCACCTCTCCACAATCATGATGATCTAGTCAACCACGTTCAAACAGTCTGTAGGATCTTTAATATGGATATAATGTCTTCAGAGAAGTTCAGTGTGAAGCATTTTAAGATTTCATAGGTACCAGGTGCCGGTGGCTCATGCCTATAATCCTAGCTACTCAGGAGGTTGAGATCTGAGGATTGCAGTTCAAAGCCAGCCCAGGCAAGAAAGTCCATGAGACTCTTATCTCCAATAAGCCACTAGAAAACTGGAAATGGAGTAGAGCACTCGCCTTGAGCTGAAAAGCACAGGGACAGGGCACAAGCCCAGAGTTCAAGCCCCAAGAGTGACCAAAAAAAATAAAGAAATCACAGGCAAGAGCCCATCTTTATAGGAAAACATGCCCAACTACTGGCTTTCTTTGGAAGAGAACAGATGCCTTGTCTGCCAGAAGTCATGCTGTCAGTCAGTCTAGTGTCAATCATACTAGCCCCACTGAGTCATCTTCTTAATGAGGGACAGTGGAGAAGGAGCAAAAAAGAGAAGAAAGGAAAGAAGAAGGGGAAGAAGGATGAGCAAATAGCTCCCTCTAGAATTCCAGATAAATTTTTCTCCACTCTGCCATGGGTATAAATTAATTGAGAAATATCCTGGAATCAAGAAAATTAAATATTCATGTGAGGGCTCCCAAAATCCACAATCCCCAACTTTTGGGCTGGTTAGCCACCTCCTCAACTGACACCCAAGTCATCTGGGACTGCCAGAAGCTCCTTGGGTTTCTGACTAGCCTGAGATGCAAGCCCAGCTCTGGACAAGTGTTTTCACCTCTCTAAACTCAGGTTACTAATCTACAGAAGCAGGTTATAACAGTACCCACCTTAAAAGGTTGCTTGGAAGATTAAGGAAGATAATGTGTATGAAGTGACAAGCACTCATTATGAATAGCTTATCAAGCAATTCTTAAGGTTGTTTCTGGATAGAGGATGATCAATCATCCCAACACGCCCCCACAGCACTCCCCAAACTATTCATCAATCAAAAGAGAACAGCAGAGACAACATTTAGACTAGATTCTGGGGCTTCTCTGTCTTCTGAGCAACTTTCCCCACTAAGATAGACTTGTTTCAGGGTCATCCTAGCTGCCTTGGTTGGTGCCTGAGCCTGTGTACACTTGAAGTAGAGGGGGAAGGACAAGACTGTAGAATGTGGGAAGGGCAGGCAGAGTCAGGAGATTCAGAAGACATGTCCATTCAAATGGCCTCTCAGTAAGGCAAAGCAGAGTTTTGCTTCCAGAGTGACTTGGGGGCTTTTGATTAACAAGTCAGAACCAGGGCCCCCAGAATGAATCGTTTGGGAGTGCTGGGTGGCAGGTTGGGTTGAAGATTTGGCTCCAGGCCAATCTCTGCAATGGCTTCATTGAGGAAATCTTTTTCTTTGGTCTGTCCATCTGTTCAGTGGAGCAGTTCTTCATATACAAACCATCACAAATGGACACTATAAAACAGTGAATGAGGAAGTAAGTCAATTTATGCTAATATGGATAATCTCAAAAACAAATCTGAGTAGAGGAGAAAATAAGTTGCAAAAGCAAGTAAATACATTAAAAACAACAACAAACAAACAAAACAACGTTCTTTTAAGAAAGGATCTTATGTTACCCAGTCTGAACTCAAATTCCAAGGCTTAAGCAATTCTCCTTCCTCAGTCTCCCAAATAGCTGGAGACTACAGGCATGTGCTAGTGCACTTTGCTTCTGTGTGACTTTAAAACACAAAGAAACAAATGGAGAGACATGGGGAAAACAAATGTAATAGTGGCACTCAATAGAGACTGTTGATAACGAACTATACACCAGGCACTCTGGCTCATGCCTGTAATCCTACCTACTTAGGAGGTTGATATCTGAGAATCACAGTTTAAGGCCAACCCAGTCAGGAAAGTCCCTGTGACTCATCTCCAATAAACCACCAGAAAATTGGAAGTAGAGCTGTGGCTCAAGGTTGTAGAGCTCTAGCCTTGAGTGAAAGACCTCAGGGATAGCACTGAGTTCAAGCCTCTCGACCAACAACATAAAAAAAGAAAATGAATTATACAATTGTGGGTGGGAATGGGAGGGAAGAACAAAGGAATGGGTGATATTGACCAAAAAGAAATGTACTCTTAACCTGACTTATGTAACTGTAACCCCTCTATACATCTTTATAATAACAATATAGTTGTTTTGTGTGTGTGTGTGTCAGTTGTGGGGCTTGAACACTGGGCCTGGATGCTGCCCCTCAGCTCTTTAGCTCAAGGCTAGCGTTCTACCACTTGAGCCACAGCACCACTTCTGATTTTTTCTGATGTTTTGGTGGAGATTAGAGTCTCACTGACTTTCCAGCCCAGGCTGGCTTTGAACCATGATCCTCAGATCTCAACCTGCTGAGTAGCTAGGATTACAGGCATGAGCCACCGGCACCTGGCCAATATAGTTTTAAAAAAAAAGACACAAAGAAATAGTACTGTGTATCATACTTGCCTACATAATACATAGGAAAAATAGTATAAAAAAAGTATATAAAGGGCTGGGAAGGTGGCTCAGTGGTAGAGCACTTGCCTTGCATGCATGAGGCCCTGGGTTCGATTCCTCAGCACCACATAAGCAAAAAGAAAAAATCCGGAAGTGGTGCTGTGGCTCAAGTGGTAGAGCGCTAGCCTTGAGCTGAAGAGCTGAGGGACAGTGCCCAGGCCCAGAGTTCAGGCTCCATAGCTGGACCCAAAAAAAAAAAAAAAGTATATAAAAAACCTGGATGGAAATAGTATGTGCTATTTCCAATTTAGACTTTTGTAGAAGGAGGAAGGGCAGAAGATGGATGATTAGGGTAGCATTTTAGCTGTATTTTGGCATTTAATTGCTTTTGAAAGAGATGGCTAAGAGAATAGCTCAGTGACAGAGCACTTGCCTAGCATGCATAAGGACCTAGGTTCAGTCCCTAGTGCCATCAAGAAAATAAAATAGAGGACATCAAAAGCAAATATGAGGGGCTGGGAAGGTGGCTCAGTGGTAGAGCGCATGCCTTGCATGCCAGAGGCCCTGGGTTCCATTCCTCAGCACCACATAAGCAAAAAAAGAAAAAAGCCGGAAGTGGCGTTGTGGCTCAAGTGGTAGAGCGCTAGCCTTGAGCTGAAGAGCTGAGGGACAGCACCCAGGCCCAGAGTTCAGGCCCATGACCGGACCCCCCCCAAAAAAAAACAAATATGACAAAAATATTTGTATCTGTTAAATATTGGCTATGGGTTCATTGGTTTCTGTTCCATCCTTTCTCATACTTTCAGTTTGTATAGCATTTTGTCATTTTTTCTTTAATTTTATTTTATTGTAAGGGTGATGACAGTGGGGTTACAGTTACATAAGTAAGGTAATAACTACATTTCTTGTCAAACAGGATTACTCCCTCCCTTGTTTTCTCCCACTTTCTCTCCCCACACACACACTCCTCTCCCCTCTTGTCTTGTTTTAAAAGTCAAATTTAAGAGCTAGGAATGTAGCTCAGTGGTAGAGCACTTGCTCTAGCATGCATGAGGCTCTTGGTTCAATCCTCAGTACTGAAAATATAGTATGCAAATTGAAAATTCCACCTGAGCAGGATCAGGAGCAGTGTTCAGAGGATCCATGGTGGGTCTTGGAGCAGTAGCAAGACTAGCCTCAAATTGGAGGGACAGGTTGCCATAGTGATAGTGGTGGCAGAGAAGACCTTGTCTATCAAGATTTAGGCAATGATTGTGGTGTTCTTCCATTTCTATCTGTGTTAAACACAAACAGAAGTGATCTTTTGACCCCAGCAAGCTCCTGGATGTTTCCAGAGTTGACTGCAGTGGCAGGAAGTCCAGAGACAAAGAACATTCTTAAAGTCTAGCAGGGTGGGAAATCAATCCATCTCACTGCAGTATTATAAGGAGATACAAAGTAAGTAGTACTTCTTCCCTTTTGGTTCAAATGGAAATTGTTAAGAAGAGGAAGAGAAAGAGAAAGGAGGAGGAAGGAGAAGGAGGAAGGAGGAGGAGGAGGAGGAGGAGGAGGAAGAGGTGGAAGAGGAGGAAGAGGAGGAGGAGGTAGCTTTGACCTCAGGCTAAGAACCACTTTCTCTGATTGAGATTGGCTAGAGGGTTGCTAGACAGATGTCAGAGTCAAGTTCAAAGTGCTGATACCCATCAGACCCATGGCTGCCATTTTAGCAAACTCTTAGTATCTCACAGCTCCTCAAATCAGGGAGGCCCTGGTCTGGGAGTGCAGTGGGATCCTTGCCTAGAGTTGCCAGTCACAGTGCTGTGGGATGAAGATAGTTCTTTCTGCCATGATTTTCCTGAAGTCTTCCTCAGGATCTGAGATCCTCCTCTCAAATTTGCTGTCTCTAAGTACTCACAGAAAGATATCCTATCCTTATTCACCAGCTATTTGATCTATGGTCAGTTTACTTGTTACCCACCTTCATAATTACAGAGCTCCAGAGCTGAGAAGATTAGGTGAGGAATTTGGCTACCAAGTTATTGCAAGAGCTGAGGAAAGAAGCTGAGTCTCCAGCTTGATGCAGTCACTGAGGTTCGAAGTTTCCTGGCAAAGCTGGAAGGTACAAGGGGAAATCATAGAAAAGGAAGGAAAGAGGTCTGAGCAAATTTGGTACTGGAGCTCACAGCAGGGAACAGAGCTCATGGGACAAAGGGAATAGCCAGAGGACTCTGAGCATTTTGGCCCAGTAGGTAGGGTTCTGGGATGAATTTCTGGGCATTCACTCATTCTGAAGGTCAGACTAGCAGGTGCAGTCCGTAGCCAAAGAAGAAAGCAAGCCTCTAGCTCAAACAAAGCCATGGGCAGGTGAGGACAGTGGGAGGTGATAATAGTGCCTGAGCCTGTAGGAGTTCACAAAGCTTGACAAAGCTGATAGTTGGCTGTCACAGTAGACCTTCTGGAAAGAATGGTCACGGGGACTAGCCGCCCATATTGGCTTTATATTTTTCCTTAGTTATATCCATGTCACCCTGATGTCATGGGGGAGATACAGCCTGAAGTCATCAAGGTACTCCAGAGAAATAGTACTAATAAAGGATGATATAAAGAAAGAAACCAAAGAGATTGATTTATGTAATTATGAAGACTGGTAAGTCCCAAAATTTGCAGTTAGCAAATGCTACCATTGATCAACCTAAATAAAAAAACACAGAAAGATTTTTCAAGAAGTAATACCATTAAAAGCCAAACATGGTGGTGTCCACCTGGTGAGGTAGGAGTATAGAAAGTTTAAGATCAGCCTGGGCTATGTAGTGAGACCCTGGAAAGAGAAGAGGGCAGGAAGCAAGGAAGAGGGAGAGAACATAGCTATCTTTATTTAGAAACAGCAGCCGAGTTAGTGGATCATGCCTCAAATTCTAACTACTCAAGAGGCTGAGATTTGAGTATTGTGGTTCTAAGCCAGCCAAGGCAGGAAAGTCCATGAGACTTCTTATCTCCAATTAACCACCAGAAAACCAGAAGTGGCACTGGGGATCAAAGTGGTAAAGCACTAGCCTTGAGCAAAAGAGATCAGGTACAGTGCCCAGGTCCTGAGTTAAAGCAGAAAGAAAGAAAGAAAGAAAGAAAGGAAGGAAGGAAGGAAGGAAGGAAGGAAAGGCGAGCAGACCACTGCAATGCAAATCTTTTTGGTATGGTAAACTAAGGCAACATTCAAAGAGACTGAGATAGGAAAAGTTATCAAAAACAAAAATGAAGATTATACCAGATGTTTTGAAAGAATAATTGACCACAGTTATTCATAACAAGAACAGTGCCCATCTAGATTGAATAAAGTCTCTTGGAAGCTGTCCTTGTAGAAGTACTTTTAACATAAGGTTGTGGTGGCTTTTGTAAGCTTCTAATAGTTACTAGGAGGCAATCAAGCATAAGATCTTTCCTTTGTAACTTCTCTGCCTTGTTTACTTTTTCTGTTTAGGGTTGACATAACAACTCCACTTTGATTCTTACAATGTTCCAAACCTAAGTCTGACGGCCTGATAACTAGGAAAAGTGATCATGTAGCTCCAGTCTAAGAACTACTAAACTCAAGACCAGCTTCAGTCCAAAGCCAGGAATATAGTGTCTGAGCTCAAGCAATCAGGCAGTAGCAGTTCCCTTCTATTCAACTTACATTTGGTTCATTGGGTGAGGCTCACTTAGGAAGGTCTAACTATTCAAATGTTAATCTTGGGTGACTTTGATCAAAGTGAACTATATTTATAAACTGATAAGTTGAATTGAAACCTCTTTGTATAACTATTTAAAGATAATTTTTAAAATATCTGGCACAATTTTAAATAAGTAAATAAACATTACCCAAAATGTTGGTGATCTCATCTAAAAATGCCTTCTCTCACACATTCAGAATAAGTTTGACCAAATACCTGGGCAATCCATGCCCAGTCACGTTGACACAAAATTAACCATCTTCTCTCCAGGAGCATCTATGGCTATTCTTTCTCAAGCCCTTGTTTGTCTTCTTCCCTCTGTAATAGTTATCTAGTACTATCTAACAAGCATCCCAAAATTGAGCAACAAGAAGCAAATAACTTATATAGTTGCTGACAGTTAGGATCTATGGAGCAATCTACATAAATCTTGGTTTCAAGTCTCTAATAGAGAGGAAGAGAGCATAGAAGAGAGCCAGCTAAAAGGAAGCCACGGTGTCTTTTATCATTTATCTCAAATTTGATGTTACTCCTGACATACTCTATTGGTCAGAACCATGACTCTAGTGCTATGTGGCAGGAACTCTACAAGATGTCAACCCCAGGAAGAGTGACCATTGAAGACCATCTTAGAAGCTAACTATCATGTTCTCTCCTAGACCATTACATGACAGTAGCCTCAGTATCTGCCTCACCACCCCCCTACATTTCCCTCTGCGTTTTCTCTGAAGACAACTCCCCACTCCTATCTATATTCCAATAGTTCCCAAGTGTATTGCTTCTACCCAAATCTGAACCACATGTGTACATATCCTCCACTATTTCCCAAACATTGCAAACTCCATGTATTGATTCATTCTTTTTCCCCAACCAAATGGACTGTCCTCCTCCTGTGTACCACACAGTGTAAATAGCTCTCTACTCTCCACTTTTCTGGAGCAGGAATAAAGTTTTGGAGACTGTCAGGAGTCAACACAAAAAGAACTTGTAGCTTTGGAGATCCAGATAGTAAGACCTAGTAGTTAGTCTCATTGAGACATTCTGCCAGGAAAATTAACTCAAAGTTTCAGTTCTACAAAGAGCGTCTGATTGGTCTATCTGCACTTACGTTTTACCCTTCCACCTCAAAAGGTTTGGCATTTTGATGACACCTTGAGCTTAGCTCCACCAAGGTTATATCTAACTAGCAAAGGAATCACACACAGAGAAAACTAAAACAGTAGGTTGGAAGAAGAGCCAGACTATCTCTTTCAGGATAATCAGCCCTAGAAGCTATGGAAATACACAGGAGTCTGGAAATTATGTAATGAACTAGAAAGAGGTGCAGGAAAGTGTTTTCTCACTGATTTTCCCCAAAGTTACAGAACTCACTTGCACTTAGAGCTCTCTCAGTCACTTTGATTGGGTGCCTCAGGGAATAGGAGGTACTTTCTTTTTAGGAGCTCAAGTGGACACTAAGAATTACAGCTGTGCTTTCTTTATCATATAATCTAAAGCTCTTCATTCATTTTGCAACACTTGATTTTCTGTGAAGTTGCACACTCAGCTAGGGAGATAATTTTGTCCTGTTTCCAAATGAGTCATGTACCTTTCCCTTTTGGCAACTGGTAAACACTCCAGGGGATACAAATGTCACCTTTAATCATCCTTACCATCTTACATACAGAGAGAGAGAAAGAGAGAGAGAGAGGCATGAACACACCTATCACATCCAGAGCTTTTATTCCCACCGTTCTTAAGCCTCAAATCACAGTGCTTTGGGGCAGCAAAGCCCTTTCAATAAGACACATTATAAGAGGGTAAATTACTCCCTCTAGATTTCAAGCAAGCAAGCAAGAAGTGAGATGAGAGAGGAATAGATTCATTCTGTGGCATCTACCACCAGCCATTTTCCTCCTCCATCCTGCTTTGAAGTTATTTCTGAAAGACTAACAACTGAATAGAGGGAATCCATACTCAGAGGCAGTATACCCCATTTGAATACAGCAGGACTTACCAGGAAACTAATTACTGTGTGTCAGTCATCCTGTGGGTACTGGCTTTGCCCTTTGGAACCCAGCAGACAGTACTTTGGGTCCCCAAAGGCCTCCTCCAGCACCAATTAAATGAGAATTTGTGTGGATCTAGGAAACTGTTGTGATCTGGAGCTCAGATTCATGAACACAGAACACAGGAAATTCAAGCTGTCAGCCAAGAGTCAGGCTGTACCACAGAAGGAAACTACAGGCCACGCAATACCATCACCAAAGTCCAAACTGCCAAGAGGAGAGGGGAGTAGGGGGAGGGAGAAAGGGAGAGAGATAGAGAAAGAGAGAGCTAGCAAGAGAGCCAGCAGCTATGTGTAAGTGCTAGGCCAGAGAACTGAGAGCCCAGGACACACATATCATTCAGAATAGGGTGCTTTATAAAGCCAATGCAGAATGCTTTCGTTTGATTGTTTATACGCTTCCCAAGGGACAGAGATTAGAGAAAAGCATTAGCTGTTCTAACAGGTTTCAGCTTGTTAACAACTCTTTGTGATCTAACCTGTTCTGGTAGATCATAAGTTGTAAAAGATAAGGCTGTGGAATTTTTAAAAATAAGGCAAGTTGTATGTAATAAGGAGATTCACTGTGTTTGCTTGTATCCATGCAAACAAGGTACTTTGATTATATTCTCCATTGCTCTTTTTCAATGTCCTCAACCTTTACCCTCTCCCTTTCCATTCCCTAGTAGTCCCACCTCTGTTTTCACGCCTTTGTAGAATTCGCTTGTTTCATTTAGGAGGGTGATCTCCATTTCCAGTTCTATCCATTTTCCAGAAAATGGTATAATTTTATTCTTAGTGATTGAGTAAAATTCCTGTGTATGTGTGCATGTGTGTGTGTATGTATGTGTGTGTGTTACATATTTTCTTTATTCCTTTATCCATTGATAGGCACCTAGGATGATTTCCTATGTCAGCTATTTTAAATAGGGCCAAGATAAACATGGCAATACTGACTATATTAAGTTGCCTCTGATTCGTAAGTGGTATGGCAAGATATTATGATAGTTCTATTTTTACATTTTAAGAAATATACATACTGATTTCCATAGCACTAAGCCATAGTTTATTTACCCTGCCATCATTATCAGTATTTGTTGGTGTTTGTTTTCCTAGTGATAGCCATTAAGACTTGATGAGATGGAAGCTCAGTGTAGTTTGGATTTGTATTTCTCTGAGCCCTTTCAACAAGACACGTTATGACAACAAATCCTCAAAGAAACAACTGCCCAATAAATAAGTGGGCTAAAGACTTAAAGAGAAACTTCTCTGAAGAGGAAGGAAGGATAGCCAATAGACACATGAAGAAATGCTCAACCTCCCTAGCCATAAAAGAAATGCGACTCAAAACAACATTGAGATACCACCTCACTCCAGTTAGAATGGCTAAAATCAAGAACTCTAATAACAACAGATGCTAGAGGGGATGTGGACAGAAGGGACCCTTACTGCATTGCTGGTGGGAGTATAAACTTGTTCAACCACTTTAGAAAGTAGTATGGAGGTTCCTCAAAAGACTCCACATAGAGCTCTCCTATGACCCAGCAATCCCACTTTTGCGTATTTACCCAAATGTTTACAAACAAAACCACACTAAAGTTACCAGCATGACTATGTTTATTGCAGCATTATTTACCATAGGTAAGATATGGAACCAACCCAGATGCCCCCTCAGTAGATGAATGGATCAAGAAAATGTTGTATATATAAGCACAATGGAATTCTATGCCTCCATCAGAAAGAATGACATTGCCCCATTTGTTAGGAATGGAAAGGCTTGGAAAAATTATATTAAGTGAAGTAAGCCAGGCCCAAAGAAACATAGGTCCTATGGTTTCCCTTATTTGCAATATCTAGTATATGTCTGAGTCAAGCAGAAAAGGTCAGATAAGGTGATATTAGGGAAATGAACCCTAAGATATGTATTCAAATGTTTTTTTTTCTTTCATGTGATTGTTTCTAACACATTTATAAGATTATTTCTTTGTTGCTTTGTATGTCCTTCCCCCACAGTATAACCCCTGCTTTCACTGTATTTGATGTCGGTATAACTTGTGGAGGGGAAGGGGAAAAACAAATCGTTTAAATAGGGATACAGGTGGACCCATTGCAACAATGGGATGTACAAGTTGTTATGTCGAAAACGAACTTTCGTGGGGGGGATCCCCGTGGGGAGGATTGGGGGGGCGGGGGAGGATGGAAGGGATGGGAAGGAGAAACAAAGGAGGAGGCTACAATGCTTGATAAGAAATGTACTCATTATCTTGCCCATGTAATTGTAACTCCTCTGTACAGTATTTTCACAATTTATAAAAAAGACACATTATGAGGGCTATGGATGCCTAACATTTTTTCATGTAATTTATTGGACATTTGTACTTGCTTTGAGAACAATGTTCAATCATTTGGCCACTTACTGCTTGCATTCCTAGTCCTTTCACTGTTCAAATTTTGAGTTCTTCATATATTCTGGATATTATTACCTTATCAGATGAATATCTGGCAAATATTTCTACCCATTCTGTAGCCTATATCTTCATTCTGTTGACTGTGTCTTCTGATTCAATGCAATTTGCCCATTTTTGTTCTTAATTCCTGAGCTATTGGGGTCCTATTCAAAAAGTCATTGCCTATGCCTACATCATGAATATGTTTTCCTCTAGTAGTTTCAAAAATTCAGATCTTTTGTTGAGGTCTTTGATCTATTTTGAGTTTATCTTTGTACAGTGAGACACAGGAATGTAGTTTGAATCTTTTACATGTAGATAGCCAGGTTGCACTACACCATTTGTTAGAGACTACTTTTCTTCCATTGTATGTTTTTGGTACTTTTGTTGAGAATCAGACAGCAGTAGCCACTTGGACTTTTTCTGGAAATTCTGTTCCATAGGACTCCCTGTCTGTTTTTGCTCTAATACAATGTTGTTTTGTTACTAGAGCTTTATAATGTAATGTGAACTCAAGTTTTATGATACCTCCACAATTGTTCTTTCTGCTCAAGATTGCTTTGGATATTCATGGTCTTTGTGCTTCCATGTGAATTTTAGGATTTTTGTTCTATTTCTGGGAAGAATATCATTGAAATTTTTCTTTTTCTTTTTCTTTTTTTTTTTTTGCCAGTTGTGGGACCTGAACTCTGGGCCTGGGCACTGTCCCTCAGCTTCTCAGCTCAAGGCTAGTGCTCTACTACTTGAGCCACAGTGCCACTTCCTGATTTTTCTGCTTATGTGGTGCTGAGGAATCAAACCCAGGGCCTCATGCATGCAAGGCAAGCACTCTACCACTAAGCCACCTTCCCAGTCCCTCATTGGAATTTTTGTGGGTATTATATTGACTTGTAAATTACTTTTGATAGTATAACCATTTTAACAATATTGTACCAATCTGTAAATATGGAAGGTCTTTCCATCCTCTAGTGTTCCACAATTTATTTCTTTCATGCCTTATAGATTTCATTATATAGTTCCTTGAAATCTTTGGTTAAGCGTATGTATAGGTATTTTTTGAGGTTATTGTAAACCAGATTGCTTTACTTACTTTGTTATTGGTAAGTTCATTATTGATGCATAGGAAAGCTACTGATTTTTATATATTAATTTTTGCATCTAACTAATTGGCTAAAAAAGCTTACCAGATCTAAAAGTCTGCAAGTGAGAATCATTACAGTTTTTTAAGTGTAGAATCATATTATCTACAAATGGATAATTTTATTTCTTTCTTAACTATCTCAATCCCTTTTATTCTTTTTCTTGCCTTATTATTATGGTTGAGAATTCAAATGCTATATTGGATAAAAACAGAGAAGTGGAAAAACCCTTATCTCTTTCCTAATTTTAAAAGCAATACTTTTGGTTTTTCACATTATAATGTTGGCTTTAGGTTTGCCATAGATAGCTTTTATGTTGAAGTATGAACTTTATTTTTCTTTTTTCTTTTTTTTTTTTTGCTAGTCATGGGGCTTGAACTTTGAGCCTGAATGCTGTCCCTCAGCTCTTTAGATCAAAGCCAGCACTCTACCACTTGAGCCACATTACAATTTCCAGTTTTCTGGTGGTTAACTGGAAATAAGAGTCTCATGTACTTTCCTGCCCCAGCTGGCTTTGAACCATGATCCTCAGATCTCAGCCTACTGAGTAGCTAAGATTACAGGCGTGAGCCACCAGTGCCCAGCCTAAAGTATGAACTTTCTATTCTTCATTTCTTCAAGGTATTTATCATGAAGAAATGTTTTACAAGCTTTATCTATTGAGATAATTACTGGATACTTATCTTGGCTTCTGTTTATATGCTGATATACTTATCCATTTGCATGTGTTCCAGAAATGCAACCAAGTTGATCATGATGTAGGATATTTTTAATGTATTGTTGAACTTGGTTTGTTAATGTTTCATTGAAACATTTGCATCTATGTTCATTAAGGAATACAATTTCTTTGCTTCAGTGTTCCTTTGTGTTGGACTTTTTGTTTCCATTTCACTGATTTCAACGCTAATCTTGATTTTTTTCCTTCTACTAATACTGATATTGGCTTTCTTTTTCTAAGACCTTGAGTACATAATAAGACAAGTTAAGATTTCGCTTAATTTCTTTTATTTTTTATTTTATTTTTTTTGGTTGCTTAATTTTTTTAATGTCAAGATTTACAGCTATAGGGGCTGGGAAGGTGGCTCAGTGTTAGAGCGCTTGCCTTGCATGCATGAGGCCCTGGGTTCGATTCCTCAGCACCACAAAAGCAAAAAAGAAAAATGCCAGGAGTGGTGCTGTGGCTCAAGTGGTAGAGCGCTAGCCTTGAGCTGAAGAGCTGAGGGACAGCGCCCAGGCCCAGAGTTCAGGCCCCACAACCAACAAAAAAAAAAAGAAGTTTGGGTGTAAAGGCTTGTAGGAGGAATGATCCTCCTCCAGGTCAGAGAAGCCCCTGTTCCTGCCGCAGCTCAG
>NW_012267249.1:7727431-7751639 GCF_000151885.1 Dipodomys ordii | reverse complement strand
CAAGTGGTAGAGCGCTAGCCTTGAGCTGAAGAGCTGAGGGACAGCGCCCAGGCCCAGAGTTCAGGCCCCACAACCGGACCCAAAAAAAAAAAATATTTACAGCTATAAACTTCCCTCACAGATACGTTTTTATTGTACCTCACCTTCTGGTATGTCATATTTTCATTTTCTTCTGGGAATTTTTATTACACCCCCACCCATTTCTTTGGAGACAAATACACTGATCACTGAAATTCCATTGTTCAGTCTCCATGTGTTTATATATTCTCTTGATGTTGATTTTTGGTTTTATTCTGTTGTAATATGATAAAATACTAAAACCTATTTCAACTTTCTTGTATTTTTTAAGACTTATGGTCTAAAACATAATTTATTTTGGAGAAAATATCTTGGGTTGCTAAGAAGAATTTGAATTTTGTTGTGGTTTGGTGGTCCTGGCTTTTGTGACAGGGTCCTCTGAGGCTCTACCTACAGTGCCTCTAAGGCTTTCCTTCAAGGGGTTCATCTTACATGGAGCCTAGAAAGTCCCTTTAGTGCACCCCCACACCAAGCAGAATGAACACTTCCCTCCTGAAATCCCACAGGCCTGTCTTTAAGACTGTAATTCCCATAATAATCTCTTAAGCACCAAGTTCTTTCGATTTTTTTTTTCATTTACCAAAGCGCACTTTCCAAAGCCAGGAATCTTCATCCTTATTTTACTAAAGGTAAAACTGAAGCTCAGACAGCCTCAGATACTGTAGTCCAAGGTGACTCAGCCTACATTTGCCCAGGGAAGCCTGAAAACAAAACCTCTCATTTCCCTTTTGCCATGGTACTAGAACCACTGAGTGTGAGTGAGACATCTGAGTGTAAGTAAAGCATCTGAATGTTAGTGAGCCACCCAAGTGTAAATGAGTCATCTCAGTTTGAGTGGAGTCATCTGATTGTCAGTGGGCCATTCAAGTATGGGTGAGCTGTTCGAGTATGAATGGTTCATCCAAGTGTGAATGGGTCATCTGAGTGCCAGTGAGCCGACAAGTGTGAGCAGACTATCTGAATGGGAATGAACCACTCAAATGTGAGTGAGACATTCAAGTATAAGTGGGCCCACTGAGTGTGAGTAATCCACCTGAATATGTGTGGGCAACCCAAGTGTGAGGACATATCCAAGTGTGAGTAGCCATCTGAGTGTGTGTGCACCCTCTCTGGATTGCACGATCCGTAAGCACAAGGATGAGGTTAAATTCACCTGTACACCACCAGTCCCGCCAGCAGAGCAGCCATAGTACATATTTGTGCAGTGGATCTGGCCCAACCCGTTCATTTTGTATGTAAGCATAGCTATATGGCTTCTTATAACCACTGGCATAGGTAAGTAAACCAAGGCTCAAGAGGAAGAAAGGGATTTGTCAGGGCTATACAGCAAATCAATGCTAGTTTTGTTTAGGACCCAGATCACCTGATTCTGAAACAGGAGCTGGGCCTACAGAAGCTAGTATAAGATTTGAGTCTCTCCCAAACTCTCACTCGTGGCTGCCTAATTACTTGTCCACTAATCCTATTATACTGTGTACCTATAGTCTTTGTTCAGAAACAGATTTCAGATTCTGGGAATGAGGCCAAGTTTACTTGCCAAGGGAGCCACTCCAGGGAGCGACTCAGCTATTCTTTTAAACTAAAGTTCAAAGGTCAGGTTGACATCTCCCTTGAGATCCTAAGGAAGAAACAGATCAGAAAAACTTCTGATCAAATGGTGTGCAGGTCACCATCGCAGCTAGTACCTCCCTAGTCTCTGTCCCAAGGTTCCCAGAGCTAGCCTCCACCACAGCTTCAGCTATTGTTTCATGATTATGTAACAGAAAGGAGAATGGTGTTGTTTTAAGCCATCACCTGCAATTTCAGCCAATTAGCCTAAGAAGAAGAGAAAATTGCTTTTTAGGCTGAGTTGTTTTAGTTCATCCTAGAGATCTGGATATGATAAGGAGAGATAGCTACACAGTCAAGACCCAGATGATGATTAAAAGATGCCAGATAGAGAGAGGCATAGGAGAGGTGTTACCAGTGAATGAAAAGCAAGGGCAAAGTCTTGGGTATGGAGGTGAAAGGGAGCATTCAGAAGCCTGCAAGTTCAGGGAGGCTGTACTGAAGATGAGAAAAGATGCAGGAAGTAAGGGGAAAGAAGCAGGGCACAAGGTTGAGCATTGTGAGAAATGCTTCCCATATTAGGAAGAGAATAATAGGGCTGGGTACCTTAGGTGGGGAGAATGGAATGGGTAAACACCAAGAGAGGGTGCAGAACAGAAAATATTTAAACTATGGCACAGCCCTGCATAGAAACTTCTAATGGGTCATGCCTCTTCCTCTTGGAATGGAATTCGAACACTTTATTTCCCACACCTGGCATAGCTGCCTCCTGAGATAAACCTAGGGCCTCCCCATAACACTCTGCAATGCATCCTCATGTTCAGCTCACTATATCGAGGACAACCTGCACCTGGACTGCTCTCTCCAGTCAAGGTGCCACTTCTTCCAGGAGGCCTTCTGCAACCCCCTCTCATAACCACTCCCTCCCTCAACGCTGTCCCCAGGTCTCCAGGCCTGTCCTCCACCATAACTTGGTTATGCAATTTCATCATTATGTAACAGAAACAGGAAGAGTATTGTTTTAAGCAGTCATCTGTAATCTCAGCCAATTGGACCAGGAAGAAGGTGGAAGTATTTTCAGGAAGAGAATGTTCTTTGGATGAGAGAAATACAATAAAGAGGTAACTTTTTTAATGAATGACATTAGCCATAGGTTAGGGGTGACCTGAGCATGAAAAAGATTAGATCTCTGTGTATGCTATTGATTTCCCAGTATGCCTCTTTGCCACTTCTCCATCTCTCGTCTCAGTTCCCACTCTGGTTGTTAGCACTGCAGGTCTTTACCATCAGTTAAATTCTTACTTTTATTAGTATATAATAATAGTACAAATGGGTTTCACTGTGGTATTTATATATATGCATGCAATGTACTTTGGTCAAATTCATCCCATCTGTATTACTTTTTCTCAACCTCTGTCCCATCTCCCTCCATACCTTATAACTGTTTGTAATGGGTTGCATTATGTCATATATAATATATTATATATAATATATGCATATATATTTATATATGTATATACATATATATTAATGTTAGTATATTGTATTAATAACATAATATTATGTACATATAATATATTATGTGATAATATATTATATATTAATATATAATATAATATATTAATAATATATATTAATATATAATATATTATATGTACATAACATTATATATATGATAATATATAATATATATAACTTCAGTCATATTTACCCCCATTGCCCTGTCTTTTCACCCTCTTTCCTTGTGTTCTCCCCACCTCAACATGATTTTACAATCATGTCATATTTTTCAGGTCTAGATTCTGGCATATAAATAAAAACATGCAATATTTGTCTTTCTGCATTGGGTTATCTCATTATTTGCATTTCCATACATCCCCATCAACATTTGTTGTTTGTTTTCTTGATGATTGTCATTATGACTGTGGTAAGATTTTAAAAATCTCAGTTTCATTTTGATTTTCCAGAGTTAAATTTTTTTTGGGGGGGGGCGTCCAGTCGTGGGGCCTGAACTCTAGGCCTGGGCGCTGTCCCTCAGCTCTTCAGCTCAAGGCTAGCGCTCTACCACTTGAGCCACAGTGCCACTTCCGGCTTTTTTCTTTTTGCTTATGTGGGTGCTGAGGAATCAAACCCAGGGCCTCATGCATGCAAGGCAAGCGTTCTATCACTGAGCCACCTTCCCAGCCCTTTTTTTAATTTCAGCGAGTTTATTTTTCACCCACACTCTTACCAGCATATGCCTTTTCAGCTTTACGTCTGCCATGTTATCTAGGGAAGACAGTTCCAGTTCTAGTGTTGGGGTGCAAAGACAAATCTGTGGCTTCTTGTCACACTTGAAGTGTAAGCTACCTAAGTGTCATCTCCTCTATGTGGAAAAGGCATAAACAGGAAAAATAATAACTTTGCTTGTTGCTTACTTTTTAGATTTTTTTATTTTCTTCATTTTCAGATTTTATTCAGAGTTAAATTCTTGATTTGAGAATTCAAAAATCCACCACACTGGTGGTTCATGCCTGTAATCCTAGCTACTCAGCAGGCTGAGATCTAAGGACTACAGTTGAAAACTATCCCAGACAGGAAAGTCTGTGAGACTCTTATCTCCAATTGGCATAATGATAATAATAATATTAAAAAGTGTAAAAAAGAGAAGTGGAAGTGAGGTTCAAGTAGTAGAGCATCCGCCTTGGGCAAAAATACTAAGGGACCACCTTGGCCCTGAGTTCATGGCCCAACATATACATAAAAAAATCCATGCTTGAAGGATTTGGAGCATAAATTCCCAACACCAGTACCAAATTTGGGGACATAGATAATCCATTGAAGCCATTTTCCCATAATTGAGACAAGAGTTGATTGGAAGCTTGCAGGTTCCACTTGCAACAGTCTACCTGAACAGACTCTCATCAGGGGATGCTGAGGTTCCTCACACTAAGTTGTCCATCCCCTTCCCAGCAGGAAGTGCTGAAAAGGAGAACTTGCCACTCGGTAGAAAACATGGGAGCCCTGGAGCATAAAGGGATTATTCCTCCTCCCAGTTTCCCACTTGACTTTCTTCCTTTCCCTCTAAATGGCATCAATAGGGCATGAATAATGCAGGCTAGGAGTTACTCAGACTTTTATTAAAAAAAAAAAAAAAAGGATAGCCGGTGTGGGTGGCTCACACCTGTAATCCTAGCTACTCAGGAGTCTGAGATCTGAGGATCACAGTTCAAAGCCAGCCTGAGCAGCCTGAGACTCTTATCTCCAGAAAACCAGAAGTGGTACTGTGGCTCAAGTGGTAGAGTGCTTCCTTTGAGCTGAAGAGCCAAGGGACAGCACCCAGGCCCAGAGTTCAAGCTCTATGACTGACAAAATAAGACAAAACAGAACAAAAAAACAAAAAACAAAAAAATTAAGGATAGACTTTTGGAAAAGAGAAGATGGAATGTTTTACAAAGCTTGGGCCAGAATTCACCTCTGCCTTGGTATGAGAACAGGATCTTTCCTGTGGAATTCCATGTTGAACATGAAAGAGGTATGCCCTAATTATGAAAGTGCATCCAAGGGAAGGAGGGAACTGTAGCAGGAACAATAAGGCTAGCTCTTTCTTCACATTCTCATCACCTAGGAAGAGAGTATAACAGCAGGAACTTATAGCCATGGTCCTGAACAGTGAAGCTATCTGAGGTCAAGATCAGGCTTTCAATTGACACTAACTAAGCTACTGATGTGTGCTAGGCCTAGGTGAAACACTCTGGAGACACAGAAGTATCTCAGACATGGTCCCTACTCTCAGGAGCTCACTGATGAGTGAAAAAGGACACAGGACAGATTAGGGTAGGCAAATATTTTCAATGCTGAAATCATGGGAGAGTGGGGGAGGAGGGGTGTGCTGCAGCTGGATAAAAATGGAAGTCATGGTACTTAATAACAATAATAATTTTAAAAATGGTAGTCATGAACAAAGAACTCCTGCTCATCTGGTTGAACCACTACTAAATATCCCCATGCTGCTGATCACATGTATGGTGTATAACATGTGAACACTGTTATATATTACAGACTGTGATAGACAATTTGTTCCAGGAAAGTTAGAATGAACTTGTGACTTAGAAACTATGTAATCACTTAATCACAATCAAAAAAAAAAAAAAAAAGAACTTCGGGGAAGGGAGGGAGGGAGGGGATGGTAGGGGGAAAACAATGGAGGGGCTAACAATGTTCAAGAGGAAGTGTACTCATTACCTCACTCATGTAACTGTAACCCTCTGTATAGTATCTTTACAATAAAAAAAAAAGAAAAAAAAATGGTAGTCATGGAAGCCTTCCCAAGAGTGGGGTGGCTAGAGCTGAGTCTGAAAAGTAAAACAAGCACTTACTAGCAATGAAGATAGTGTGAGTGGGCAAAGGATAGCTAGGCAGTTGTGGGATAAAGCCAGGGCAATGGACATTGGAGATGGTACAGAGGGAAGGGCTTGCAGAGCAGGCCAGAGTCAGATCATGCTTGCTCTTGCAGGCCAACCTGAGGAACTAGAGCTTTTCTAGGCCACTAGGGAGTGCCAGAGGTCTTAAGAGAATGAGGTCCACGTTGGCCATATTGTGGAAATTTGTGTGGGCTATAGAAAGTGCTGAAAGATGGAAGATCAATGAGGAAAGGTCAGTAAGAGATGACAGAAGCTTATGAATGGTACTTGGATGCAGGACAAGCAGCAGCAAGACCAGGACTATCAGCAAGGGCAGAGACCGGAAGTCCGGTCCAGTGCAGTATCACAGACTCTACCTCCAAATATCTGACTCCTGTCCCAACTTTGTACAGAAAAGAAGTATTGGAAGCAGCTGCAGGAAAGGTGAGTGAGACAGTGGATGGGGGAAAAGGAGGGAAACAACCTAGAGACTTTGGGTAGTAGGGACTGAACTAGGAAGCCAGCCCTATTCAATGTTGAATTGGAGGTACAGATGGCTAGGAGAGAGGAAGACCCTTTCCTGACTTCATTCCACAAGTTCACTCAACCAGCACTTGTCCTATGCCTACCAAGGAAGCATCAAAAGTCCTTAGGAAGTAGAAAACCTGATTCAAACACCAGGAAAACCATTTACCAAATCCATGGCCTCAGGCAAGTGACTTCCATCTGGAAATGGTGTCGGTCATCTCAGGCATGCAGAGTTAAGCACTCAACTAATACATACTATAATTATTCAGTACGTAGTAGATGTTTGGTAAATGGCTGCCACTGTTAATTGTTTAGAACTGCTGATGCTCTGATCATGTTTAGCAAGGATGAGGGTAAACCAGACCTGAGCTTTACAAGTTTCTGTATTTCAGTGCTTCCCTCTGCTGGCCAAAAGGGGTAGATGCCACTGGGCAGAGAAGATGCCAAACAGTTCTGTCCTACCCAGACTAGGAATTCACACACACACACACACACACACACACACACACACACTGAGAGTATGTGCAGAGCACCAATCACTAGCAGTGTGAAATTACAAGCAATTCTTCACTTCTCTGAGCCTGTTTCCTTGGTGATAATCCCTGACATTTTTTCACAGACCTGCTGTGAATCCTGAATAAGATTACACGTATAGAACATCTTGGAAAATCTGAGTTACCCGGCAAATGTTAGTGACCAAGCACTTTGATGTCCTTTGCCCACCATTCTGGGTCATGAGGACCCTAGGAAAATCTAAGAAGCTATCCCTTCCCTCAGGAGTTTCAATGTAGTATAAGGAACAGTTACACTTCAGGTGAGTATTGCAACAGGAAGGACACTGTGTGTGATCAGAGGAGCAATGGAAAGGCCTGATGTTTGTCAACCTGTTCTAAGGCCCTTAATGTTTCATCTCTCAAAGGTCAGAGACCAAGTCTGAAAGGACTTGCTGGTGTCCAATCTCGTGGAATAATCTTTTCTGCTTTTCAAACACATCACCTCCAATGCAGAAAACAGGGAAATGTGGACAGTGATAGCCAGAGCCAACCAGGTGAAACCACAGCTGTCCACAAGTACACACAGTATCCTATTTGGGTGAGATTCTCAAAACTCTACTGTACTTTGTCAAATCCTAAGACTGGATTTTCTGAGCCACCTCCTAATGGCCCTCTCAACTACCCTCACCTCCAAAGCTTTGCTTTGACTTCACTAAACTTAATAGATCACCATAGGTGGGCTTCAACCAGGAGAATTTTTCCTGGAGCCCCAAATTTACTGAAGTTCTTGAGCATATGGACATTGACAAAGAATCCCAAAGGTTCAAACAGACAGACAGGAACAAACTTTCAGGGGGAAAAATTATATACTTAGACCTTCCTTTGAATTTAGGATCAAGAAAATGTCTGATGAGATAAACTGAGTGCTTTCCAAAATACAAGTTTCGGGGCTGGGCATGGTAGTACACTATAATCCCAGCCGCTTGGAAGGCTGAGGCAGAAGGGTTACAATTTCAAGGCTAAATAAAAAGTTTGAGATGGACCTGGACAACTTAGAAAGACCTAGTCTCAAAACAGAATTTTTAAAGGGCTGGAGATATAGTTCAAAGGTAAAGTACTTGCCTAGCATGCATAGGGCCCTACGTTCAATTGCTAATGTGATCAATAATAATATATTTTTGCAAAATATTAATAAAGTTTCTGTGAGAAATGAGCTTCGCAATCAAACTTAGGGAACTGGATATTAAAAAATGAGTTTTGCTGAAAAATGTCTCAAGGCCTTCATTATCTCACATCATTAGGAATCTTCAGATAGGGTAGATTATAATGTATGTAGTGTTTACCAGTTTTACTTAACAAAGGAATTGGAAATTCAAGTCCCTCTTATTAACAACACCTTATGGGACTCAATGAGTTTCATGAAATGAAGTGCTGATAGCAACAGTGATTCCTTTTTTTGTTTGTTTGTTTGCTTCTAGGGCAAATGAGTATAACCATAATGCTTATGAAGCATGTAGCTTAGGTATGAAATGTAATTATCTCTCCCCAGTAATATTTCAGAACTTCTGAAATGACTTCTAGCTGTCATTCCATAGCAATAGAGAGCAAATGTTGCCATAGATAAGGAAACATTTCCTCCCACCCCTGACATACTCCTGAGGCTCTAGACCAGGTTCATCAATCCTAGGTCTGGCTATTCTCAGCCCTGGGCCTGACGCTAGTAGCCAAAGGCTGACCCTTAAGGAATTGCCTCCTGAGAATAACTAAGCCAAAGATTTACAAGCCTCTGCTGCCAAATCTGTAGCTGAGGTAGGTAGGGACAATTTGACCCCTGATGCCTGTCACTCCTCAGACCTAAGTAAATAGCGTGGCTCACCTCTCAAGTTGCCTGAATTGGTAAGAGCTGTTCCAAGATAGCAGCCTTTGTGTTGACCCTGATAGACTATAAACCCTTAGCATAGCACAGCTTTCAAGGACAGCTGGGGGAAAAGGGAATGTAAAGTGGGCCTTGCGATGTTGACAGGAAGACTACCGTGATGTCCTGGGATAGCCAGAATTGTCACCAGATGGAGGTGAAGTTTAGTGCTGCTTCCCTTTAAATGTAGGAACTCTTCACTTAGGATCCTTGACTTTGATCACAGAATAAGAATTTCTGGACAAGTCACTACGGTAAGAAAATTTGGTGGAGCTTTATTGACTAAGTAAGCAAGCAGTCAAGCAGACAGGCAAACAAGCAAGCAGAAAGGCAGAGACACACTCCAAAAGAGTGTGGGTGTTCTAAAGGAGAGACATACAGCTCTTTGGCTCCAGGGATATTTCTATGATAAAGGCTGGGGGTCTAGCTTCGAAGTTATGCAAAGCTAGCCGGGCACTGGTGGTTCACACCTGTAATCCTAGCTAGTCAGGAGGCTGAGATCTGAGGATCATGATTCAAAGTCAGCCTGGGCAGGAAAGTCCATGAGACTCTAATCACCAAAAAAAAAACACCAGAAAACTGGAAGTGGTGCTGTGGCTCAAGCGGTAGAGTACTAGCCTTGAACTGAAGAGCTGAGGGACAGCACTCAGGCCCAGAGTTCAAGCCCCATGACTAACAACAAAAAAAAAAAAAAGTTATGCAAAGCTGGGATTTTTTTAAATTGTGAATATACTAGACAGAGGGATTACAATTACATGGGCAAGATAATGAGTACATTTCTTATCAAGCATTGTAGCCTCCTCCTTTGTTTCCCCTTCCCATCCCTTCCCATCCTCCCCCAACCCCCCAAAGCTAGGATTTTTGTCTTTGCTTTAACATGCCTAGCATTATTCTCTGAGTTTCCAAGTAATGCATCCTGCTGTAAAATAGATCCTTGTCTTTGAGACAAGGAGGTGCTCTGCTATCTGCATTTTGGGGCAGGTGCCTTAAGTTTTCTCAGGAAGGCATATATCCTGCCAAAGAGTTGTTAATTCTTGGGTGAGAATGCATCCCTCAGGGAGGAATTCATTCTGTTGTCTCTCCCTGAAGCAAAAGATAAAATTTCTATGCTTCTAAATACCATAGTTCTGGGTTGCCTTCACCAGGCCTCAGTTTCCTTAGGTTATCCTGCTTCATTTCCCCTAAAATGACTTTTGTTCTTTGTACCTGGATGTCTGCATGGCTTTCTGGCAGTCTGATATACTCTAACATGTATAAAGTTAATACACAAACTGCCACATCCATTGCTGCCACATGAACAGGTACCTAGAAAGGGGATGGCACAGTATGAGAAAGAAAGACATAAAGACAATCTCAGGATTGAAGCAGGGAAACCAGGAAGCACTCATCTCTCAGGACAAAGGCCCCTAATTCATCTCCCAAGCAGTTTTATTATCCAGTATGACGTAGTAGGAAAGGCAGTAGACTTTGTACATAACTAGTGTTAAGTAAATATGTTTCTTGTCTAACACAAAGGAGACATAATTTTAGTAGAAGAATAACCCCAAACTGAACATAAAAGCTCTTCACCTAACATTCTTTTTTTTTTTTTGGTCGTGGGGCTTGAACTCTGGGTTTGGGCGCTATCCTTGCACTCTTCAGCTCAAGGCTAGCGCTCTACCATTTGAGCCACAGCGCCACTTCCAGTTTTTCTAGTGGTTTAATGGAGATAAGAGTCTCACGGACTTTCCTGCTCGGGCTGGCTTTGAACCACAAGCCTCAGATCTCAGCCTCCTGAATAGCTAGGATTACAAGTGTGAGCCACCAGCACCCGGCTCTCAGCTAACATTCTTGAGTAAACTAGCTACCTTCTTCTTATCTTAGTCTAGGAAAAGGGTGAGGGAGCCAAGCTGAGCATAAACTCTTTAGCTTACATTCTGGAGTAAACTTGCTATCATCTTATCTTGGTTTGAGAGAAGGGTCAGGAATAGGGGCCAGGACCACTGTTCTCCCATGCATGCCTCTGCACCCTGTCTAAGCGACCCTTGCCACTTAGGCATGCTGGCATAGTGCCTTTGCATGTAGCCAAGTGTGCTTTAAGCCTTGCTTAGGGAGATCAGTGGTCCCTGATCAAATGTTATTGAATCTTTATACATCAACAACAGATAACTTACCATTACAAATAATATTTAAGCTAGGTTTGGTGGTATACATCTGTAATCCTAGCACTTAGAAGAAGAAGGAGGATTTTGAATTCCAAGCTAGCCTGGACTATATAGTAAGACCCTATCACAAACAGAACAAATAGAGAAGCAACTCAGTATGATGGTATTTGCCCAGAATCCCAGCAACTAGGAGGTAAGGACTAGAGGATTATGAGTTTTCAAGGCCAGACTGAGTTACATAGTGAAACCCTATTTTAAAAACAAAACTAAACAAGCAATCAAAAAACACCAAGGGTTGAGAATGCAGCTCAGTAGTACAGCACTTGACTAGTATACAAAAAGCGCTGGGTTCAATCCTTAGCACTGCAAAAAAAAAAAAGAATGAATATTTAAAAGATGCCATCAATATTGGCAATAAAATTAGTCACTCTTCAACTTTGGGCAGGGTTGGTTATATCCCAACTAATAAGCCCACTGTAATTTGAAAGTATCATAAATTTTAAATGTCTTTAATATACCTAGGCTACTGAATGTCACAATTTAGTAATACAGTACAGTGTATAGATTATCAGTGCTAACCCGTGATCATATGACCGACTAGGATTCTTTAACAGTGTCAAACTGCCTGTAACTAACCCTGGAAAAGATCTGGTCATAACTCTTATCTTTAGAAATATCAGTAATATCCCTAATATAGCATTCAAGGACCTTTACAACTTCCCTTCCATTATTTCTAACATTATGTGTAGTCTCTATTCCTGTACAGCTTTTGCTCATAGCAAATCTTCCCCTCCTACTTTCCTGATAATTCCCTCCAAGATCCCAAATGGGGACTGGAGGATCCCTGGGGCTCAGTCCTTGAAATCTTGTTCTGTTTCCCCTCATCTTAGTAAGGATCTAAGGTAGTCTCATGGACTAGATTTAAATGCATGTTGGACCTAGACCTCCACCCTGAACTTCAAATTCATATTTCTAACTACTTGATAGGTAGCTTGGATGTAAATAGATACCTTGACCTTAACATTTCTCTGACAAAATGCTTGATCTACTTCTCCCAGAATTACTCCTCCCACCATCTTTACTAGCTCTATAATTAGCAGCTCTGTAGAAGCTTCTAGTTGCTCAGGATTTAATTTCTCTTTACCTCTGTTTTGTTCTTTTTTTCTGCCTTCTTGCCTTTCTTCATTTCTTTTCTATTTTATATTCTATATCAATTTTATCAGCAAATTCAGTCAACTTAACCTTCAAAATATGCCCATAAATCAATTAATTCACAGCATCTCCATCTTGATCCAAATTACCATCATCTCTGTATTATTACACAGACCCTGAATTGATTTTGCTACTTCTGCTCTTGCCTTCCTTTTCATTCTGTTCTGAATATATCAACCAGAGTGATTCTGTTAAATATTACATGATAGCCTATAATTCCTTTTAACATAAATTCTCTGATGGCTTCCCAACTCACTTAGAGTAAGAACAATAATCTTTACAATACCCTATATAACCCTAAATTAATCCAGCCCTCTGTGACCTGTCTAATCTTTTCGTCCTCATCATTCTCCTGCAGTCATCCCTGAATCCACACACTCTTCCTAAAACATGCCAAATATGTTCCCACCATGTGTCCTTTGCACTTTCTCTTCTTCCTTCTTGAGACACTTTCTACCCAGATTTTAGCCAGGTTTAACCAGTGGCTCAAGCTTGTAATCCTAGCTACTCAAGAGGCTGAGTCTGAAGATTGTGGTTTGAAGTCAGCCAGTGCAAGAAAGTCTGTGAGATTCTTGTCTACAATTAAATCCCAGAAAATCCCAGAAGTAGCACTGTGGTTCAAAGTGGTAGAGTTAGCCTTGAGCAAAAGAAGCTTAGGGACAATGCCCAGGCCCAGAGTTCAAACCTCAGGACTGAAAAAAAAAAAAAAAAGACCCCTCTGAGTTACTGCTGTACTTGGGCTTCACCTTCCTGGTCTACCAGAAGGTTCCTTCAGACAGAAATCTTGAGTGATCATAAGGCTCACTTTGATCATTTTTCTTAATTCAGAGATCACAGCCCTATGCTAAGTATGTCTAAACACTCACTTAATGTATTTATCTGGTTTTCTAGTTACTTATGCAAGACAGAACCTCCAGTACTACTCCATAATTTTCAGAAGCTAAAATTCCCCACCCTTGGGTCTTTCTCCAAATGATAAGAATTTCAAACATCCCAACAATACTTCTTATCCTCCTTGCCTGCTTCATTCTTTCCCTTAATATTTGTGTCAATCGCTGTATGTATCTCTTATTTATTGTTTCCCTTCATTTTAGACTGTATGAAAGCAGAAATTTGTGTGCAATTCTTCCCTTTTCTATCCCCAAAACAAAGATTAGGACACAGAATACATTAAGTTCTAAAGAAATATATGAATAGAGGATTTTTAGTGAAAGACAATCACCATTTGAAAACTTCTCTAATGCCATCTTTATCTTTTCTACATTTTGTATCATGACGTCGAACATTCTTATTGTTCTGTCTTTAACCACACATGCGTGTGTGTGTGCGTGCACACACACACACACACACACACACACACACACATCAGGAGATCTTAAGCAGAAGGAAAATGGTGGTGTCTATCTCTGCTGGACAGAGCTCAGATCTGCATATGAGTAATCATTGAGTGAATTAGTCTCTAAGTAGTGCTGCTATTCAGGAAACCAGAAGAGGGCAGCGCAGGACTAAGCCTGTCTCTACTGCCTCTCCCCCAACCCACCTCATTCTTCCCTGGTAAACAGGGCCTGGTATTATACTGAGCTGCAGTTATCTGAGACACGCAGTTCTATTTCCTTAGAAAAAAACTCAAGGAATCCGTATAGTCTTACTTAGGGTTGCTCCCATGGCCCAGTCAATTCTGATCCAGGAAGCACACACACACCCAACTAAACACACACACACACACACATACACACACACACACACACACACACACACACACACACACCCCACATCCTTCCTCTAGTAGAAGAATCCTCCCTTTGGGATCTAATCTTCCAGCCTGTGTTGTGTTTCTTGGTTAAAATAGGATTTCTCTGAAGTCTGTTTCCTGGCCTTCCAGTACATAGTAGCACACTTAGCAATGGCCTAGAAACCCTCTAATACCTGCCATTTAAGTCCTTGCCACAGGCACAGCTAGGGGGTGAACATTGTTAGTTCTAATCTAGAGGAGGAAACAAGCTCAGTGGAAAGAATAATTTGCCTTAAGATCACAGGGAAGTTGAGTGAAGAGCCAGTGCTGCTGCCTCAGGGCTTTTTTTTCTTGGCCATTTACAGCCTCCTCTCCAGCTCAGCTTCCTCTCCAGCCCAGGAGCAAGAGTTAGAGGGCAAAAGCCAAGGCCAGTGCAAGTAGGTTGGAGGCCCTGATGCAGGTGTTTTTGCTCTAGGGATTATTATTCTTGTTCTAAAACCTAGTCGCTACTGGCTTACTCCCTATCACCACCTCCAGCCCAATTATAAACCTTGTTATGTACTTACCTGGAGGTGATGGGGCTGGCATTGCCTGTTTCCTGGGAGTGTTTGCAGGGCAGAGTCCATGTATTACTGGTATACTTGGGGCAGCACACAGGGATTCACAGACAAGTAGGGACTCATTAGGGGAAGGATGAATAGACAGACCGATAGGACCACCAAGATGAAGAAAAATGCCAATAAAAATGCTTTAGATGCTCATTTTCTCCAATCATTCAATTCAGCAAGCAGCTCCTGAGGTCCAAGCTCTGTTCTTGGATACTAAAGACAGTTTATAGATGGAGAAAACAGAGGCACAAACGTTTGCAAGCAACTCACAGGAGGCTATGCCTAGAATGGGAGGATCCTAGCAGGAGCACTTGCCACTGTTCACAATAACGCTGGGAACAAGTTACTGTTTCCAGCTGTCTGGGTTCCATGAGAAAAGACCGTCAGTGTGTAGCTGGACGCTTAAATCCTTTTCTACTTCCCAATGTTTCTCTTTCCAATTGAACTTAGGCTATCCTTAGGATACAGGATGCAGCTGCCTGAACAGCAGTGAAAAGATGGGAAGAGGCTAGGACAAAACAAAGCCATCATAAAAATGGTAAAAGGCTGGCAGTGCCTTTCCAGATGAGTTCCAGACAAAGGTTGCCTGGCAGCACTGGCTGACCAGCATAATCCTGGGCACCTGGTGCAGAAGTCAGGCTTCTGAATTGGAAAGATCCAGATTCAAGCCCCAGCATCTGCCACTGATTCACTGTGTGTCACTGGACAAACTTCTTTCCATCTCTGAGCATTAATTTCCATCTTGGTTAGAACAAGAATAAAATGTGGGCCTTGTGCAGATCTGCTTATTACATTGAAGATGAACACAAAAATATCTGATATGTAAGTGTTTAAACATGTTTATTTCTCCCCCTTCAACCAGAGCAAATATTGAAAAGTCATGTCAAAAAGAGATCTTGCAGCAAATGGAAGCTCTGTGTGTAGGGAGGGGTGGGGGTGTGGGGGGGGTGCGCATGTGTGTGTACTGGAGTTTAAAGTCCAGACCTCAGAGTCAAGACTAGTGCTCTACCACTTGAGCCACACTCTATTTCTGACTCTTTGCTGATAGAGTCTCACAGACTTTTCTGCTCAGGCTTTTTTTTTTTTTTTTTTTGGTAGGTCTTGGAGCTTGAACTCTGGGCCTGGGTATTATCCCTCAGTTCTTCAGCTCAAGGCTAACGCTCTACCACTTGAGCCACAGCCCCACTTCCAGTTTTCTGAGTAGTTTATTGGAGATAAGAGTCTCACAGACTTTTCCTGTCCAAGCTGACTTTGAACTGAGATCTTCATATCTCAGCCTCTTGAGTAGCTAGGATTACAGGCGTGAGCCACAGGTGCCCGGTCCAGGCTGGCTTTGAACCACGATCTCACTTCAGAAAAAACGAACACTGAGCTCTGCTGGGCTTAGTAATTTACCAAAGATCACACAGCTAACAAGTGACAGCATTCAAAAACTTAGCTTCCAGAGAAAGGATTCCAAGATCTTAAAGAGCTTCAGCTCAGATATTAGGAGACTTGTATCCAACTTCTGGCCATGACCCTGAAGGAGAGACAAAAAGGCAAGGACAAGATAGATAGGGAGAGACTGAAGCCCAGTGGAGATAACACTGCCCCCCCCTCTTCCTGGAGATTCTGGGAAATGGAGATAAGCGCTGAAGGAAGCAATTCCCTCACTCAGGAGCCAGACCCCAAGGGATAGGCATCCCTCCCATTGGAAGGAGGTGGACAGTGACCCAATCAGATGCCAGAACAGCTGAGACTAGCTCAGGAGGGATTTTTAAAGGGAGATCTTCTGAGCACTAAATCAGGCTACTAATTTTTGAGCCCCACTTCTCATTCTCCTACACTGAGAAATCTGGACCTTCCTCTTCCCCCTCCCCCATCCTTCCTCTTCCTTCCTCCTTTTCCCTCCTCTCTCCTTCACCCACCCTCCCCAACCTCCAATCCTTCTTGGAGAATGGGGCCAATGTGTCAGTAGCTAAGAGGCTTTCCTCTGTTTTCCTGGCATTACACACTTTCAAATAAACTTTGCCCCTGCTCCCATTTTTCCTACTTCATAATTCTTTATTTGGTAGAGGAAGAAAAAGGACCCATGACATCTAGACAGTATCAACCTTGGGCTAGCTACAAGCTAGCTTGTGTCTCCTTTTTCCCAAATGAAAGCCTTCCATGGAGTCTCCTCAGGTCTCAAAACTCAGCTTTGCCATTTATGCTGGGTGTTATTTTGAGCACAATAAAATCATCTTCCTTCTCCCAGCATGCCGGAACCATTCAGCAGATGTCAATCACCCACTCTGCATGATACATCAGGACATATAAAGCATTCATGCCACTCCTTCCTCCTGACAACACTGAGCAGAAGGCTGGGCAAGGAATGTTATTATCCCCATTTTACATACAGGAGTGTTGAAGCATCAGACCTATAAAGTGACCTTCCTCAGCTTACACTGCTTTCCAGACAAGTTGTTTTATTTGTTTGTTGTTTGTTTGTTTATTGTCAGCTGTGAGGCTTGAATTCAGGGCATTATCAGGCATTATCCCTGAGCTCTTGTTCAAGGCTAGTACTCTACCACTTTGAGCCACGGTACCACTCCTGGTTTTCTGGCGGTTAATTGGGGATGAGTCTCATGGCAGGCTGGTTTTGAACTGTGATCCTCAGATCTCAGTCACCTGGGTAACTAGGATTACAAGTGTGAGCCAGCAATGACCATCTCAGATGTTTTAAATAGGTAAGCTTCTCCAGGCATAGGGTCATAATAGGAAAGTTAGCAGATGAGAAGCTGAGTTACCACCTTAGGCTGTCTTTCTGTGGGAGAGCAGAATATCTTGTCAGGATAGAAGCTCTGGCTTTGGGGACTGGAGAGTATTGGCCTGATCCCTGGCCTTGAGGGCCCTGGTCTGAGAGAGGAGATCAGGGAGATAACTAAGAGCTCATAGTAGAAAAGAAATACAGGTCAGCGATGTTTACCCAACCTAGGAGGGGTATGTTTTCCAGAGCATAGACCAACAGGCAGAGAGATTCGGAGAGAAACCCAGCAGAAGCACCAAGTCCCTGACCAGTCACTACCTGCAGAAGGGGCAGAGTCTGGCTAACCTGAAGCCATTGTAACCAAATGGTACATCCTTGGCCCTTCCCCACACCCCTGGGTACCTCAGTCCTAAGTTCCCTCAGTAAGGATGTACAACAGAGGAGGGTCACCCACCTTGACCAGCCACCTCTCTGGCTTGCAGCTTTTGGGGCTACAGCATGTGTCTGTGAAATAGTCCTTGAAATAAGGAGGCTCACCTGTCCATTCCCAGTCCTTCAGGGAAGTGCTAGTGTAGAGCTGTCCAATAAAACCATCTGTGATGTTGGGATTGTATTATTCTGTGCTGTCTGGTAGCCACTATTCACATATGACTGCTGGGCATGGGGCCATTGATACTGAGGGGCTGATTTTTATTTCATTTTAATGAAACTGAGTAGAAGTGTTAAATGTAACTTTATGTTAGCATGAAGCTAATGGCTAGTGTATTTGGGTAGCATAACTCTACAAACAAAAAAGGGCCATACCCACAACCATGCCAGGCATCAATCATCTGTCACAATCATCTTTTCATGGTATCATGAAGAACAGAGAGAAAAAATTAAAACTCAGAAAAGTCAAACAGCTTCTTCAGCGATAGAACTGGCTATAGATGTAAGAGTTAATCCCAGATCTCTTGATTCTAAAACTCACCCCTGCCGGGCACAGGTGGCTCATGCCTGTAATCCTAGCTACTCAGGAGGTTGAGATCTGAGGATCTCGGTTCAAAGCCAGCCCGGGCTGGAAAGTTCCTGAGACTCTTATCTCCAATAAACCATTAGAAAAAAACGGAAGTGGCGCTGTGGCTCAAGCGGTAGAGCACTCGCCTTGAGCTGAAGAGCTGAGGGACAACGCCCAAGCCCAGAGTTCAAGCCTCACAGCTGACAAAAAAAATAAAAAATAAAAATAGGGCTGGGAAGGTGGCTCAGTGGTAGAGCGCTTGCCTTGCATACATGAGGCCCTGGATTCGATTCCTCAGCACCACATAAGCAAAAAGAAAAAAGCCAGAAGTGGCGCTGTGGCTCAAGTGGTAGAGCGCTGAAGAGCTGAGAGACAACGCCCAGGCCCAGAGTTCAGGCCCCACGACCGGACCCAAAAATAAATAAATAAATAAAATAAAACTCACCCCCGTAGCTTTATGTAACATTGCCCACTTACATAATTGTCACATACTTATTGGGTCATTCATTGTTATTAAAGACAAATCAGATCTAGACTCTGACTTCAGGTAAGAATACCCAGACAAAGGCAATGGCATTACTACAATAAGAATATGAGTACTGAAAAATATTTTAAGTGACTTTCTTCCAGGTAACTCAATATATTTTGCTTTAAATATCATTTATATCTGAAAACTCCACAGTTTATATCTCAGGCCCCTGTCTCCATCCAGAAGTCCTAACAGGCAAACCAAGCAACCTATTGGATATCACCATGTAAATATCAAATTGGCTTCTCAAACTTGCTACAAACCTTCTTCCACTCAGTAAATGGCAATGTTCTTCTGCTTGTTCCACCCCAAGTCTCTGGGTCATCCATAGCTCCTCTTAGTTCTTGTGCCTTTTAGCTAATCCACCTACAACTATTATTAGTTCTGTCTTCAAGAAACATCCAGAAAAGTGAATAATATCAATATCAAAATACATTGTGCCTATGTATGGAAATAGTATAAGAAGTCTCAGTGAGAGCTGCTAAACAATAAAGAGAGCATAGAGAAAGAGAGAGCAATAGAGAGGAGTTTTCTAATTGAAATGTAATATATGCCAGTATAAAATACCATAGTGTAACCCTTTACCACAATTAATATACAATACAAAAAAAAGAATGACAAGAGAATAAAACAGGCTCTGTTGTGGGGTGGCAGGAGTGGAGAGGGTGGAGATGGTGAATGAGGGTGAGTAGGCTCTTAGTAATTAGTTTGCATGAACAGAACTAGAACAATGAAACCTGTTGAAATTGTTTTAAGCAGGCTAGAGGATGTGGGAAAATGACAGAGGGATGGAGGTTGATGGAGTCCATTGTATACATGTATGGAAAGTCACCATGAAACACTGCTTGAACAATTAGTATGCTAATTAAAGATCTTGAAGAACAAGAACAAGAATCCAGAATGTTTGCCCTCCCCACTGCTGCCACCCTGGCTCATCATCATCATCATCATCATCATCATCATCATCTCTAGCTGGCCTGGAACAGACAAGCCTGGGTGTTCTTCACTCTTTCTCATTCTTTTTTTCCCCACATAGTAGCCAAGTGATGATGTTTTTAAAAACTAAGAAATCAGGGCTGGGAAAGTGCCTCAGTGGTAGACCACTTGCCTCTCACATGCATGAGGCCCTGGGTTCAATTCCTCAGCACTACATAAGCAGAAAGAAAGAAAAAACTAGGTGCTGGGAAGGTGGCTCTGTGGTAGAGCGCTTGCCTTGCATGCATGAGGCCCTGGGTTCGATTCCTCAGCACCACATAAGCAAAAAGAAAAAAGCCAGAAGTGGCGCTGTGGCTCAAGTGGTAGAGTGCTAGCCTTGAACTGAAGAGCTGAGGGACAGCATCCAGGCCCAGAGTTCAGGCCCCACAACCAGACCCCCCCCCCAAAAAAAAAAGAAAAGAAAAAGAAAGAAAAAACTAAATTCAGAGTATGCTTTTCTTCACTTAAGGCCCCCAATGATTTTCCAGCTTTACTGAAGACCCTACAAAGTCTGGCCCCAGATGACTCTGTCCTCATTTCCTACCATTCTTTGCTTTTCAAGTCCAGCCTCAGGTCTTGTTGGTCAGGCCTTCCTGAAGCCATAGCTCTGCTCACTCCCTCATGCCCTCAGGACCACTGACCCAAGGTTCCCCAATCACAGAGGCACTCCCCATACATTATCCTTTCAATTTTCCTCATCACCACATTACCTTCCCACACTTAATATGTTTGTGGGTTGTTGCTCTCCCACTAGAGTGTAAGCTGCAAGAACAGGCAGGCAGATAAAACAATGAACAACCTCTCAGACGTTTGCAAGGGGCCCACTTGAACTAAAATAAATAAGTCACAATTTATCTGAATTCAAACTTGGCTGTCCTCTTATATTTTTATTTACTAAATAGGAAGGCAAGACAGTGATTGTTTATTGCTTTATTCTTCTAAAATGCCGCCCTCAATAACATGTATTGAGTGAATGAATGAATGAATGAATGCAACCTTGTCATTAATTTAAAACGCGCCTAAACTTTTTTTTTTGGGGGGGGGTCAGTCGTGGGTCTTGAACTCTGGGCCTGGGTTCTGTCCCTCAGCTCTACCACTTGAGCCACAGTGCCACTTCGAGTTTTCTGGTAGTTTATTGGAGATAAGAGTCTCGCCGCTTTTCCTGCCGGGCTGGCTTTGAACTGCGATCCTCAGATTCTCAGCCTTCTAACTGTGAGTATTATGCTCACCTTTGGTCCTCAGCTCCACCCAGATCTGGGACCCCTCCCATTCCTGGAGAACCCACCAGACAGCTGGCCCCTCCCTCTCTCCTCAATTCCTATCCCTCAGACCATCCTGCTACCAGGATGGGGACGGAGGCCACGTGCCCCTTCTTGGGGGAAATTTGGCTCCTCTAGTAAACCTTACAGTAATCTTTCTCCTGTGCCTGCCTGCCTCTGCGTGGTCCCCCGGGACGGACGTGTCCGATCCTCTTTCACTGAGTAGCTAGGATTACAGGCTTGAGCCACCGGCGCCCAGCTGAGCCTACACTTTTAACAAACAGCTTGCAAAACTAAGAGAGGTGGAGCCTGTAGGCTAGTTGTGCAGTTCACAGCAGCAGTTCCAGACAGCAGGTGAGCTTTCCGAGCAGGTCGAGCAGCGCCGTGATTTGCCAGCCCAGTTCCCAAGCTCCGCGAATAAAATTTCCCTTCCCGCCCAGCCTCGCCTGGCCTCGCCCACTTCAATTAGCTGCCAATCAGGTGGCGCTCTTGGGGGCGGGGCCTCCCACACACAGAGGCTGACCCTGGCCCTCACTGGAGCCGGGACCCCTTTAACGCCCCGCCCCCGACTCCTCTCGCGCTCTTCGCCATGACGTTGACCAACGGCCGACCAATGAGGGCGCGGCTTACTGCCAGGCGGTGCCGGTGGCCGCTGCCAAAGGGGAAGTGAGCTGCAGCCGGAGCGATGGCCCGGGTCTGGAGCCCGCGGCCGCCGCCGCCGCCTTCGCCACCAGTGTGTCGAGAGCAGCCGCGGCCGGAGCTGGGGCCGGAGTCGCGGCTGGAGAGGGGGCGGCGCGTGTGAGTTGCCGAACATCTCAAACTCCGCTGGAGCGCTTCAGGCGGGCAGAGCAGCGGCCGCCCCTTCCGCACCGCACCCCCCCCCCCCCGCTGGCCCGGACAGCAGGGCTGGCGTTTCCCCGGGCACGGGACCGGCTCCGAACCAGACTCCCATCGGACTCAGGACAGAAGCCAGAGAACGGTAGCATCCCAAGCTCCAGCCGGCTCCCTGACCTCGACCTTCTCTTGGCGTCTAGGCGGTGTCAGGGTTGTGGCTGCTGAGCCTCCTCCGGCCGCCACCTCCAGCCGAGGACCAGCGAGCTCCCACTGTGCTCTGCGTCTCCTCCTCTCCTCCCATTCAAGAACAAGTTTCTTTTCGCTTTCCATTGCAAATCCCTTCCCGGAGGTCCAAAGTACGTGTTCCGTATGCCCTTCCTTCCCCAGCCCCTGCAAATACTTTTGGCCGCTTATCTGGAGTAACTGACATAACTTTTTATTAGTCTTTGGAAGATAAAAATTGCCCCTTTTCACTCTAAACTGACACTCCATGCCCAGGGTTTTGTCCATTTGGATCACGGGCTCCTTGACCACCTCTATGTAACTTCCCCTCCCCTTCTGAGTTCCCATTTCCTTTGGGCTTCTGTTCTCCAACTCCCAGCGGATCTGGTCAGTCCCACCTCTGGGTGGGAGTGATCAGAGGCCTCTGGCCCAAGATTTCCCACCCTGGAAGGTAGCGTCAAAGTAGCAAGAGAATTGGGCGTCGGGTACGAACCTGGCAGCTCAGGAGTGGGTGCTCCACTCACCCCACACAAGAAGATGAAAAAGCGCAAAGAGCTCAATGCATTGATTGGCTTGGCTGCGGACAGCCGGAGAAAGAAACCCAAGAAAGGCCCAAGCAGCCACCGTTTGCTTCGCACTGAGCCTCCTGATTCAGACTCAGAGTCCAGCTCAGAAGAGGAAGAGGAATTCGGTATAGTTGGAAATCGTTCTCGCTTTATCAAGTAAGTGATGCAGTAGTGGAGATAGGATAGATTGGATGGGTCAAACACATCTTACACTACCTTAGGGGAAGGTAAAGAGGAGGGAAATCCTTAGGAAGAAAAAAGGATGTAAATTTTGGAAGAAAAAAACAAGCAGAGATTTAAAGAGGTCAATCTTTAGGTATAGAAAGAAGAACTCAATCTAGAATGGAAGCAAGGACTTGGGGAATGTGCTGAGAGCCGAAGGAGTAATAAATCTTAAGAATGGAGACCTTGGGACTAAACGTGTGTGTGTGTGTACGTACGTGTGTGTGCCTGCCTATATATGTCCATATAGATAAATTGAGCTTAATATATAAATATACTATATGTATACTCTATGTAGTATACATATAGTATATATGTAGTATATATATAGTATGAGCTTGGAAATAACTAGACAGTAAGGAGCAAAACAGGCAACTTTTCCCCAAACTTTTCAGTTGGAATAATCACTAAACAAATCAAGTAGTGAGTTTTAGGGATTAGGGATAAGTTCTCATATTGAGAAAGGGCCAAAGGCAACCTCAGATGCTCTTGGACCCTGTAAGAGAGTGCACTAAAAGAAGAAAGGATTCTGCTGAGGATGTGGAAGCTAGGGTGCAGCAAAACATTGGAGTGCTAAAAGAGATTTGTATCCTTTGTATATTTGTTTGTTTAAAATGTCTGTGTCCTTTTATTTTGTTAAAGAAGAGTTTGATTTCTGTTGAGTTTTGTCATTAGGTAGTTAACAGGAATTTTGTAATTGAGATATGAAGATCAGATGAAGTTTCAATTCTGAAATAGTTAATCCTCCTAAAGTAGTTTAGACCTTGAAGTCTGGGTGGAGTTTAATGTGAAATCTAGCTTGCTTTTTCCTTCCTTCTGAACCAGTAAGTTAGAGTGCACTGAAATCCTTCAAATCTACACATCCTATTTCTTTTATTCCATTTACAATAAAATGTGCTCAAAAGTTTATAAAGTTTCAATAAACTGAACCATGGTCTTTTGGAGGGAACATATATTTGATAGAGACAAGTAGATAGGTAGAAAATACCAGGCTGTTAGAGAATTACACAGAACTACTTGTTTTTGTAATTTTTTTTGCAGGGGGGAAATGGGGGTCCGGTGGTGGGGCCTGAACTCTAGGTCTGGGCACTGTCCCTCAGCTCTTCAGCTCAAGGCTAGCGCTCTATCACTTGAGCCACAGCGCCACTTCCGGCTTTTTTTTTCTGCTTATGTGGTGCTGAGGAATCGAACCCAGGGCCTCATGCATGCAAGGCAAGCGCTCTACCACTGAGCCA
>NW_012267249.1:7710597-7727172 GCF_000151885.1 Dipodomys ordii | reverse complement strand
CACTTGAGCCACGGTGTCACTTCCAGCTTTTTTCTGTTTGCTTATGTGGTGCTGAGGAATCGAACCCAGGGCCTCATGCATGCAAGGCAAGCGCTCTACCACTGAGCCACCTTCCCAGCCCCCATTTTTTTTCTTTTACTTTATTTTGAGACAGCGTCTGGCTAGGTTGCCTTTGTCTCCTGAGTAGCTGAGATTATAAGAATGCAGTATTACATCTGGCTTGGTTTTCGTACTTTTCCTAACTGAGCTTCTCTCCAAAGACCACCTTATGAAATGATGATGATGGCAGTGATCTACAGAGCTTACAGGAGCTTGTCATCACGCATAGGAACTTCCTGGTTCTTGTACAATTTGAAACCCTTGTAACCAATAGAAGAACTTTTTATGGGTAACTTTTATTTAGTAATTTTCATCCTGCTGCTATTTAAATGTAAGTTTTATCTCCCCTGGTAAATTCACTGGCTAGTCATTAGAGAAGATAATTTCAGGGCAGCACACATGTACTGTTTCTAATAAAGCTATCTTGGTAATCACTTTCCCACTCATGGTTGAGTTTGTTCTTCTGACAGAGGAGACTACTTACGCTGCTGCAAGATCTGTTATCCCCTCTGTGCTTTTGTCATCCTCGCGGCCTGTGTGGTGGCCTGTGTTGGCTTGGTATGGATGCAAATTGCTCTCAAGGAGGATCTGGATGCCCTCAAGGAAAAGTTTAGAACAAGTAAGTGGTCACCCCTTTCAGGGCATAATCTTGGACCTTTTCCAGGTTTTAGGACAAATTGGCCTATGCAGAATTAGGAGTTTGCCCACTGGGTGAAACAATTGTACATTCCATTCCGCTTTTTTATATTCTGTCTCAGGTGATAGCTTGAATGGTGTTAACACTTATTTTAAAACCTCTCTGGTTTCCCTTATGTGTAATAATTAGTATAAGCCTAGGTTAGTCCTGAAAGAGATAAGAACATATGATCATACAAAATGATGCTAATTGAAATGAACTCCAAAACATGGAAACAACAGGTCTTTTTTTTTTTTTTTTGCCAGTCCTGGAGCTTGAACTCAAGGCCTGGGCACTGTCCTTGAGCCTCTCTGTGCTCAAGGCTAGGGCTCTACCATTTGAGCCACAGCACCACTTCCAGCTTTTTCTTTTTTGTGGTACTAAGGAATCGAACTGAGGGCTTCATGCATGCTAGGCAAGCACTCTACCACTAAGCCACATTCTCAGCCCTAGTTCTTTCATCTTTTTTTTTTTTTTTTTGTCGGTTGTAGGGTCTGAACTCTGGGCCTGGGCGCTGTCCCTCATCTCTTCAGCTCAAGGCTAGTACCCTACCACTTGAGCCACAATGCCACTTCTGGCTTTTCTTACTTATGTGATACTGAGGAATCGAACCCAGGGCCTCAGGCATGCAAGGGAAGCACTCTACCATTGAGCCACCTTCCCAGCCCATCTTTTGTCTTATTTTATTTCATTTTTCTTTTTCCATTGGTTTTTCCCTGGCAATCTCTGTCTTCAATTCTGATACCCTCCATCTTGTATATGCATTTATCTGATTGGAAGAAGGGAAGGGAAATAACAAAATACTGAAAGAGTACAAAAAATGACCCACTACAACAATGACACTCACAGGACACTATGTTGGAAATGAACTTTACAACTTCATGTGGAGGAGTTGGGAGAAGGAAAGGATAATGAGAGAACAACAATGAAGTGGGTAACAATGTTCAACAAAAAATGTACCTTACTCGTGTAAATGTAACCCCTCTGTACAGTATCTTTACGATACAACAAAATTTAAATAAATAAAACCTATAAGCCGGGCGCTGGTGGCTCACGCTTGTAATCCTAGCTACTCAGGAGGCTGAGATCTGAGGATCATGGTTCAAAGCCAGCCCGAGCAGGAAAAGTCTGTGAGACTATTATCTCCAATAAATTACTAGAAAACCAGAAGTGGCACTGTGGCTCAAGCGATAGAGCGCTCACCTTGAGGAAGAGCTGAGGGACAGCACCTAGGCCCAGAGTTCAGGCCCCACGACCAGAAAACAAAAAAAAGAGAGAGAGAGAGAAAGGTTAAGGCTGGTATGGGAGCTCATACATTTAATTCTAGCTACTTGGGAAGTAGAGATTGGGAGGATCAAGGTTCAAGGCCCGCTCAGGCAAAACGTACAAGACATCTCAACCAAAAAGAGTTGAGTTTGATGGCATGCACTTGTCATTTCAGCTATATGGGAAACATAAGTCAGAGGGTTATAGTCCAGGCTATCCTTGTCATAAACACAGACCCCCATCTCAAAAATAAAGTACAAAGTAAAGTGCCTGCCTAACAAGCACAGGCACTAAGTTCGATCCCAAATTCTGCAACAACAAAAACAGAATAGCAGAAAGATTATGAAACTTCAGAGATTTAGCGTGGCAGTGAGGAGACTTCTATCTGATTACTTCACCTTTTGCTGCCCTACTGTTCATATTTACAACCACTACTATACTGCATCAGTATTTCCAGTGCCCAAGGAAGCCTGTATATATTGCTCCAAGTTCTCAGAACTTGTTTTGATATCAGTAATCTGAAGCTTGGTGAAAGTTCCAGAGGAGCTAGAGTTTCTCTGTTTGCTTGCTTGCCCATTTATCAAGTGTTTTAAGTATAGAGCAAGAAATAATAGATTTCTTTCCTATCTTTAGCTTTGCTTATTTGTCATATCTATTTCAGTGGGAAAACTTTTCAATTCTATTGATGTTATCATTTTCAATTTTAGAAAACTTTTGTGATTCCCAAGGCAAACTACATATTCATGAAGGGTTTGTAATTATCATAACTGTGCCTATCTTAAACATTGTATAGCTGACAAATACTTTGTCTCATGAATGAAGTTTAATGTTTAAGGGACCTTTCTTTTTTTTTCTGTCAGTTGTGGGGCCTGAACTCTGGGCGTGGGCGCTGACCCTTATCTATTCAGCTCAAGGCTACTGCCCTACTACTTGAGCCACAGCACCACTTCCAGCTTTTTCTGCTTTTGTGGTGCTGAGGAATCGAACCCAGGGCTTCGTGCATTCAAGGCAAAGCACTCTACCACTGAGCCACCTTCCCAGCCCTTAAGGGACTTTTCAAGTTACAAAATATTGTGTGTCACAATAGTATTATTCATCCTGACTATTTTTGGATGAAAAGGTACATTTTATAGCATTCCAATCAGATGTAACTAATTTTATTTTCTTTTATTAGCAGCAATGACTTTTCTTGTTGGTGGTAGTGGTCGTGGGGACTGAACTCTGGGCCTGGGCGCTCTCCTTCAGCTCTTCAGCTCAAGGCTAGTGCTCTACCACTTGAGCCACAGCACCACTTCCCGCTTTTTTTTTTCTGTTTATGTGGTGCTGAGTAATCAAACCCAAGGCCTCATGCATGCAAAGCAGGCCCTCTGCCACTGAGCTGCCTTCCCAGCCCCAACAATGACATTTTTTTGTCTCTAGGTTTCAAGAGTTATTTTCTAAGCTCAACTTTATTACAGCTATCCTAATCTTAATAGTATTAGTATACCAGAAAACTAACCGTAGGCTTTCTCAAGGTCATAAGGAATTCTGGCTCCAGAACTAGAATTAGAGTTCTTATTTTCCATGTGAAGCTTAGAAAATCACAACATTCTACCTTTCCTTCATCCACTCTTCTCTTGGCTGCCTACATTATTCAGGTCTTAAACCTTATCTAGGGACAGCTTATCCTCATTATGTTGATAGTATTTTTCTGGTGCTTGAAAAAAAGAAAGTTGAAATATTCACTTTGGTTTTCTTTGGGTTTTTCAATTCAGAAAATTGGATTGATAACCCATAGTTCTTCCAGAATCATCCTGGCCTGCATGTTTCTTCAGAGAACAGTGCAAGGAAGAATGAGATTTCTATACTACGATTTCTTTTTTTCTGCTTGATATTTATCCTTGCAGTATAGTAGGGTGTTTGAAAGGCCATAGTTTTCTTTTTATGTAAGTAGTAATGGTAATTGGAAAAAGGGTCCCAAAACAATGTTTACCTATAAATAACCACTGAACATACCTGTCTGTACCATCAACTTTCCATAATTAGTTGGTCTTCCTAGGCCTATGTTACAGCTTGATGTGATCACATATAGCAATTATATATTTATACATTTCAAAAAATGGCTTAGTTTTCCCATTTATGGGTTCCTTTCTCCAGCTGTTCTGTGCCAATGTTTGTGGAATACCAGATAATTTATTTGGTTTTTGGAGGGTTTTGGTTGGTTGTGAGGCTTGAACTCAGGGCCTGGATGCTGTCCCTGAGCTCTTTTTCTCAAGGCTAGCACTCTACCACTTGAGCCACAGCACTACTTCTGATTATGGAGTGGTTAATTGGAGATAAAAATCTCTTGGGGACTTTACTGCCCAGGCTGGCTTTGATCCATGATCCTCAGATCTCAGCCGCCTGAGTAGCTAGGATTATAGGCATGAGCCACCAACCCCCAGCTGGGATACCAGATAATTTATACCTTGGCTAGTTGTCAGGGAATTTCCTGGTTTGGAAAATGTAGCATATATAGCAAACCTAATAGCCCGTCAATAATATTTTTTGAGCACTTATTAATACCAGTCTAGAATGAGTGTATTCAGATAACAGGAATTATACCCTAGACAAAGAAACCAACTTTCAATCACTGAGCATCATCCTCCAGGACATGACTATATTGGTCAGCCAGCTAAGTAAAGCAGATTTGGGGTTATCAAAGTGTTTTTCCTTTTGGCTTTGCTTTGTCAGTATCAGTAATATCCTTGGACTTTCTGAAGGGTTTCTTTTTTTTTTTGGACAGTCATTGGGATTGAACTCTGGGCCTGGGTGCTGTCCCTCAGCTCTTCAGCTCAAGGCGAGTGCTCTGCCACTTGAGCTACAGTGCCACTTCTGGTTTTCTGGTGGTTTATTGGAGATAGGAGTCTCACAGTCTTTCCTGCCCGGGTTGGCTTTGAACCATGATCCTCAGATCTCAGCTTCTTGGTTGGTTGGGTTACAGGCGTGAGCCACCAGCGCCCGGCTACTCTGAAGGGTTTCTTTTTTTTTTTTTGGTCCAGTCGTGGGGCCTGAACTCGGGGCCTGGGCGCTGTCCCTCAGCTCTTCAGCTCAAGGCTAGTGCTCTACCACTTGAGCCACAGCACCACTCCTGGCTTTTTTCTTTTTGCTTATGTGGTGCTGAGGAATCAAACCCAGGGCCTCAGGCATGCAAGGCAAGCGCTCTACCACTGAGCCAACTTCCCAGCCCTCTGAAGGGTTTCTTGAAGGAGGATATTAGATTAACAGTCAGTTCATAAACTGGGTTATTGTTGTCGGTTTTGCCCAAGTGTTTTTGAAAACCAAAGTTTTGTCAATCTTGTTAAGTTTAAATGATCTTTCCTTCAATTTCAGTCCTACTTTAAATTTCAGCAAGTTAATTTTTACTATTTTTTCAATGAGACTTGTGACTCTTTGAAATTCACTGATTCAAATAAGACCACCTGTTGACTTGCTTTAACATCTTTTTGAGAAATTCGAAGTCCTTTGTTCTTCATGTCAATAAATTTTCAAAGTACTTAATGAGGAAAGGAAAGGAGGATTGTAAAAATACAAATGAACTGGAAAGCAAAACAGATAGGCTTGCATTTATCTTTGTGGTGAAGAATAACTTGATCCTTGAATTAAAAGCATGGGCTGGGCCAGGCACAGTGGCTCAAACATATAATTCTATCTACTTGGGAGGTGAAGGTTGTGAGGATTGCAATTCAAGGCTAGCCCAGGCCCCCCCCCCAAAAAAAAAAAAAGTTCAAGAGACTCCATCTTTTGACTAATGGCTGGGCATAGTGGTATTATCCTGCTATCTAGCAATGCAGGGAAGCACAAATAGGAAAATCACAGACCAGTACAGCTCAGACATAAAGCAAGATGCTATCAAAAAAATAACTAACCCCAAAAGGGCTAGCAGAGTGGGTCAAGTGGCAGAGTAACTTCCTAGCAAGTGGTAGGTCCTGACTTCAAACCCTAGTAATGGCCCCCTCCAAAAAAAAAAAAAGTATGGCCTGGCTTTGAGACTTTTAATTGAATATCATTTTTCCAGAATCAAGTATTCTGCAAATCAAAGACCTTACAGTTATTTTAAGGAAATTTCTGTACCCAACCAGCCCTCAGTCCACCAACTATAGAACATTAAAGGACAAGTGTATGTAAGAGAAGAGAAGCACTAATATATCAGACATCTCCTTTACTGACCATAGAGGCCCTCAGTCCACCAACTATAGAACATTAAAGGACAAGTGTATGTAAGAGAAGAGAAGCACTAATATATCAGACATCTCCTTTACTGACCATAGAGGCACAGTCATAGTTTGATATTTCATTCGGAATTTACAAATAGCCTTGTGTGACTAAAGGCATTAGGATGCATCTGTGATATCTAGAGTATACTAGAAAGAATATTGGTCCTAGGAGGAGAAGGTTTGACTGGATCCTGGCTTCTTCTTACTAGCTATAAAATTGGGATATCATCATATTTCTTTTGATCCATTATTTTCTTATCCATAAACCATGAAGGTGTACTATTGCCACCAAACATTTTGGGCATTTCTATGTTAAAGCATCAGTCACACTGTATAATACTGTGACCACACCTTCCATTCTAGACTAAGAGATTCAGAGTCTTTTGGGTACACTGCTGCCCGGTACAGAGCTGGCACTCAGTAGAGGATAAATAATACTTACATAATTTCATTGCAAACTAAAGACACTATATAAATATGAAGAATTCCTATTGTCATTATATATGTTGTATTTGAAGACTGTAGAAATTACATTTGCCAACTTTAAAGATAGAAAAATCAAAAGATCTAGGGAAACTCTTTTGAGAGTTAACATATTAAATTTTAAGTGAGTTAGTTTCCATGTTGAAAGAACATGAATTAGTAATCCTAAATTGTTTGTTCGCTGTACTTCCTCCCATTTATATAATAAAAATGCCTCTACTTGGCTTGTCTCTCCTAAAAAGACCAAATCAGATAATGATTATGGTCCCCTCTTGGCTTATAAACTTCTCAGTATCCAGAGTGTTCTCAGAGCTTGTCAGTTGTATTATATTTATTAGTTAATAATTGTAACCCAGATTATTTATGTGTTTGTCCTCTTTCCTTTTCTATTTCTACCTTCTACCTCATGCATACAGACTTCAGGAAAGTGAGAAACCTACCACCTCCACCTCTTGGGAGGTTTGACCACGTTAGTATGGCACGCATTCCGGCAGTTTTCTTTACAGCCTAACTGAAAATGTATAAGGACGTTTGTTACATATTACATTAGTTTAGACTGAGAGTGAAATATTCTTGCTGTCAGAGATGGATGAAAAACCATGTATAAATCAAAAGCTGTACTAAAAGCACTTAGGGAAGTATTATTTATAATGAAATCCACTGGCAAGTATTTTTAAACAATGAATAAAAGTAACTTTTATTATTTTAAAATTTTTATATAACAGGCTTGCTCAACCACCCTCAGTTTCTGAGCTTGTTTGGGTCTTGTTTGTTTTCTTTGTTAGATTGAAGAGGAAGGTAAAGTGATTTAAAAAAAAAAAAAAGATGATTGGGAGGTACCGGAAGGCCAGATTCATTCAGATAATACTTGTTGAGCATATAAAATGTACCAGATGTATTATAAGAGCAGACCATACAAAGCTGAGCAAAACCAAGTCTTGGGAACTTATGTTTTAGTAAATTGTTTATATTGATCTTTTAAATCAGTTTTTGGTTTTAAAGAAAGTACATAATAACTAGTTAGGTACTCTAAGACTTGGGAAAGAATATGATGTGGATGTTTTTGTTTTTTGTTTTCTTTCCTGGAGAACCATCCATTATCAATATCTTATGTCTATTAAAAAGGAAAATGCTTTTTAAAGAAGGAGAGATTAAACTCAGCTCCTTGTTCATGTTAAGGTAGGATTCTACCTCTAAAGCCACTCTACAACCTAAGTCACCTGACTTTTACGGTTCATTGCCAGTAGTGAATTAGTTTCAGTGAAAAAGATGGTTTAGTGTTGAAGATGTATATTTACATAAATAAAAGACTAGCATAGGTAGTAAATGTGGGTTATATCGTTATCAATGTAGAACTGACTTTTGTTAAGCCATCTTATTTCCTAGCCCATATTCACTTTTTCATTTTGGGACTATTAGGGAAATTTACATCTATTTGTAATTGTTCTTATTTTTGCTTTTAGTGGAATCTAATCAGAAAAGCTCATTCCAGGAAATTCCCAAACTTAATGAAGACCTCCTAGGCAAACAGAAACAACTTGAGAAGATTGAATCTGGGGAGCTGGGCTTGAACAGAGTCTGGATCAACATCACAGAAATGAATAAGCAGGTAGCAAACATATTATTTTATTTCTGTTGAAGCTATAAATAATTTCAATTGGTTGGTTATAAGTATAGGGAATTCACTTCAGGTGGTTTGACTTTTTTTTTTTTTTTTTTTTGTGGTCAGTCGTGGGGCTTGGGCACTGTCCCTGTGCTCTTCAGCTCAAGGCAAGCACTCTACCACAGCACCACTTCCAGTTTTCTAGTGGTTTAAAGTGTACTTACTAGTGGGAGCTCCTATGTATCACAGACCCTATATAATTCTAGCTACTCAAGAAGCTGAGAATCAAAGTTGGAAGCTAACCCAGACAGACAGATCCCAGAGACACATCTCCAGTTAATCAGCAAAAAGTTTGAAATGAAGGCATGGCTTGTGAGTTTACCAGTTAGAAGTCAAAAAGCTGGGCAAGAGTTCAAAGCCCTGAGTTCAAGCCTCAGTAGTGACACAAAATGTACTTATCAAATACTTTAAATGCTAAACCTTTCTGCAAATGAACAATATTTTCATCAAGTTAGAAGTTGGAAATTCTTCAGTCAGTTTCTCCAACCCCCAGAAAAAGATACCCTATTATTACTAGATAATGAAGTTTATTTTGTTAAAAAAAAAAAAAAGTTACAAACTGCTGAGTGCCAGTGGCTTATTCCTGCAACCCTAACTACTTAGGAGAGTGAGATCTGAGCATCTTAGTTCAAACAAACCCAGGCAAGAAAGTCCATGAGAATTTGTTGTTATTGTTTTGTTGGTCATAGGACTTGAAGTCAGGGCCTAGATGCTATCCCTGAGCTCTTTCACTCACTTCCAGTTTTCTGGTAGTTAGTTAGATGTAAGAGTCTCATAGACCTTACTGCTCCAGCTGACTTTGAACCATGATCCTCAGATCTCAGCCTCCTGAGTAGCTTGGATTACAGATGTGAAACACCAGCCACTGGCCCTGTGAGACTCTTATCTCCAGTTAATCACCAGAAAACTAGAATTGGAGCTGTGGCTCAAAGTGGTAGAGTACTAGCCTTGAGCAAGAGCTTAGGGACAACGCCCAGTTCAAGCCCTGTGACTGACAGAAAAAAAAAATGTACAAACTTATAAATTCAGTCTTGGGATGTAATTCTATACACTCTGCTAAAAACAAATCTTCAAACTATCAAGGAATATAGTAGTCATTTTGGAATAGCTTAGTACCAAATGGAAGAGTTAGTTAAGTACCTTGACCAGGCAAGAAAACAAGGAGCATAAACTTTTCCAGTCCCTAAGTTGTCCTGAGCTCTGTAGACGTTGCTTTAAAGGAAAGAATCTACTGAAAAAAATAAATTATTCTAAGAGTGTTGATGTAGCATCTTACATATAAAAGGGGATATAGTTGCCCTGGCTATAGCTATAGCCCCAGTTCTCAATTTTTTTAATAGTGGTCTAGAGGAGGGTAGTTTAGTACATAAAACCAAAGTCACCAGGGCATGCATGGTTCATGCTTGTAATCCTAGTTGCTCAGGAGGCTGGGATCTGAGGATCATGGTTTGAAGCCAGCCCAGGCACAAAAATTTGTGAGATTCTTTTCTCTCCAATTAACCAGCAAAAAGCCAGAAACAGGGTGTGGTTCAAGTGGTAGAGTACCAGCCTTGAGTGAAAAAGCTGAAGCCCTGAGTTCAAGTCCTAGTAAAGGCAGGCAGGCACGCATGCATGCACACGCGCGTACACACACACCCACATTAGCAGACACACACACACTAAGGATTATACATCATTATGCAATAAATATGTATACTGTGGTTTGAATGTGTTCTCCAGTTCATGTTTTGGGAATTTAGTTCCAGATTCATATTTGGAGATGGAACCTTTGGGAAATAATTAGCATCAAATGAGGTCCTGTAGGTAGAGCCCTCTTGATGGTAGAAAGAGGAAGAGAAACTGAAGCCTGCACATTTGTTCTGTCTTATCATATGTATGTGTTGCCCTCTGATATGATAAAGCAGAAAGGTTCTCACCTGCTGGTGGCAGGCTCTTGGGCTTCCCTGCCTACAGAACCTTGAACATTGCTTATGATACCTTAGGATATTTTCTTTTGTACGCATTTCTATTTTTTAATCATGCATGAAATAGCTGATAGATTTTAGTACCTAGTATTTACTAGTTGCCATTTATCTTTACACTCTGAACAACTAGGGAAAACCAGATATTCATTCCTTTTGTGCAAAAAATATCAATTGTACCCTTTCTTACATTCACACAGCAAATGAGTAATTTGGCCAGCGATTGCAACAGGGGAAAATAGATCACACTGAAGTGCTGAAAGATAATTAACATCTTTCCTGGAGCCATCTACTGGTTTCCAGTTGTCAAAGATAATATTGTTCCATATGAAGAGGCAAAATCAACTATTTCCCTTTTTTAAAAAAAAAATAACATAGATCTGGGCTCCGGTGGCTCATGCCTGTAATCCTAGCTACTCAGGAGGCTGAGAACTGAGGATCGTAGTTCAAAGCCAGCCCCTGCAGGAAAGTCCGTGACACTCTTATCTCTAAAAACCACTCAGAAAACTGGAAGTGGCGCTGTGGCTCAAGTAGTAGAGTGCTCACCTTGAGCTGAGGAGCTGAGGGACAGTGCCCAGGCCCAGAGTTCAAGCCCCACAACTGACAAAAAATTAAAAAAAAAAAAATAACATAGAGCCAAAGAAGAAAGGGTACTTGAAGACACATACATTTTCACATCTATGGTTTTGGTTCCTGAGTTCTATAACTAGGAATCTAGACACCAAAGAATAATTTTGTTCTCTGTTTGGCCATTGTTTTTAATACAAGGTGTACTTTAGGAAGCATATACATAGAGAAGTTTACTTTAGTCCTAGGGCTTTTTTTGGGGGGGGGTCCGGTAGTGGGGCCTGAACTCTGGGCCTGGGCGCTGTCCCTCAGCTCTTCAGCTCAAGGCTAGCGCTCTACCACTTGAGCCACAGCGCCACTTCCGGCTTTTTTCTTTTTGCTTATGTGGTGCTGAGGAATTGAACCCAGGGCCTCATGTGTGCAAGGCAAGCACTCTACCACTGAGCCACCTTCCCAGCCCGAGTCCTAGGGCTCTCTATATAAGGATATACATAGGATGGTTGCATTGAATCTCTTTCCATTTTAGCTTTACTATACCTCCAGAGATTGTAGGAGTGACTTAGGAAGATAACCTAATACAGAGGAATTCTTGCTGGTCTGGGCCCAGAGATAGGCAGTGGTGAGGCAGAGCTCTCTATGTGGTTTCCAAAGGGAACTCAGCACTCTGAGTGGTTTTCTAAAATTAATGCTACACAACTCTATTCAAGTAAAAAGTATTTGTTCTGAACTAAAATAGCTATAAAAGTAAAATTAATATTTAACTATGTTTCTGTATTTATAAGTGACTGTCAAGATGCTTTTAGTGGCAATTTCAAAGCAATTCAGGATGGTTTAATACAAGAAAATGTATTACATCACTTAATGCAAACTTGTCCTTATCACAAAGTGGGCTGAAGTTAATATAGTCTGGAGGGAAAAAAAAGCCATCAGTTTGAGAAAATTAAAATCAAATTTTGCTTTGAAAGATCTTTAGTAGTTAAAACCTCATTTGTCTTTCTTATTTTATGCATGAAGTCTCTGATATTATACCCATTCCCTCTTGACCATTTAGGAAGTATCTCCCTTTCTTTGAAGGTCATTAATTCAACAAATGTTTGCTGAGCTGCTTTGGATTATGTCTTAGTCTATCAGGCTGTTAATATATACTAGGTAACATAAACAACAGAAATTGGATTGCTCACAATTGTGCAGGCTAGATTCCAAGATCAAGATGTCAGCGGATCTGGTAGTTGACAAAGGCTTATTCTCTGCTTTGTACATTGTGCTTTCTTACTAAATCCTCATATGGCAGAAAAGGAAAAAGAGTTTTCTTGGACCTCTTTTATAAATCTCCCATTCATGACAATAGAGTCCTCCTATATCATGTCTGAAAGACTGCCTCTTTTTTTTTTTGATCTGTCGTGAGGCTTGAACTCTGGGCCTGGGCTCTGTCCCTCAGTTCCTCAGCTCAAGGTGAGCACTCTACCAATTGAGCCACAGTGCCACTTCCGGTTTTCTGTGGTTTATTGGAAATAAGAGTCTCACAGAACCCATTGCAGCAATGAGATGTACAAGGCGTTATGTCGAAAAATGAACTTTACAACTTTGGCCAGGGGGTTGGGGGTGGGGGAGAATGTGAGGGGGGAGAAAGATGGGAAGGGATAGAAAGGGGAAACAAAGGAGGAGGCAACAGTGCTTGATAAGAAATGTACTCATTATGTTGCCCATGTAATTGTAACCCCTCTGTACAGGATTTTCACAATTAAACAAAAAGAAAGAGTTTCACAGACTTTCCTGCCCAGGCTGGCTTTGAACCGTGATCCTCAGATATCAGCCTTCTGAGTAGCTAGGATTACAGGCATGAGCCACAGTGCCTGGCTTACCTCTTCTTTTGGGTATGTGTTGCTGAAGTTTGAACTCAAGGTATGCCACTTGCTAGACCGGTACTGTATCATTTGAACCACAATCCCAGCTCTTTTTGCTTTTGTTAATTTTTTTTTTTGGGGGGGGTCCAGTCACGGGCCTGAACTCTGGGCCTGGGCGCTGTCCCTCAGCTCTTCAGCTCAAGGCTAGCGCTCAACCACTTGAGCCACAGTGCCACGTCTGGCTTTTTTTTTCTGCTTATGTGGTGCTGAGGAATTGAACCCAGGGCCTCAAGCATGCAAGGCAAGCGCTCTACCACTGAGCCACCTTCCCAGCCCACGCTTTTGTTAATTTTTGGATAGGGTTTTGCTTTTTGCCCCAGCCAGCCTGGGCCTTGTTCCTAATATTTAGGCTTTCCACGTAACTGGGATGATAGACACTCTTCACTGTACCAAGCTTTATATTGGTTGAGATAGGATCTCAGGAACTTTTTGCCCAGGCTACCTTAAATGATAATCCTCCCATCCTTAGCCTTATAAGTAGCTATGATTACTACATCCAGCTAAATTTATATTTCTTTTGGCTGTACTGATATTTGAATTTACGGCCTCTTGAAAACTCTACCTCATAATGCCATAACATTGGGGCTTATGTTTCAGCATATACATTTTAGGAAGACACAAACATTCAGACCATAGTAAATTTAAAAACATTATTCCTCTCCTCAAGAATTTTTCAGACAACGGGCGCTGGTGGCTCACGCCTGTAATCCTAGCTACTCAGGAGGCTGAGATCTGAGGATCGCGGTTCAAAGCCAGCCCGGGCAGGAAAGACCATGAACTCTCTATCTCCAATAAACCACCAGAAAACCGGAAGTGGCACTATAGCTGAAGTGGTAGAGCGCTCGCCTTGAGCTTAAGAGCTGAGGGACAGCACTCAGGCCCAGAGTTCAAGCCCCACGACCAACAAAAAAAAAAAAAAAAAAAAAGAATTTTTCAGACAAATGAAAGATGAGAAAGTAAATAACTGTAAATAGCTTGACAAGCAATAAACAATAGGCCAAATGGTATTGTGAGGATATACTTACATATATAGCCAACCCAGACTGGGGTCAAGAGAGGTTTCCCAAAGATACTGAGTCCTGCAGGGAAATAAAACTTGGCCAAGTGAACTCTGTAGAAATAGGAAAGCTCTCTAGGCAATAAAAAGTACAGCTAATCCTTATAATTTGCTAGTTACACATTTACAAATTCACCCCAAATCTGTGTTTGAGAGGCTTTTGCACTTATTTATGACATGCATAGCAGCCAAAAAAAATGAGTTTTAGCTAATTGTTTGAAGTCTTGAACTATAAACAAGTGTCTTTTTTTGAGGTCTTGAACTATAAACAAGTGTCTTTTTTTGTGATATGTTTAGTGTCACGTTATTCACATATTTATCCTTTCTGTGGATGATTTCTCTGTTTAAATGTCCCCAAGAACCATGCTACGTACTGTTTAGTGTTCTAAGTGCAAGGCGACTGGTGTTCCACACGAAATAAATACATATATCAGGTAGACTTCCTTTAGGCATGACTTGTAGTGCTGTTGGCTGTGAGTTTGATGCTAATGAATCAACAATTATGCATTAAATAACAAACACATACAACAAGGTTATGTATTATATTGATAGATTAATAAAAATGTTATGACCATAGGACTCACCAAATCCCGACCCTTTATTTCCCCTAAGAGCAATAGTTTAGCATTCACTAATTCAGAGTTTGCTGCGTTGTTTTACACAATAATTACCTACTCAGGAGAATGGACTGTAAAAGAATAGAAAAAGGAAACACATTGTGTTCCAGGAATTGTAGTCTTTCCTTTTAAGCTTTAGTTTCGGGTATAAAGAGAGCATATATAAAGTCGACAAGAGCCATTCTGAAGAAAGACCTTGAGTGTCCTTTTTTTACTTTATTTCTTTTTAATTTTTGTATTTTTTTATTGTAAAGATACTGTACAGAGGAGTTATAGTTACATGAGTAAGGTAATTAGTACATTTCCTATCAAGCATTGTTACCTACTGGAGTGTCCTTCTTTATACTCTCTGTATCTTTGTAAGCACTCAGTCCAAATACCTTTGTGATTTTTTTCCTTTTATTTATTTATTTTGCCTATGCATCTAAATCACCAGAAAATTGTACTATGATGATGCTACAGAATATAGTGATTATAGTGCCAATGAAGATAACACTTGCTAAATGTTTTCTTTGTGCAGGCCACTGTTAGATGCATATATGTGATACCCTTTGTTTCTACAGCTATATGAAGTAGAAAGTAGCATCTCCACTTTACAGATAAAAAAATGGATGGAGCCTTAAAAAGTTAACATAGTTTATCCAAGTTCACACAGCTATGTGGTGATGCTAACACTGAATATTCAAGTCTTGGGAGCCTATTTTCTTTCCACGTTCCCATTCTACCTTCCACCTTTATATCTCTTACAGGATTCACTAGATACTCCTCAAAGATTCCATTGTTGGATCCCTGCTAGGGAGAGTTATAATTGTTGTAGTAACTCTTGCTATTTAAAGAACACTTAATTTTATCCCCAAGGCAAAAAAGTAACATTTCCAACTTTATAGTATTAAATGATGTATTAAACAAATGATCTCTAGTAGCTGTTTTTAATTCTATTAATAAAGATTCATATAAATGAATGAAAGTCGTGACTTATCTTTTGGCTGAAATTTGATTTTTTTCTTAATGGTTTCTATTTAATTCAACTTTTTAGACCCTTCAAATCCCAAAATATGATTCAGTGATAACTTCTATAATACTTAAATCTAATCTCACATTCTAGAATGTGCCTACTTGAGGCCAGAGGAGTTCTAGAAACAGTAATGGGAAGGTGCCCCTCCGTTCTTCAGTCTTATTACACATGTAACTGTCTTGTAGTTTTCCACAGATTTTGGCATTACGCCACTGAGGAGAGGAAGACTGGAAGATGGGAATCTAGTTTTGTAATTTATAAGAATATAGCTGAGTTCTGATGACCAGAGTTGTGATTCAGGTCTGAGTAAGTAAAATGCCCTATGTGTGTTAGGTAACTGCAGAACTGATGGTCAGCTCTCCAGAGCATCCTATTTCAGTTATCCAGCTAAAACCCTACACCTAGAGTATTTTATGAAACGAGGAAAGGTGAATTAGTACCTACTTTACCTATTCCTACTTCCATTTCTTCTCTGATTTGGGATGAAATAAAAACTGTCAGCTGGGCACTAGTGGCTCACGCCTGTAATCCTAGCTACTCAGGAGGCTGAGATCTGGGGATTGTGGTTCAAAGCCAGCCCGGGCAGGAAAGTCTGAAAGACTAGTATCTCCAGAAGTGGCACTGTAGCTCAAGTGGTAGAGTGCTAGCCCTGAGGGAGGAGGATGGGGGGGGTTGGGAAGGGGAAACAAAGGAGGAGGCTGCAATGCTTGATAAGAAATGTACGCATTATCCTGCCCATGTAATTGTAACCCCTCTGTACAGTATTTTCACATAAAAAAAAAAAAGAATGCTAGCCCTGAGCAAAAGGAGCTCAGGGATAGTACCCATTCCCAGAGTTCAAGCCTCAAGACCAGCAAAAATAAATAAATAAAGCTAGCTCAGACAGGAAAGTCCATGAGACTCTTATCTCCAATTAACTACCAGAAATAAAAAGGCTGAGAATGTAGCTATGGCTGAAGTGGTAGAGCACTGGTCTTGAGCAAAAGAAGCTCAAGGGCAGTATGGCAGTACCCAGGTCCTGAGTTCAAGCTG
>NW_012267249.1:7704067-7709612 GCF_000151885.1 Dipodomys ordii | reverse complement strand
AAAAAAAGAAAAAAAATTTGATATGAATAAAAGATTTATATAATAAAACATATAGAACCTACAGAATATATAGAACATGCAGAACATATAGAAATCCTATTCAAGTTTTCCTTTAATCCTCATACACACATGCATGTACTTGTGTTTCAGTCTACATTGTTATTTGCAGTCAGTAGTATGAGTTGTATCTTTCCAGTCTGTTCTGTGTATTTACAAAACCATAATAGCTTTTAATATGTTAGCTTATGGCTAGTGTACATATTTGTAAATAAATGAGGACATTGAATATGGGTTTTTCTGTACCTTGCTTTTTTAGAGGACACACGTGTATCTGTATCCCTAGTGGTAATTAGATTATTTCTACCTCTTGATTTATTTTATTTTTGTGGTACTGAGAATCAAACTTAGGGCCTCGTGCACACTAAACAAGTGCTGTGTCACTGAGCTAGATCCCCACCCTAGTACATTGCTATTATAAATAAGGAAACTTGGATATCCTCGTTTGTATATATCTCTGCACATGAGCAAGTAGTCTTCAAGAGAGATTTCTAGAAATGGAAGTTGTTGAATGAAGAATATGGACACTTCAATTGTGTGTGTATGTGTGCGTGTGTGTTCACGCACATACGTGCTAGTCCTGGGGTTTGAACTCAGGAGCTAGGCCTTCTCACTGAGCTTCTTTTGCTCAGGGCTAGTGCTGTACCATTTGAGCCACAGCTCCTTTATTAGTGGTTTATTGGAGATAAAAGTCTCATAGACTGCTGCACAAGCTGCCTTTGAACCATAATCCTGATCCTCCTGAGTAGCTAGGATTACAGGTGTGAGCCACTGATACCCAGCAATATTTCAGATTTTGAAAGCAATTTTATTAAGCCTTCTCCAATTTACATTCCCAAAACAATTCATGAAAATACCTATTTCCTGAAAACTTCATGTAATTGCTATTCTTTCATTTTGTTTTGTTTTTTTGTCAGTCATGAGGCTTGAACTCTGGGCCTAGGTCAGCTGTCCCTCAGCTCTTCAGCTCAAGGCTAGCACTCTACTACCATACCATTTTGTTTTTTCTGGTGGTTAATTGGAGATAAGAGTCTTGCAGACTTTCTTGCCCGGGCTGGCTTTGAACTGTGATTCTTAGCCTCCTGAATAGCTAGGATTATAGGTGTGAGCCAGTACTCTGCTCTAGTAATTGTTATTCTTAAGAGGCTTATTGATAGTATCTCCCTGAGCCTGAGGTTTCTCACATTTTTTGTGTTGGTTTTTTAGCCTATCATTTTTTTTTCACTTTTTTTTTTCTTGAGGTAGGGTCTTGTGATCTCACTTGACTTTCTGCTGGTGCTCTACCACTTAAGCCATGTATCCAGTCCTCGTTTTTTTTTGTTTTTGGATGGAATTAGGATGTTGGTAAGTAAGACTATATTTTGGAACACTTTGAAGAATGATATGATTAACTCTCTCTACTAAAGAACACATCTGATATTTTGTATCAAAATGTCTGTTTACAAGTGGGGGGCATACTGGTGGCTCATGCCTGTAATCCTACCTATATTCAGGAGGGTGAGACCTTTTGAAGAGTGTTTTGAGTCATACTGCGAGGCTTGTTAGAAAATGATCTCTGAGTCTTGAAATTGAATGTTATACAGATTCCTTTGTACTCTATATAAGATAGTCTATCCCTAAGTAGTAGAAGGAAAGCCACATTTTATTTTTATTCACTTCTTATTTTTTCATACATTTGTTGCATCAGTCAGTGAGTCAGTGGGTATTTATTGACCCCTTCAGGGGACAAAATAATGCTTTGGTTGAGCTATTGAGTTTGAAATATTAATCACATTATTAAACCAAATCCCCAAATAGTTGAAAGTGCTATTCATGTTGTCAGGATATGGTTCCTGTAGACTGTATTTTGTGATGATGGGCTTTTACTTTATAATGTATGTTCCCACCTGGACAGGAACAAAAGTTCAGTTAAATAACTGAGGTGTTATATTTTACCAATATGAAGCATGAAGTGGTCCTTGATTATTAGCTTTTTTCCTGTCCAACTGTTGAAGGATTGTGTGGTAATCACTGCATCTTTTGGACCTTGCAACTTGGCAGGACTAGGGTAAAGAACAACACGCACCTTTTCCTCTTTGGCATTAGTTTAAATTGGGCAGGGGTATTATTGTCACCTCCTGAATCTGAACCTCATCCAAGGTACTGTGAGCTGACAGGTGCTTTTAATATTTCAACTGTAGAACTTGGGAAGGAAGCATCCACTTCACATACTGTGTTTTCATTGATTTTTTTTTTACTCTTTTCCTTCCAGATATCTATGTTAACTTCTGCAGTAAATCACCTCAAAGCCAATGTTAAGTCAGCTGCAGACCTAATTAGCCTGCCCACCACGGTAGAGGGACTTCAGAAGGTATGTGCTAAGTACAGGTACTGAGACTGATCTACTGATGGGATTCTAGCTCCTTATAAGTTTCGTTCAAAAGCCTGTCCTTCCCAGGGGTCAAGTGAGAAAGGGCAGGCTTTTGTGGCCTCCAGTACCTAAGCAATTTTGACAGTATTACATTAGGAAAGGAAATTGATCTGTCCTTGCATTCATTAGTTGAGTAAACATTTGTAGAGCTTCCTCCAGGATGTACAAGGCACTTTGCAGATAATAGGAATATTAGTTTCAGGGTTTCATTGCTGAGTTTACATGGCTCTGTCAGCTGCTGCTTTAAAAAAAAAAAAAATCCCTGAACAAGAGCTTACTATCTTGGTGCTATTCTAATGGGCTCATACATCCAGCAAGTGAGAATTTCCTAACAGTAGGTATCTGTGAATGCTTGTAGCTTTTATAACAACAGGGCTTACACAGCATCCCAGCTTAGAAACTTCTACCCTGTACATTGTCTCTTTGCAAAGCCTCGCATTAATAATGCTGGGCACTGCTTTATATGGCTTATATTTAAGTATTGAAGTAGCAAATCAGACCAGATATGTAACTTTAATGTATATAATTTTTTTTCTTAATACTGAAAATGTTACCTCTTGTTCTGTTGGATTCTTCAATATCAGTAAAACAAAAAATTGTCATGGTTAAAAATAATAATGTGACAATGGATTGTCAGCATATCTCAATAAAAGGCTACAGCCCATCATATAGTAGCGCTTTTTTGGATGTTCCTTAGGACAGAACTTTTTTAAATGACTTCCCAATATACTTGGGTTTCTTAGTTCTAATGAAAGCAAAGTAACTTAATCCTCTAAGACCTAATTCTGTCCAATAGTTGCTGAAAAAAATCTAGAGAAGAGGAATAACTGCCAAGTAGAATTTTTTCTTAATCTCTGTAATACTGTTTCCTAGAGCCAATAATATATATTGCCTCATTTTGTTCAAAAGTCATCATTCAGCCGGGTACCAGTGGCTCACACCTGTAATCCTAGCTACCCAGGAGCTGAGATCTAAAGGTTGCAGTTAGAAGCCAGCTGGGTCAGGAAAGTCCCTGAGACTCTAATCTCCAGTTAACCACCAGAAAACCGAAAGTAGTATTGTAGCTCAAAGTGGTAGGGCACTAGCCTTCAGCAAAAGAGCTCAAGGGCAATGCCCAGGCCCTGTGTTCAAGCCCCATAACCACCACCAACAACAATAAAGTAAAAATTCACTCCTGACCCAGTGGGCAGTCTACAGACTTGGCTCTAGCCATCTGTTTACTGCAGGACTTAAGAGGGGTAGTTTAAGGGAAACCTTATCTATGGGTCCCAGATTTATAGGTCCCAGATTTATGGGTCCCTGATTTGTGAACTTTAGGAAGGATTTGGTTTTCCTCTGAGAAAAATCATTTAAATCCAGAAGATAGCTTAGATTTTTATGTATAGGAAACTATTTAAATGTACAAGGGGAAACATGTATTTCCTATTCTCATTCAGCTGGGCATGGTAGCTGACACCTGTAATCCTAGCTACTCAGAAGACAGGGAAAGGTAAATCACAGTTTCAAGGCCAACATGAGCATATATACATGTATGAAAATATCACAGTGAAAACCCTTTGCACAAATCATTACAATAATAAAAATAAAAACATGGGAAGGCTGGGGATATTTTCCCATGTGATAGAGCACCTGAAGACCTGAGTTCAATCCCCAGTACCAAAAAACAACTATAACAACAATAATAGTAATTAGATGAGTGTTTTGTGTAAATTAAAATTATAGGATAGCAGTACACTTTACTAAAATGGCTAAAATTGGAGACATCAGTATTCATGAATATAAAGAGTAATGGAAACTCTCTTAACACTACTGGTGGGACTGCAGAAATGGTAAAAATCTTTTCAGAAGATCGTTGGCAGGTTTCTTTTTTCTTTTTTTTGTTGGTGATGGGGCTTTAACTCTCGGCCTGGGTGCTGTCCTTCAGCTCTTCAGCTTAAGGCTAGTACTCTACCACTTGAGCCACAGCACCACTTCTGGTTTTCAGTGGTTTATTGGAGATAACCATTTCACAGACTTTCTTGCCCAGGCTGGCTTTGAACCTCAATCCTCAGATCTCCTGAGTAGCTAGGATAACAGGTGTGAGCCACTGGTGCTCAGCTTTCTTTTTTGTTTGTTTTTCCAGAAGGCAAGTATAAGCTAGGCACCAGTGACACACTCGTTAATTTTAGCTACTCAGGAAGCTGAGATCTGATGATCAGAGTTTGAAGCTAGCCCAGGCAGAAATATCTGTAAGACTTATCTCTAGTTAACTACCAAAAAGTTAGAAATGAAACTATGGCCTAATTGATAGAGAGCTAGCCTTGAGCCAAGAAACTCAGAAACAGCTCCCAGGCCCTGAGTTCAAGCCCCAGAACCAACACACCAACACACACACACACACACACACACACACACACAGCTGTCATACCAGCCATACTGGCCTTTTACAAGGTCATTGCCATTCCTGAGATACTTGATATTAGCTCTGCCATAGGCCCAGGTTATTGTAGCACCTGGGTGAATAGTCTCTACTCAGAGCTTGTTGTCTCTTTCAGTCCTGGCCAGTTATTATCAGTGGGAATTCAGCCTCCAGGCTGAAAGGTAAACCACATAATTGAAAGGGGCCTATATTGTCCACTAAATTGGCTTTGGGCCTCTTGTATGCTTTTTTTTTGCCAGTCCTGGGGCTTGAACTCAGGGCCTGAGCATTATCCCTGAGCTTCTTTTGCTCAAGGCTAGCATTCTACCACATGAGACAAAGTGCTACTTCCAGCTTTTTCTGTTTATGTGGTACTGAGGAATCGAACCCTGGGCTTCATGCAAGCACTCTACCACTAAGTCACATTCCCAGTCCTTCTGTACTTATTTTGTAAGAATGTGTAAAAATGTACCTGGAGAGGTGTTCCCTTTCAGCCACTTTATTGCTAGACATGTTCTGATAGCTATGGAAGTCCTAGTGGAGGACATGAAAGTAAAGGGTAGTCAAAGAAATCTTCCAAACCTTTTCCTAAGTTATGTGATACTGTTTTCCTATGTGTATGTATTTTTGTCACTTTTGATCTTAAAATTTTGATATGAAGCTTGGCACTGGTGGCTCAC
>NW_012267249.1:7698641-7702232 GCF_000151885.1 Dipodomys ordii | reverse complement strand
TTCAGCTCAAGGCTAGCGCTCTACCACTTGAGCCATAGCACCACTTCCAGCTTTTTTTCTTTTTACTTATGTGGTGCTGAGGAATCAAACCCAGGGCCTCAGGCATGCAAGGCAAGCGCTCTACCACTGAGCCAACTCCCCAGCCCCGGCATCATTTCTTTTTAAGTAGCAATCAGTAATGCACTACTTGTTATGGTTTTGTTACATGAACCAATTTAATAGTTGATATTGTTCCTAAGGTAGTCTTGTTCTGATGAATTAAGTTAATGGGATTTTCAGTTAATAACCCAGCCAGCCTTCCTGCCAACAGGTGAGGTGAACACTGGGAAATCAATTCCCAAACTCTGCTTTCTGGGATCATAGAGGGAATCACATATGTTTTCCTCTTCCCTCTGTCCAACTGAGATCATACCATTTCAGGGGGAGTAAAGTGGGAGCAATTTAGAGTTGGGTGAAGGACAAGGCAGGGACGGAAGATGGATGGTTACAGCTGGGAAAATGGAGTTTGCTTCAATAATTTGGCATAGAAATAGTTGTTCCGTGCTGCTGGCCTGCTTGTCTAATAGCAATCTTTAGCTGCATTCTGCAACTTGATTTATTTCTACTCTAGGATGTCCTGTACCTTCACAACTCTTTAGAGGAGGTAAACAGTACCATAGTGGGGTACCAGAGACAGAATGATCTTAAACTCGAGGGGATGAATGAGACACTCACTAATCTTACGCAGAGAGTCAACCTGATAGAAAGTGATATGGTTGCTTTGAGCAAGGTAGAAAAGAAAGCAAACCTGACTTCCAGCATGGTAAGCATTTACAGCATTTCTTTTGTGACATGTTCTTGTTGCAGTGTATTTTGTCTATATGTAGATGAGATTCTACCTCCTTTTGAGAACAGACTTGTCGCTGTTCTTGAGAACATCTGTGTTGTGCTTAATCCCTGTCTCCTTTAGTCATTCCACCAGCTCTGGGATGTGACTGACAGAGGCTGTGCCAGTACATTTGGAAAGGGAGTTGTAGTGGCATCAACTTGCTTTCCAAGGCCTTACCATCACAAGTTGTTGGCAGAGATCACAAGTCTCCTAATATGTTACAGTGACTTATCTAGTATGGAAGCTTAAGCACATTTCCGAAGGAGGTCTGAGGTCTTCCTGATCTTTTCCAAGATGTTAGAAATAGGAGTAATGAGTTGCCTTTTTTTTTTTTTTTTTTTTGCCATTTCTGTTAAGCCTGAATTTAGCTTTCTTTCGTTGGAATATCAAGGGGAACTCTTAGCATATAATGTCAAGAGAACCATTTAAAATAAACTAGCTCAATACATAAGGTCAGTGACTCTGACCCCTCATAAGAAAATTGAGTCACCTATGAAGTTTCTGATGCTGGCTGACCCACCTGTTTATGAATACTTTAATATGGGCTTTTAAAAATCACTTTTTACCTACACAGCATGCAGAATCCACATATGGATTATTCTGTGACTGTTATAGGCCCCAACCTTTAAAAGGTGTCAAGCAGCAAAGACACAGGCATCTAAAAAAATGGAAACCAAATACAGGAAATTGTACTATAAATTCAAGTATCCACAAAGCTGGAAGCAAGCTGACAAGTAAAGTTGAACTCTGGCACAAGGCAAAGAGCGTTTGAAATGCTCTGCCATGGGGGAGCCTTGGCAAGTTGCCCAGACATGGCTTTGAAGGGTGGAGTAGAAGACCTATCCCCCTCTACCAGCCCCTCCTGATTTAGAAGGGTGTGTAATTTAGTACAAAGCTGTGAAGATTAAAGGAACCCTAGTTTTTAAAGCCCTTTTGAACCTCGCTAGGCTAAGTAGGGAACTTGGGATGTTTTGATGAATATAGTAAGCCTGGAAGGTTTTCAAGGCTTATTGTGAAAACTTACCACCCCCAGATTCTCCCTACTGTCCCTGCCCTGTCCTTTCATATTTTTATCCAGCAGAGAAAATTGGTAATAATATCCATATGCCCCACTGTTTCTCCCAGCAGCAGAGTACCCAATGTGGATCTGGATAACAGTTCTCTCACTTTTCATGCTTCAACGTTTTAAAGTTTGTAAAGTCCCCAGCTTCTACTTTGACTTGCTCCCTTTCCATTCTGCCGCCACTCTGGTGTTCCTGTTGCAAGTGGTGCAAGACCCGTTAAATAAGCTTCAGTTTGTTTAAAAATGTTGTGTTATTCAAGTTTTAAGGCTTGTCTTTAATCTTTTCCTCTTGTCCTTTTTGCCTACCAAGGTGGGGAACAGAGCTGCCACTCTTAAAAGAGAATCTGTGGATCCAGAGGCCAACAGAACTGATATTGTGAAAACCCAGAATGTAAAGGTAAATAATGGTGGCCTCCCTGAAATAAAAACAAATTCATCAGCACCTGTCTGTCCCCTTCTCAAAAAGAGCAGTTTGGTCTCATGTGCTAAAACTTCTCTATCACTTGACCATGCTCCCAACCCTTTTTGCGTTAGTTATTTGTATTTCTGCTTGGGCCAGCCTGGATTGCAGTACCTGTTTATACTTCTGCATAGCTGGGATGACAGCTTTTATTGATTGAGATGGGGGATGGATCTCACTGACTTTTTGCTTGGCTGGCTTCAAACCATGATCCTTCCAATCTCCATCTCCTAACTAGGATTACATATGTGATCCACTAGTACCAGAGTGATATAATGCTGTCTATCTTTATTTTTCATCCTTAGCAATTTTGTAATAGAAAGTCACATATATTTAAGGTCTTGGTGCATTATAAGCTGGGCGTATATTGAGTTTTTGAATTGCTTCTGCAAAAAGTGTTTTAAACATTAGAGCCAAATATAAATAATATGTACAAAAAAAAAATAACAGATGGTTACTGTTTGAAAGTAATAGTGGCCAGGCACCAATAGCTCATGCCTGTAATTCTTACTGTTCTGAAGGTTTGTAGTTCAAGGCCAGCCTGGGCAAAAAAAGTCCATTAGACTTTGTTTCCAAAATAACTAGCATAAGGCATGGTTCAAGTGGTACAGCACAAGCCAAGCAAGTGTGAGACCCTGAATTCAAAACTTTAATACTACCAGAAAAAGAAGAAAGTAGTAGTGGTAAGAAAACCTGCCTGGCAAGCACAAGGCCTTGAGTTCAAACTCCCAATACCAAACATGGGGAAAAAGAGGAAGAGGGAGAGGAGAAATCAGATTTCAGTAGTAGTTGGTAGTTTAACAGTAGACATCAGAACACAATACCAGTAAACAATTTTACATAAATTTCTTTTCTTTACTTCCAGACTCCTTTCCTACTTCATCAACACATCCTAACCACACTTAATTTCTCCTTACAATAAGCATTTAGTACCTGTTTTTTGTTATATGTGTCCATATTGGAGCTCCTTAAGTAAACTAAATAGCCTGCTAAACAGTACTATTAGGGCAGAAGTAAAAATAGGCAAGTAAAAGTATTAGATGAAAGAAATGTGAGATCTGTTGATATTCTAATAAACATAGGATCAGGCCTTTTCACATTATCAGGAGCAATTAATTAAACTTATTTTTATGTCATTCTTGATCATCCTGGGAATGAGGTGTAGTATGAGGGAGGAACTTTTTTTTTTTTTTTTTTTTT
>NW_012267249.1:7681384-7698509 GCF_000151885.1 Dipodomys ordii | reverse complement strand
GGTCTCTCCTGCCCAGGCTGGCTTTGAACCGAGATCCTCAGATCTCAGCCTCCTGAGTAGCTAGGATTACAGGCATGAGCCACCAGCGCCCGGCTAAGGGAGGAACTTTTTAAAAAAGATGAAAATAAGTAAAATTTCAATTAAAAATACTGTAGCTCCTTGTTCCTGATGATTTCCCCTACCATTTGAATCATCACTATAGGGAGACTTGGAGGGGAAATACCTGTGGTTTGAGTTTAGCTGCTTTAGAAAGGTGGGGTGGTAGGAGCAAGGTGCTGGTGGCTCAGGCCTATAATCTAGCTACTCTACAGGCTAAGATCTGAGGATTGAAATTCAAAGCCAGCCTGGGCAGGAAAGTCTGTAAGACTCTTATCTCCAATAAACCACCAAAAAACTGGAAGTGGCACTGTGGCTCAAGTGGTAGAGCACTAGCCTTGAGTTGAAGAGCTGAGGGACACTGACCCAGTCCCAGAGTTCAAAGCCCCATGACCGACAAAACAGGGGGAAGGGGGAGCCATGGGTGACATGGCTCATACCTATAATCCTAGTAGCTACTCAGGAGGTTGAATCTGAGGATCCCTGTTCAAAGCCAATCCAGGCAGACAAATCAGTGAGACTCTATCTCCAATTAACCAGCAAACTGTTGGAAATACAGGTATGGCTCAAGTGGTAAAACATCAGCCTTGAGAGGAAGAAGCCAAGTGAGAACAAGAGGCCCTGAGTTCAAATCCCAGTTTTAGCACAAGCAATAAAAATCCTGTGCATCATGTGGTCTAGTCACTGGTGATATGATATATTTAGGACAGTTATTTAGTTAGTGTGAAATAACTTCCAGAAAGCACTGTCCTCATTTAGGAAATGGGTGTTGCACAGATACCTGAGCAATGGTACATTTCCTCTACTGCTGATGCTTGCATGCTTTCTTCCATCAACCAAATGTTCACAGTGAGTCAGTGAGTAGAGCGTAATCTTTCCTTAATAGTCTAGCCTCAAATCCAGTTAGAGACTTATCAACACTGAGAAAAAAGGTATTTCTAGTATTCATCAATTCATTGACAAATGAGGGTCAAGAACTGCATGCTACAAATGCTGTGGACAATAGTGGAGGCTCAGTTGAGGCCTCCTGCCTTAAACTTTCTGTGATCTTTGTTCTGAGCAGAAAGAAGATAGCCCAAATTCTCAGGTAACCAAATTACGAGAGAAATTGCAGCTGATCAGTGCTCTCACAAACAAACCTGAAAGCAATAGTCCTCCAGAGACTGCAGATGAAGGTGAGTGCGGGCCTAGCTTCTTGAATATTTCACGCAGGCTTGGGCAACTTGCCTCCCACACAGAGTGGGAAAGGTGTTTCAGCAGCACTGATCGAACCAAGTGAGTAATGCCTGAGCGCACTGAGATGAAGCTGATGCACTTTGCTTTCATTTAGTAAAACCATTTTGTACATGATTTGTACTCTAGTCTATTAAGGGAAGAATGGGTAATGTTTAGCTGGAAATAGACTTCTCCATGCTGTCTGCATCCAATTATAGGTAAAAATGTTACTGTCGTAGTGAATTCTAAACCAGCCCTAAATGTTGTTCATGAGCCTTTCCATTTTGTAAGTGCATAAAATTTACTTAAAAATAAATATTATTAGCACTTTTGAAAATCATTAGCATAATGGAACTATTGGGGTGGGGGGGCACATGGCTTTAGGTAGAGACAGTTATATAGCAAATGCATTAATTAACCTTTACTGATTTAGGCCCTTTGAGAAGACAACAAAAGCATTTTTCAGTGTTGGCTTTGATCTATCATCCTACAAGTATTTTTTGGAAAAAGTAGTTTTGGAAAAGCAGAACTACCATAGAGGCCTTATAACACTGTGCTACATAATCTTATGCTAACAGCCTTTGTTCCAGCTCAGCTGGTAGCATATACTCCCAGACTAGGCTTATAGCACATCTCCCAAGAAGTCAAAACATCATTAATATCCAACCACTGGGCTGCTTTATCATCTCATTGTGGGTTTTTTTGTTGTTGTTGTTTTTGAGGGGGGGGGGTCTGATCATGGGGCCTGAACTCTGGGCCTGGGCGCTGTCCCTCGGCTCTTCAGCTCAAGTCTAGCGCTCTACCACTTGAGCCACAGTGCCACTTCTGGCTTTTTTCTTTTAGCTTATGTGGTGCTGAGGAATCAAACCCATGCCTCATGCATGCAAGGCAAGCGCTCTACCATTGAGCCACCTTCCCAGCCCCTCTCATTGTGTTTTGCCATCTGCCTTACCATCTAAAGGCATATAATACTAACCTCTACTGCCACTTGAGTAAGTCTCTTATGCGAAATGTTTGAGACCTCAAGTATTTCTTTTTTTTTTTCTTCCTCAAGTATTTCTGATTCCAAATTTTTTTCAAATTTTGGAATACTTGTATAGACATAATGAGATATTACTCAAGTCTGAAAATAAATACATAGCCTGATGGCAATTTTAATTGTGACCATCACATGTGGACTTCTCCACTTACGTCAACACTCCAAAATTTTTGAATTTTGAAGTATTTCAGATTATGGATTCTCAAATTAGAGGTGTTTCACCTTCGTAACATCTTTCAGGGTACTGCTGCTTTAAACCTTCATGTTAACATAATACTGATTCATCCTCACTTGTCCACCAGCATATCTCAGTCCAACCCTTTATCATTACATAATCTCTGCTACTTAATATTTAATTGTTTCTTTTAAATGAATACATGGGCAATTTCCCTAAATAGTGACCTTCAGTGCTTGTTTAATTTGCTGTTGGAATTGACTATCCTAAAAGTGTATGTATTTGTTACAGAACAAGTGCAGAATTTTACATCAAAGCCTTCAGCATTGCCAAAATTTTCACAGTTTCTTGGAGACAAAATTGAGAAAGCTACCCAGTTAAAACCTATCTCCCTACCAGGAATTTCTAGCCTTGAAGGTAAGTTTCTATACTGTGGGGTAATGGTGGGAAGGTTCCATGTCATAACTTTTTTGTATGGTACTGAAGTTTTAACTCAGGACCTCAAGATTGCTAGCCTAAGTGCTAACTCTTTTTGGGGTGGCGAGACGGGGGCAGTTGTGGGGTTCGAACTCTGGGCCTAGGAGCTGTCCTTGCATTCTTCAGCTCAAGGCAAGTGCTCTACCACTTCTGGTTTTCTGGTGGTTTATTGGAGGTTAAGAGTCTCATGGACTTTCCTGCCCAGGCTGGCTTTGAACCATTATCCTCAGATCTCAGCCTCCTGAGTAGATAGGATTACAGGTGAGCCACTGGTGCCCAGCTTGTGTGCTAACTCTTTTAACTCATACCTCTAGCTCTTCTTTTTGCTGGTTAGTTTGGAGATGAAGTCTAGCAAACTTTTATGCCCAGACTGGCCTCAAACTGTGATTCTCCAGATTTTAGCCTCCTGAATATTACAGATGTGAATCACCTGGACCCAGCCAAGGTTGTAACTTTTTACTTTTTAAGTTGTATAAAAAAAATAAAAATATGGGGGCTGGGAAAAATATGGGTTGGCTCAGTGGTAGAGTGCTTGCCTCGCATGCATGAGGCCCTGGGTTCGATTCCTCAGCACCACATAAGCAGGGGAAAAAAGCCAGAAGTGGCGTTGTGGTTCAAGTGGTAGAGCACTAGCCTTGAACTGAAGAGCTGAGGGACAGTGCCCAGGCCCAGAGTTCAGATCCCATGACTGGACCCAAAAAATAAATAAATAAATATAAATAAATATAAATATCTAGCTGGGCACCAGTGCCCAGGCCCAGAGTTCAAGCCCCACAACTAAACAACAACAACCGGGCTGGGAAGGTGGCTCAGTGGTAGAGTGCTTGCCTTGCATGCATGAGGCCCTAGGTTCGATTCCTCAGCACCACATAAGCAAAAAGAAAAAAGCCGGAAGTGGCGCTGTGGCTCAAGTGGTAGAGCACTAGCCTTGAGCTGAAGAGCTGAGGGATAGCGCCCAGGCCCAGAGTTCAGGCCCTACGACCGGACCCAAAAAAAAAAAAACAACAACAACCAAAAAGTATCTTAACATTTATTTGAGTACTTATAAGCCACATACTTTATTTGCATCACCATCTTGTAAACATAAGTCTGGGCACTCAGTAAGTGGTTGAGGCAGAATTCAAGCTGACTGACAGCAAAGCTTATACTCTTAAGCAATGTACCGTATTGTAGAGGACAAAATGAAGACAGTACTGTGAGGTTAGTAAAATGATGATCCTCCAAAAATGAGAAGCCCTTTGCTGAAAGTCAACAAGAGAAACATCATAGGAAGATAAGCATATTTGCCTTCGAATAGTGTGTTCTGCTCTTTATTGTGATGTCAAAACCTCCCAGCATTTGCTGGGAAATCACCCATTTCTCTCCACTTACCTTTCTTTGACCCTTTACTTTAGGTACCATGCCACTAGGAAACATATCCTAACAGAAATTTTATTTTTGCATACTACTAGAAAGTATGGAGCATGAAGTATGAGTTTCATAAACTCATCCCCTCCTCCACACACACACTCTCTCTCTCTCTCTCTCTCTCTCTCTCTCTCTCTTGAAATCTAGCACTTGGTGACAGGCATCTGGAAAAAGTTTCCTATCTATTTTTCTGGCTCTCAGAGAGCTTTTGAGGTTTTACTAGCTGCATTGCCCAGCTTCTGACAGGAGTGATAGTAGGGCGCTATTTAGAAATTGGCAAGAATGCTTTGATTCACTTCCCAAATCCATCTCTCCTTCCTTTTTCATTCTTCCTGAGTATCAAACAGTACCCCCATTAAATCAAAGAGGCATTCAATGAAGAAAAGAAAATGAATTTTAGATGATTTTTAAAGAAACATAAGCCCCATTTACCTTCTTCAGTATTAGAATCTAAATCAGTCAGTTGATTATAGGAACACAATCAAATTCTTCTTTTAAGCCTCCTGAGTTCAGACATGAACCACCTGCACTTGGTATCACCAACAAACACTTTTTTTTTTTTTTGACCAGTCATGGACTTGAATTTGGGGCCTGGGCAATATCTGAACTTTTTTACTCAACGCTAGTACTCTACCACCTTGAGCCACAATGCCACTTCTGTCATTTTCTCCTTATGTTGAACTGAGGGATTGAACACAGGGCTTCATGCATACTAAGCAAGCAGTCTACCACATTCCCAGTTCAACAAATACTCTTTTTTTTTTTTTGTCAGTCGTGGGTGCTGAACTCTGGGCCTGGGCACTGTCCCTCAGCTCTTCAGCTCAAAGCTAGTGCTCTACCACTTGAGCCACAGCGCCACTTCCAGCTTTTTTCTGCTTATGTGGTGCTGAGGAATCAAACCCAGGGCCTCATGCATGCGAGGCAAGTACTCTACCACTGAGCCAACTTCCCAGCCCTAACAAATCTTTTTGATGATGGTTCTCCTGGTGATTAGGAAGTGACAGCTTAATATAATCTTGAGTCCCTGGTTCTTAAGCTGACACCTCATAGAAAGAACACCAGACTACGTAATAATAAAACATGTTCTCTAGTCCATTTCTAAGACTCAGGCAAGTTACTTTCACTTTTGAGCTTTGGTTTTTCTATCAAAATTGAGTTTGGGGGATTATTATTGCTTGTAGACAACTAAAACATTCCTCCGTTCCCCACACAGCCATCCAGCAAGATTCTCACAATATGCCATGGTCTGCTTTACAGACTAGTTCCTATAAATAAGCTTCTGTGCTTCTGTACCTCCCTTCAATGTAAAGTAAAGGGAAGAAAATTTAAAGGGAAGGGGCTGGGAATGTGGCTTAGTGGTAGAGTGCTTGCCTAGCATGCATGAAGCCCCTGGGTTCAATTCCTCAGTACCACATAAACAGAAAAAGCTAGAAATGGAGCTGTGGCTCAAGTGGTAGAGTGCTAGCCTTGAGCAAAAGAAGCTCAGGGACAGAGCCCAGATCCTGAGTTCAAGCCCCAGGACTGGCAAAAACAAAAAATGAAAATTTAAAGAGAAGGCCCTGGCCAGGGAGAAAACCAGGCCATACATTTCTCCATTGTGTCACTATAGGATAGTGCCATTTGGTATTCATCTTGTTTTTAAAGGATTGAAAATTGCTCTTTATGATTCAGTGAGATCCTAAACATAAACATTTTTTGAAATAATATCTGCAAAGGAGCTTTTCTTTTATTGCTTTAAAGTCATTTGAGGCTACTGTTTTTTCATTGGTACTGGGACTTGAATCCAGGGTTTTGTGCTTGCTTGCTTGCTCATTTCTGGTTCTCTACCATTTGAGCCATGCCATCAGCCTAGCTTTTGAGGGATTAATTGGAGATGGAGTCTCACAAACTTTTCTTCCTGGCCTGCTTTTGAGCCATAATACTCCAGGTCTCATTCTCCTAAGTAGATAGGATTGCAGGCATGAACTACTGGCTTACCTGACTTGAGGCTACTTTTAGCTATATTCAGCTGTATGCATAAACACACACATTTTTTGCAATTCCTTTTGACAGATCTTCAGAATTTGTTCCACAAGACTGGCCAGGATATGAATGGGACGTTGACCTACCAAGAAATCTGGAATCTCCTAGGCTCTTCTATGCCAGAACAAGAAAGCTTGAGAGCATTTGATTCCAATGCGGATGGAAGATACTCATTCCTGGAGCTAAGAGTAGCTTTAGGTGTCTAAATTCATCAGGCATACTTGGAAATGGAGATAGACCCCTAACTACCTAAAATCTATTTACCCAACATAAACCACCATTTTTCCTACCCAGCTGCCCCTCATGTCCTCCAAACTACTGTAGCAGACACATTGCCACCTTTTAACTTGTTTGAAAAAACTATATAAAAATTATTTTTTTAAAAAAGAAAACCATATTACTTATAATATGATAGTCAGAAGTCTATGGTTTCTTGAAACCAGTAAGCTCTTACATTTTAAAATCACCAGGAAAAAAAAAGCCCCCTTTTTTTTTTCTCTTTCTCTCTCCTTTTTTTAAGGAGGAGACCTTATCTTTTAAAACTGGAAAGTGTATATAGAAAGAGAATAGCTACCTTTTATATTTCATATAAATTTGCCTTAAATTAGCTGCACTTTATAGAGACTCAGAAACTGTCTTTTCTTTAAAAGATAGACCTTTTCTGCTTGTAAATATTTAAAACGAAAGAAAAGTTGTGCATATTGTATGAAAAGTAGGAAGAAAGGTTTTGAACAGGATGTGAACAAATGACTTATTAAAGATTGTTAATCTGATCTGCATAGCAGTTAAAACTATGTCCACATCTCCTTAAGGAATCCCTCTGCCCAGGTGCTGCCACGGGGTTTGGCCTGGGAGCTGAGGGAATTAATTCAGGGAATGGACACTGGAGATAGCCTAGCTCCAGGCTCAGGAAAGTCAGATTCTGGGTCTTTGTTCCTGCTCTCTCAGTTAACCTCAACCTAGAACCAGAGAAGTCTTGTTGAGGATCTTTCTCATTTTTAATCTTCTGTTAGGGTTTTTGAGCATTAAAAAGTTATCCAGTGGGGATCTGTATTTTCCTCACAAGTAAGCTAGATTATCTCCCCCTACCCACAACTCAAGTCTATCTTAGAGCTATAGCTGGCTCCTACCTTCAGAATGCCCTCCATTCTATTATGGCAGAACCCAAGTCCCTTGTCACCATCACAAACTGGCCACCAGAATATTTGAAGAATGCTATGCTTATGGTTTTGACTCTAGAAGCTATACCCCTTGGGATTTTACATGGGGGCTAACTGAGAACATGATAAATTCCTTGGTAGGATGACTAATGCAAAAAAGAGTATGAAGTGAAAATCATATTCATCAGCTCAGAACTTGTAATTAGTGGTTCTCTGCCCAGAAGGTGCCAAACTACAGCAAACAAGCCTGGAGCAAGAGTCCTCACAAGATGGTAGAAGCCCTTAAATTCTTCTTTGGACTTGCCACAAAAGGTCCCTGGGCCGGAAGGATAATACCTTCTTGTCATCTCTACACTGAGTTAGACTCATGAGTTGGTGTTCCTAGGAGCAGTCTTTGAGCAACACTAAAGGAACACTTAACTTTACCAAATTTAATTTTGCTGTAGCCAAGTGGGAGAAACTAGAGAAGCTTTTTAGTAGAGAACATTTCCCTTTAACTTATCCAAGTTGCCATCAGCCGTGGATGCAGTCCAGTACCCTTACATATTTAAAGGTTAGTTTTTTTTCTTTACATGATAGCTTTGTGTTGGCTAACTTTAATTTTTTTCAAGAAGTATTAAAGTTTAATTAAAGTGAGACAAAGTCTTTCCGTGAATATATGTACTTATGTCATGATTTATGTTTTTCCCATTTAAATTTTTTTCCCTTAACATTTACCTTGCCCATTTATGCTATTTCATTTTCTTGGAAAGGTTAATAAAATATAGTTTAAAAGTAGCCTGGCACTTTAGGTAACTTGAAGATAACTCTTGGTCTTCTAGCTGCCTTCCCTGCCCTCCCTGCCCCCACAACACACTTTTTAATATATACACTCTTACAAATTTTGTAACAACCAAATAAAGTTCTAGCAATAAATTGAATTATACTGCTATATTTGTATACACCGTACCATAAATAGTGTGTCTGTACCTGGAAGGTATTTTTTTGAGAACTGATTTATATGAAATATATTGAGGGTAATGTAGCTTGTCCTTTTTAGTTTTGAGTTCTTATTCATAGGCAGATACTTTCAGGACACTTTAACTCTTTGTGGTATGTACTTTTGTTTTGCATCTCCTTTTAGTTTTTCTTCTCATCTGGAGCTTGTCTGCAAGCATCACCCCTGAGCCATGTGTAGTGCCATCCCCTCCCCTACCAAGTTAGCAGTGTCTCCATACTGCACTTGGTCCCATGATACCATGTCATTTGTCCCAGACAGAGGTAGGTATCTTGACACTACCTTTGTTCAAAGTTGAACAGACTCACTGGCCTAAGAGCCACAGCAGCCTATCACACAATGTTGATTTGGGATTTTCATTTGTATGTTGTCCTAATTTATCAGCCTGTGCCTGCACTGAGCAATAGTGAACCCTCACCGGCCACATCTCAGCGTTGAGAAAGAGATTGGGTAGTAGTGAGTTTGCCTTTGGTTTCAAATCCTTTTGTCCTTAAAGTCTGGTGATTCCTAGTGCTTCTCTCCTAAATTTCAAAACTAATTTGTTTTGTTGACTCATGCTTTCTGGAGTAATGTTTACTTAAAGAACTTCCTCAAGTCCAATAGGGTAGCTCACACCTGTAATCCTTGCTCTGGGGAGGCTGAGGCAGAAGGAAGGATCAAGAGTTCAAGACCAGCCAGGCGCTGGTGGCTCAGGCCTGTAATCCTAGCTACTTAGGAGGCTGAGATCTGAGGATTGCGGTTCAGAGCCAGCCCGGGCAGGAGAGACTGTAAGACTCCTATCTCCAATAAACCACCAGAAAACCGGAAGTGGCGCTGTAGCTCAAGTGGTAGAGTGCTCGCCTTGAGCTGAAGAGCTGAGGGACAGCGCCCAGAGTTCAAGCCCCACGACCGACAAAAAAAAAAAAAAGAGTTCAAGACCAATCTGAACTTGTAAATCAGTCAGACAGGTAATGTGGAAATAAAGCCAAAGGAAGAGAACACCTGGCTTCAAGATGAATTCAGGGTTGTCTGAAGGCAGAGTAGTGCCTGGCCTTCAGAAATGGGTCCTATGCAACAAAGCCAAAGAAGTGGGCGCCCCCTACTTCTGCATTTTGCCTTCCTTGTGGTTTCCTTTCTTTGCCTTTGCTGGTCATCGCTCCTCAGCACCCAGCCTGCCAGTCACAGTGCAAGGTTTTGATTGTGATGGGCTCATGTTCACAATGGCCTATTTTAGTGACAGCTTTTGTTTGCTACACACCTCATTGGCTTGCTTGCCAACACCAGCTAGATGTGTGTCCTTTCATTTCCAAACCAGAACACATTTGTGTATTCCTGTGACTTGATAGAGCATGTATTGTAAATGAACCTAACCTACCTTGTTTTCTCATTTTAAGAAATGTAAATCTACTTTGTTTTAGAAGATCGATTTTGGAAATGGATAAATGATTTTGGTTCCCTTAGGGAATTAATCAAGGGTTTCGTGACTTGAGCTTTGCCATTTTTATTTGTCTAAATAAAATATTTCCTTCCTTTCAACTATGTCTTTCTAAAGAAGCCTCCCTATTCCCTTCTTTTTAAAAATCTGGTTTGATCCTAGTTTTATGAACTCCTTCCTCTTGAAATCGAAGACTAATAGATGATAGACACAAAGCAATGTTCAGAAACCTACCATAAGAATTGCAACATTTGCTCTTGGCGTTGGTGGCTCATACCTAGTCCTTGCTACTCAGGAGGCTGAGATCTGAGGATTGCAATTCAAAGCCAGCCCAGACAGGAAAGTCCGTGAACTCATCTCCAATTAACCACCAGAAAACCAGAAATGGCACTGTGGCTCAAGTGGTAGAGTGCTTGCCTTGAGGTGATTAGCTTAGGGACAGCTCCCAGGCCCAGAGCTCAAGCCCCATGACCAACCAAAAAAAGCGGGGGGGGCTGGGAAGGTGTCTCAGTGGTAGAGTGCTTGCCTCGCATGCATGAGGACCTGGGTTCAATTCCTCAAAAGCCAGAAGTGGTGCTATGGCCCAGGTCCAGAGTTCAAGCCCAGGACTGACAAAAAAAAAAGACTTGTAGCATATTTGGCCTAAAGGAGTAAGCAGAGCTCAGGCTTTAGTCACATGCAGAATGGCAGAGGGCAAGGTGATGCCTGTTTCAATAAGAGGCTCAAACATTTAGGTCTGTTTTATATGTTGAGATTCAATATAAAAGGCATGCTTCCCAGGTAGATTCTACCACTTTGGAGCAGGAAAAAAAGATAAAACCTATTGCTAGAGAGAAGTCATAGATAGGTTTGGGGTTTCTCCACAAACCTCTGCTTCTCCTAGGGGAAGTCCTTGCATAAAACCTACATAATTTGCAAATATGAGTTTATACACAAGGCATATAACTAGGAGGAATATCGAGTCTGTACACAAGTACTAACTCAGTGTGCCTCCCCATAGCCAACCTCCAGTTCCAGGGTTGTATTGGTGAGACTCATGACCAAGTTGGTTTGCAAAGTGCTCCCACCAAACAGGAAAGGAATTGCCTTCAAATAAGCAAAGGAGATGTAGCAGAGTCTTAGACTTTTTAATTTTCCATACAGTGACAACCAGATGGGCTCTGACCTCTGTCAATAACCACCTTGAAGTTAGTTCCATTTCCTACTCTGCCCCCTGGTCCCTGCAGCCCCACCTTCATCGAGCGGAAGCTACAGTTCTGAAGCAAAAGGCTTGGCGTTGAAGCAGTTCCCCCTGTGGGCCAGTGTGGGTAAGGAATGGAAGTGGACATTCCTTTCAGGACAGTTGGCCAGAGGGTAGGATACAGAGTGGTTCAGCATAGGAGGTAGGTTGCAGAGGGACAGAGCAAAAGGCACCTCCTGAAAGATGGGAATTGGGAGTGGGGAGCTGGTCTGGGGCTGTGATGGGGAAGAAAGGGGCTGCTGTGGGACCACAAGAGCAGGTTGTGGGGGGCCAGGAGCCTCACCCCTAGGACTGCTCTCTGGGACCACATAGGCTCTGCCTTCTGGGATGTCCATCTCCCACAGAGAATCTGGATTCTGGACTTCAGTCTCCATCTTGGTGGCAGCAGGAGGAGGGCCGGTATTAATGGCTGTATTCATGCCATAGTGACGTCGCTTGTTTATCCAGTACAGCAGTGGGCTGTAGGTGAATGTAGCAGCTCTCATCACCTCCACCCACTGCTGGGCACGCTCTTCCCGCCGCAGGTTCTTCTTCCAGTGAAGAAAGAGAATGCAGCTGCCCGTGACCACAGAGCACAGCCCCAGGAAACCAAAGTACAGCAAGACCCACACTAAGGAAGAGAAAAAAAAAAAAAAAGAGACAGGCTGGCTGATGGTGCTCTAGTTTGGGATCTGAGCTGTCCCTCATTTATTTCCTTGAACCAATCAATCACCCCAGCCAATTAACTCTTCTCATGACTCCTTCCCTCCCTCCTCCTAGGTTTGTGTCATCATTCTTTTATTCAGAGATGGAAAGTTCTAAGGAGCTTAAAGATGATAATAAAAAAGCTAGATCTAGAGGAGACATGATCTGGCCAGGTTGTCAGACTCCCAGCCTAGGAACCTATCCAGTCCACTGGACTGAGAAGTCTCATTAAGGGCTATTTAAGGAAATGATTCAGCTGTTGACAGGGACACCAATGTATCCCCTCTGGTTGGGCAGAGAATGGTCTCTGCCTTCTCTTTTTTGTTGTTGGTGGTGGTGGTTGTGGGCCTTGAACTCTGGGCCTGGGTGCTGTCCCTCATCTCTTCAGCTTAAGGCAAGAGCTCTACCACTTAAGCCACAGCACTACTTTTAGTTTTCTGGTGGTTAATTGGAGATAAGAGTATCATGGACTTTCCTGCCCGGGCTGGCTTTGAACCAAGATCCTCAGATCTCAGCCTCCTAGGTAGCTAGGATTACAGGCATGAGCCACCAATGCCTGGCTTTCTGCCTTCTCTTTCTAGAAGAGACTGTTTCCTTTTAGCACCCCATTCGTGCAAATTTTTCTTTGTCCCCACACCTAAGGACACAAAGTGAATGGCGGGATTCAGGATATACTTACTGCCAGAGAGGCTCAGGTCCTGTTGGGAATCCATAAGGATGTGCATTGGTACCCAGCCCACTGCTCTGGGGCGAGGAAACTCATCCACTGATCTGTCACCAATGGGATCCTCAGAAGGCCCAGGACCTCATTGTTGCCTAAGGGAGAGGTCACCAAGTTCTGAGCACTGAGCATTCCAGGGGCAGTGCTTATGAGATAATGCAACAAAGGGCCATCCACTAGTATCTCATGAACCTAGTGTGTCTTATTTTATCAGAGATTGGTCCACCCCTTGTGGTGAACCCATAGAGCATCCCCCAGGGCTCATACTAGGGCCTCACACTCTCAGAGTCTTACCCATGTTGGTCACTAGGAAACCATGGCCAGACACCTTGTGTGTGGGGGAGGGGGGGGAGAGGAGAGGGGTGGCAGTGCAGGACAGAGGAGTACATAGTGTTCTCATGAGAAAACTTGCTCAAGAGAACATCTACGCAGCTGATCAATGCTTCCCTCTTTGTCTCCTACAATCTCTCTTCTGTTTCACTTTCTTCCTTCCAATAAATGCTGGTATGGGTTTCTGGGACATCAAGCCCTGTAGGATTTCCCCTTTATCTGGTCCTAGCCTTCCCTTTCCAATCCTCATACTCCTTTCCCTTCTAGCCATGTTAGAGTGAACAGACTCCAACATCCAAGTACTTCTCTCAGTTAGATCACTGGTTTTCCTGAATGGTAAACAACCATCCTGTTTGGCCAGGATTAAAAGGATATCCAGGACATGTTTCTTAACCCAAGAGTGGCTCTTTACTGAACATTTGCGTATCCTCTCAGGTTCGGCTCATATGCCTGCTCTGTGGCAAACAATTATTTCCATTATCTTCCCAGAATCACATTATCTCTGAAGAGATTGGGACAGTTGTAGAATCCACCTGACATCAGATGCTTAAAGTTCTGGGGGCAAGGGGAGACAGATCTTCCTTATTCAACAAGTCCCTTAAGACTCAAGTCAGAGACTTGTTTAACATGTCCCAGTGACGCTTGATCCATTTATGGAATAGTTCAGAGAGTCCTTTCTAAAAAGCCTGTCAGCTCCCAGTGGCATGCACCACTGGACCAAGCTTGGCTTCTCAACACAATTTAATTCCTTCTCTGCTAGTTCCCCAATGAGGGACTTGAGGCACTATTTACACAGAGTTCTCCACAGTGTCCACTTACCCTTGGCTCTCCTTATCACTGGCCTCTGCTTGTTAGAGTTCTTTGCTGGTTTAATCTTATTTCCCTCCTAAGTGTCATCAGGCTTCCAGGCTCTCAGGTTCAGTCTTAGGCTCTGTCTACATTCAGTTCTCAATGAATTCATGGGTTAATATCTAGAACTTTATGTCTCCAATTAGGATATACCTCAGAACTTTATACTCATATACTCTACAACTTAGGTTATGTCCCTCGTTTCTGATCAAATATGTCTCAAACCAAACTCCTTATCATTCTTCCTCCTATAAGTACCCTTCTTCCTTTCTGTAAACAGAAACACTTTCTAGTTCAGACCCAAACCCTGTAAGTCATCCTTGACTCCTTTCATTCTATCACACCTGTCTGTGCAAAATCTTTAGGCTTTTCTTTCAAAATATACCCCAAATCTGACCACTTTTTCCCTCCCATCATTTTAGTCCAGGTACTTCTCTCAGCTAAATCACTGGTTTTCCTGGAGGGTAAACAACCAACTTGTTTGACCAGGATTAAAAGGGTATCCAGGACATGACACTTTGAATACTAAAGCCAAAAGAATCCTGGGTAAAACAATAAGTCACTCTTGTGAACATTTCAATCTTTGCCACCACATATCATCCTAAATTTCACCAGCAGCCAGAATGATTTTTTTTTTGGCAGTACTGGAGTTTCAACTCAAGGCCTCGCATTTGGTCAGCTTACTTGCTTAGCTGGTACACTGGAGTACTCATCCAGCCTAGCTCTTCAAAAGTTATTTGAGGGCTGGGAAGTTGGCTCAGTGGTAGAGCGCTTGCCTTGCATGCATGAGGCCCTGGATTCTATTTCTCAGCACCACATAAGCAAAAAGAAAAAAGCCAGAAGTGGCGCTGTGGCTCAACTGGTAGAGCGCTAGCCTTGAGCTGAAGGGCTAAGGAACAGCACCCAGGCCCAGAGTTCAGGCCCCACGAGCGGACCCCCCCAAAAAAAAAGTTATTTGAGAGATGGGGGTCTTTCAGACTCTTCTGCCTAGACTGATTTCAAATCAGAATATTCCAGATCTCAGCTTCTTGAGTAGCTAGTATTATTTAGGCCTCAGCCACCAGCACCTGCTCTGAATGATCCTTTTGAGCCGACCTCTGCTCAAAATCTACAGAGATTCCCCATCTCACATTAAAAATCACAGTCCTTAAGGCAGGCAAAGCCCTGAACACTTTAACCCACACCCCGGTCCCATGCCTCCTTAGTCTCAGCTGCTGTTTCTTTCACTCTCTGAGATGCAGTAGCCTCCTTTCTCTTCCCAAAGTATTCTTCTGTATCAGGGCCTTTGTACGTGCTATTCTTCCTACCTGAAAAAGAGGGAATAATGTCCTTCCTTCCTTTCCTTCGGGTTCTTGAGTGTCTCCTGATCTCTATCTCTCAGCCTGCTGTTTTTCAGTATAGCAGTATATGCCTATTTGTTGCCTATCTCCACTGGAATGTAAGCTATATGAATTAATGTAAACAAGGATTTGAGGATTTCAGATAGTGATAACTCCTGTGAAGGTAGTAAAATAAAAGGGCAAATAGGATAAAAACAGACCGTAAAAGGATGGAGAGATTCATTTAAAAAGATTAAAAGAGAGGGGCCTGGGAAGGTGGCTCAGTGGTAGAGCACTTGCCTTGCATGCATGAGGCCCTGGGTTCGATTCCTCAGCACCACATAAGCAAAATGAAAAAAGCCGGAAGTGGTGCTATGGCTCAAGTGGTAGAGTGCTAGCCTTGAGCTGAAGAGCTGAGGGACAGCGCCCAGGCCCAGAGTTCAGACCCCACGACCGTAAAAAAAAAAAAAAAAAAGATTAAAAGAGAGATTCATTTATGTTTGAGGTATTGACACATGAACTAAACCTTAGGTGATAAAGAGGCAGCAATGTGCTGTCTGAGCAAGAAGAGCAATTGTGTGTGCTAACCAGCACACTAGAAATTAGAAATATCCCACCACATGGTGCCCTGTGTGGGCAGGACTGACCTCCCATGAGAGCAAGTGGCATTGAGTAGAACTGAAGGCTCTGTCCCTGCCACACGCCAGGTTTCTATGGGGTAAGACACAAGCAGACAAGAACTCCATGCAAAAAACCAATCTAGTACTCACTGGCCACTACCTCAAAAGTGAATTTTGCAATTTGTGGGTGAGGATGGGAGGGGAAAATGGGGAGAGTGAGGAAAGGGGTGACACTGTCTTACCTGACATGTAACTGTAACCCCTCTGAACATCACCTTTATAATAACTATTTAAAAACAAAAAAAATTAAAAGGCAAATTATTGCCTGCCCTCACAGAGGGATCATTCATGCTGGGAGCAGCTGAGATTTTACAGCTGAGAGCTTACACCTTGTTCAGATGAGGAAGCTGGTGACCTGTGGGTTGAGAAAGGGAGAGGATATCCCAGGGATCACAAAGAACCCAAATAAGGCTGGTTCCTTGTGAACCGTTATTACTTTGCTCTGCATACAGCTGCCTCTCCTGTCTCTCTCAAGGAAGAAGAGTAAGTAGTCCATCTTGGCTGGAACTCCAGTGGGAAACAAGGCTTGGGAGGTAGCTGGCAACTTAAGAGACTTCCTCGTCTGTAAAATGAGGGGGATCTCTGCCTCACTTGACGTGAAGCCCAAGTAGTGGTTTGCGGATAGAGGCCTCAATGGAAAAACTGCAGCTGCGCTGACGGGACCTGGCTGTGGAAGGACAGACAGCTTACAGCGAGGGCCACGTGAATGCAGCTGGAAATGAGCTTGGCTACGACCGGAAGGTCCCGGCTGGCTGTCAAGAGGAGACTTGGCGCGCAAGGACTGCTGGTCCCGGGAGGGAGGGTGTAAATCCCGGCAGGCTCCCGGGAAGAGGCGGGCCGGGGCCGCCGGGGCGGCGAGAGCGCTCGGGAAGGGCCGCGCAGCCGGACCCCCGCCCGGGCTCCCGCCTTCGGCGAGGCCGGAACTTTGGGCGTGCGGAACCTCGGAGGCGGAGCGCGGGCGCTGAGGACCCGGAGGGAGATGGAGAGTGCGCGCGGGCCGGGGGCTGAGGCCGAGACGCCTGAGGAGGAAGAGCCGGAGGCGGGGGAGACCATGGCGGCCGTGGTGTCCGCGGCCGGTGGCGCGGGCCCGGCGGTCCTGCAGGTGGCCGGCCTCTACCGGGGTCTGTGCGCGGTGCGCAGCCGCACGCTGGCACTGGGGTTCGTGTCGCCCGCACAGCTGCGCGTGTTCCCCGTGCGCCGCGACAGCACGGACAGCAAAGGGGTGGGGTCGGAGCTGGAGGCCAACCCCTTCTACGACCGCTACCGGGACAAGATCCAGCAGCTGCGCAGGTGCGGGGGG
>NW_012267249.1:7670910-7680739 GCF_000151885.1 Dipodomys ordii | reverse complement strand
CACACACACACACACACACACACACTGTTTGGAATTTGTCAGATTGAACCACGGTTCCTAATTTTACCTATCTGCATTCTGTCTCATCTCTAGTTCCATTGCTGTAATTTATTCTGTCATCTTCACCTGGATTACTGCTAAAATGCTGAAGGATATAAAGGTTGCAAAGGGCCTGGGGAGAATATGGGGAAATAAGGCTTTTCTTGCAAAAAAGAAACCAAAACTTGAGGGCTGTAAATTCTCTGCATGCTGTCCATCTCTAATTCCACTGCTATAATTTATTTCTTCATCTTCACCTGGACTATTGCCATTATTCTCTAGCGAGTGCCCCTCCCCACCATGTCCATTCTTGGACCTTTTCACCCCAGTGCATCTCAGGAAAACTACAGTAATCTTTCTCACCTTTCAGAGTGATGGAATACGTTAACAGGTACTTTTTTAAAAAATTCCAGTTCCTTTTCCTGCAAATATTTTTCATTCTTATGGCTGACTATCCATTGTGTATATATACCACATTTTCTTTATCCATTCATCCATTGATGGACACCAGGTCTGGTTCTATAGTTTGGCTATTGCAAATAATGCTGTTAGCAATATGGCTGTGAGCCAGGCGCTGGTGGCTCATGCCTGTAATCCTAGCCACTCTGGAGGCTGAGATCTGAGGATCACAGTTCAAAGCCAGCTCAGGCAGGAAAATCTGTGACTCTTATCTCCAATTAACCACCAGAAAACAGAAAGTGGCACTGTAGCTCAAGTGATAGAGCACTAATCTTAACCTGAAGAGCTGAGGGACAGCGCCCAGGCCCAGACTTCAAGCCCCATGACCAACCAAAAAAAAGAAAAAAAGAAACACAGTTGTGTAGGTAGCTCTATTGTATGCAGACTGAATGAATGACTGCTTCTGACTTTCCAACAGTATTTAGAAGTTCGTAAGTATTTTTCATTTTTAAAACCTTCACTTGAGCTGGGAATGTGGCTTAGTGGTAGAGTGCTTACCTTGCAAATATGAGGCCTTGGGTTCAATTCCTCAGCACCACATAAGCAGAAAAAGCTGGAAGTGGCTCTGTGGCTCAAGTGGTAAAGTGCTAGCCTTGAGCTGAAGAGCTGAGGGACAGTGCCCAGGCCCAGACTTCAGGCCCTACGACCAACCAAAATAAATACATAAATAAATAAACCTTCATTTGACTTAAATTTCTCCCCACCCTTTTCTCTTGGATCGTTTTCACACACAAGCATCTCCAAAGTGTTTCCTTCTCTATTCTGAATGCCTACCAGCTCCTGTTTATTCTTACTCATGTACAAATAGTGGTTTTGCTGTCCTTCCCTACAAGATCATTGTCATCAACATTGATTTGCACTGCTGTCTTCTGGAGTGTGAGCATTTTAATGTGCCCAGTTGACTTCTAGCTAACATCCAAATTCTTTCTGCATAAGACCCTCACATTCCACTCTCTGCCAGACCTTGTAGCCTTATCTATTACCAAAGCTCTTTTTAAATTTTGAGTAGCATATACACAGAAAACTAGAGGAGAGGGGTGAAATATTCAAGTAAAGGATGCAGCCACAACGAGGTGCAAAAATATGAAACTCCCTCAGCATTTTGAGGATGTTGGGGCAAGTGTTTATCATAGTACTTGTAGCATTCTCATGTACATGTCTGTCTTTCCTACTAGATAGTAAGTGTCTTTAAGTAGATCCTTTGTCTTATTTATTTCTCTGTCTCCAGAGCTAAACAGAGCTCTCCTGGCCTCTCTCCTGATACAACAAATGTATCTGTGATCACCAGCAGGGCTAATCCAGTCCTTACAGAGGAAAGAAAGATGATCAGCCCATCTACATAGCAGTGAGGGGATTGGCATTTGATGTCACCTTCAAAGGAGGTTTATGGAACAGGCCCCACTCCATAGTGCCTTGATTAAGGAACAAAGGGTAAAACTAGATGTCCTTGGATTGTTCAGACTTCACCATGGTGCTGTGGTGTCATAGCCAAGGAGTTAGAATTCCTACATGATAAGCTTACCAAAACATACAAAAGCAAATACCCTGTGGTCACCTATAAAGCCTGGAAAAAAATCTTTAACAAGGACAGCAGCTACCCTGGTCTTCAAGCCTGAAACCGGTGGCTCACGCCTGTGATCCTAGATACTCAGGAGGCTGAGATCTGAGGATTGCAGTTCAAAGCCAACCCAGGCAGGAAAGTCCATGAAACTCTTATCTCCAACTAACTACCAGAAAACCAGAAGTGGCACTGTGGCTCAAGTGGTAGAGTGCTAGCCTTGAGCTGAAGAACTAAGGGATGGCACCTAGGCCCAGAGTTCAGGCCCCACAACAACAACAACAACACACACACACACACACACACCATAAAAAATGAATTCTAATGTTCCATCTACTTTTTTGTTTGTTTGTTTGGTTGGTTATAAGGCTTGAACTCTGGGCCTGGGTGCTGTCCCTCAGCTCTTCAGCTCGAGGCTAGTGCTCTACCACATGAGCCACAGCGCCACTTCAGGCTTTCTGAGTAGTTTAATGGAGATAAGAGTCTCATGGACTTTCCTGCCCTGGCTGGCTTTGAATCGAAATCCTCAGATCTCAGCCTCCTGTGTAGCTAGGATTACAGGTGTGAGCCACCGGCACCAGGCCTATCTACTGGTTTTTTTGGAGGATAAAGCAAAACTGGCTGTTTGAGGCCTATAAATTACCAGAATCTGAATAAAATTGAACTGGATATAGCTTGACAGCTGCCTAAGGAAGTAACCCAACAGGAGGACTTAAAGCACCCTTCCAATATTGAGGCTTCTAGGGACCTGGGGCCAAGTTCTGTGTTACCCTGAGGCTTAGCCTACAAGAGAAAAACATCATACTGACCCCTTGAGAATGAACAATAGTTTACTAACAATCTTTGTTTTCCTTGATTTTCTAGCCTGTACTCAGTCCTTATTCACTGAAGGCAGGTCCTTCAGCCTTGCTGAATGCCTATGTCTTTCTCTTTGGAGGTAGAAAATGATCATTTATTATCCCAGAACCCAAAAAGGGCCCAGGTGGTTTACTCTTTGATTTACCTTTGATCAGGTCTGATCCAGCTGCTTTTGAGTCTCGCTTGGAGAAGCGAATCGAGTTTCAGAAGCAGCCTGTGGGCCACTCCAAGCAAGGTGATTTTATCAAGTCTGTGGAGCAGAAGGTAAGGGCAATACCATTTTGTGTTATTGGTTCAGGAGAGCTCCCAACTTCCCCCAACTCTTAAACCTTGAAGATTTGTTGATGGATCAACTGGATGAACAAAGCATCTACATTCAGTCTCCATCCATAAATATGCCCTACCCTTTCAGGGCAAACTTCTCTGATCATGGTGGAAATACAGAGAGATAAAAGAGTCACTTGTTCATGAAGGGTACAGTCTAGTAGTTAAGGCACCATGACATTGAGCTGTTGGGAAGTAGAACCTGACCAAGGCTGGAAAAAGTCTGGTGGGGGTTAAATTAGGCAAAAGGGAATAGGAATTTGGTATAGAACAGGTCTCATCAGACTTCTTGTAAATGAACCAAACAGTAAATATTTTAGGCTTTGTGCAACTAGGTAGTGTCATTATAGTGTAAAAGCAGGCACCAACAGACATTAAGTAACCGAGTAGGTGGGGTTGTGTGCCAATAAAACTTTATTTACAAAAAGAGTTCACAGACTGGATTTAATTTTTTGACAACCAATCCCAACATCTAGAGCCAAGAAGACTTCTGCTACCTAGAATGTTACTGGACTGTAAGAGAGTGGATGTAGAGAAAGTATTAGGGCTAAAGAAATACATTAGACATTAACCTCCAAGCTGAGGCATTTGGGCTTAAGGAGTAGAAGCAGGATCACTTCATTGCTAACAGAGGTGGGCTCTGGAGCCAAATGCCATAGACTGAATCTTAGCTAACTGACTCTGGGGGAATTACATGACTTCTCCATACTTCAGTTTGCCTATCTGAAAGAAGAAAAATAATAATAATAATAATACCTATTTCCTGGAGTTGTGCTGAAGAGTGAATATGATAATGCCATGCAAAACACTAGCACGGTCCTGAACATATAGTCAATACTTATTAGTTATTATTGTCTTTAAACAGGAATCAAAGCTGGAGAAAAATATGCAGAAAGCTGTGTATAGGAAGATTAATGCAGTACTTTTCAAACTTTTTTTGTTGGTCATGAGACTTGAACTTGGGACCTAGGCACTGTCCCTATAAGCTCTTTTTGCTTAAGGCTAGCACTACTACTTTGAGCCACAGCTTCACTTCCATTTTTCTGGTGGTTAGTTGGAGATGAGAGTTTCGTGAACTTTTCCTGCCTGGGCTGACTTTGAACCATAATCTTCAGATCTCAGCTTCCTGAGTAGCTGGGATTACAGACGTGAGCCACCAGTGACTGGTTTTTTTCAAACTTTTTGACCATTACTCACAGTAAGAAATATATTTTATGCTCAATAGGAAGTGTACTCATTACCTTGCTCATATAACTGTAACCCTCTGTATAGTATCTTTACAATAAAAAATAAAATAAGGGCTGGGAAGGTGGCTCAGTAGTAGAGCGCTTGCCTTGCATGCATGAAGCCCTGGGTTCAACTCCTCAGCACCACATAAGCAAAAAGGAAAAAGCCGGAAGTGGCGCTGTAGCTCAAGCGGTCAAGCGATAGCCTTGAGCTGAAGAGCTGAGGGACAGCGCCCAGGCCCAGAGTTCAGGCCCCATGACCAGACACCCTAAAATCCCCCCCCCAAAAAAAGAAAGTAACTTTGGGGCTGGGAAGTTGGCTCAGTGGTAGAGCGCTTGCTTTGCATGCCTGAGGCCCTGGGTTCGATTCCTCAGCACCACATAAGCAAAAAGAAAAAAGCCGAAAGTGGCGCTATGGCTCAAGTGGTAGGTCACTAGCCTTGAGCTGAAGAGCTGAGGGACAGTGCTCAGGCCCAGAGTTCAGGCCCCACAACCAGACCCAAAAAAAATAAATAAAATAAAATTTAAAAAATTAAATAAAAAAATTTAAAAAAGAAATATATTTTATATTGCAACTTAATACTGTATACATGTTACCCTGTACCCTAACTCTATGCTATATACTTCTTACATAGCAAAGAAATTTTACTTACAAAACTGTGTTTTTACTACATTGCACTTCATTCTTGTTTTTTATCTTTAAAAAACTCTGAAGCTCTATTAAATTGGTTTACTACTTATGATTTGAAAAGTATTCTGAAGTGATACACAGAACGAATTGGAAAGGTTGGAACTAGGGAGAATGTACAGTAATTTAGGTGTACAGTGGTTTCTACTGCAACTACCTTAAAAGAAGGTGGGAAATTGGAATTCTACTTTCTGTTCTAAAGTCATATTAGTAATATTTATTTACGTGGATTTTATTTTATTTTTTGCGTTAGAAGATAGCCTAAAAGTAGAATCTATACAAGGGAGTCATATATTTTGGGATGTCCATTCTAGATCAGCCCAAGCATAAGAAAATTCATGGGACTCCATCTGATTCAATGGCTGGACATGGTGATGCATGCCTCTTGTACCCAGAAATGCCAGGAAGCACAAGTAGGATTGCAGCCCAGACATTAAAGGAGACCCCACATCCAAAATAGTCAGGGAATAGAGCGAACAGCTGACGCTATGCAAAACGAAAGAAAGTACATATCACCCAATGTGGAAGAAATAACTATATTGTCAAAGCTCATAGAACTCATAAATGTTATAGACCACGATAAACAGTTTGTCCCATGAAAGTTAGGATGTGTTTGTGACTTTAACTAAGCATCACTATCCCACAATACTGTGAAATTTGGGAAATTATGTAATCACTTAATCACAATAAAGAATTTGAAAAAAAATAGTCAATTTGGGAGGGATAGAGAAATATCAAAATGCTGAAACAAGGATGAAGGATACTCATTGCAACAGTGATACAAGATCCCATGTTGGAAATGAACTTTACAACTTTGGGGCGGGGTGAGAGGGTTGGGGGGAGGTACTGGAGGAAAGGGATAGTAGGAGAAAAACAAAGGAGGTGGTAACAATGCTTGATGAGAAATGTACTCATTACATTACTGATGTAACAAACCTCTCTGTATAGCATCTTTACAAGAAAATAAAATTTAAAAAGTAGTCAATGTATCTGAGTGCTGGTGGCTCCCATCTATAATCCTAGATACTCAGGAGGCTGAGTCCAGAGCCAGCTCAGGCAGAAAAGTCTGTGAGACTGTCTCCAATTAACCACCAGAAAATCTGAAGTGGCACTGTGGCTCAAAGTGGTAGAGTTCTAAGCTTGAGCAAAAGAGGTCAGGGATAGTGCAAGGCCCTGAGTTCAAGCCCGACAAAAAAATAATATCAAAAGGGACTGGAGATGTGGCTCAAGTGGTAGAGTGCCTGTCTTACTAGGCTTGCTAATGCAAAATGCACATTTCAATCTTCAGTACTGAGGAGAGAGAAAGATGAGAGGAAGGGGTAGAGGGAAGGAGGGAACCTAATCAGCTATTATAGCTAATGGAGTTAAGGTTAATAGTTAATGGATTAAATATAAGCATTATGCCCACCTTTGGTCCTCAGCTCCACCCAGACCTGAGTCCCTCCCTGCCTTCAAGTTCCCACCATACAGCTGGTCCCTCCCTCTCTCCTCCCAGACCCACCTGAACTCCCATCTACTTCATCACTTCCTAACCCCCAGACCCTGCTGCTACCTAGATAGGGGAGGCTGTCATGTGCTCTCTCTCCAGGGCAAATATGGCTCCTCTAATAAACCTTGTAATAATCTTGCTCCTGTGCCTACCTGCCTGCCTCTGCGTGGTCCCCTAGCATGGATGTGATGGATCCTTTCATTGATCCTTTCACTAAACCTGATGTGATGGCATACACTTGGAATTCCAGCACTCAGGACACCAAAACAAGAGCACTACTTGGGCTGCATAGTATTTTGTTTAAAGAAAGAAAAAGAGCTAGTGGCCTAATCATTACAAAGTTGAAGAGCAAATTTATGACAAATGTAGTTTATGGCTTCAAGCACTTTCTAGGCAGATGTTCTATCATTTGAGCACATTTGAATAGGGTCTCACTGTTGACCTAGGCAGACCTTGGATTGTAATCCTCCCACCTATATCCTTCTGTAAAGCTAGGATTACAGATGTGAACAGCCATGCTATCTTGTTTAATGAGACAGGATCTCAGTAATTTATTTTCACCCTAAACTGGCCCCAAACTACAAAATCTTTCTAAGATTTTATGTAGAAAATTTCAGCTTTAGAGTCCTACATGTAGACAGTTTCTTACTTCTCAAAGACATGGTCTTGAACTTAGAAAATGATAAAAAGCAGACTCCATTAACTATCCAAAAACAATTCAAAATAGGGCTTCTAGGGTATGGCTTCTATCAGAAAGTAAGATAGGAAAGAAAATAATCACATTTAGTTCTTGTCCCCCCCCCCTCTTTTTTTTGAGAAGCAGTCTAGGAGTATTCAGAAGGTATTGAGTACTCAAAAAGACTGTAATGTACTAAAAACTGCAGTCAGGAATAACTTAGAGGGCCACTCACAGGAAACCCAAACACATTAAATTATTGGAAGGAATCCTTTCTATTGCTTGTGGCCACTACCGAATGTCCTAACTGATGGTGGTTACTAACAAGTCTTCCTCATCTCTGCATCTCATCTTTTTTTTTTTTTTGGTCAGTTGTGGAGTTTGAACTCAGTGCCTGGGAGCTGTCCCTGAGATCTTTTGCTCAAGGCTAGTGCTCTACCACTTTGAGCCACAGTGCCACTTCTGGCTTTCTGGTGGTTAGTTGGAGATGAGTCTTAGGGACTTCTTCCCAAGCTGGCTTTGAACCCCAATCCTCGATTTCAGCATCTTGAGTAGCTAGGATTACAGGCATGAGCCACCAGTGCCCACTGCATCTCATTATCTTAGAAGGAAGTTTTATCAAATAAACAGTGAGTCTTAGAACACTGTGTTTGGAAGTGGCACTGTGGCTTAAGTGGTAGAGCTGAAGAGCTGAGAGACTGTGCCCAGGTCCTGAGTTAAAACCCCATGACTGACCAAAAAAAAAAAAAAAGAGAGAGAGAGGTAATTTCTCCTACAGAATTACATAATGAGATGGGGCACTTCAGCTAGTTTGATTGTCTTTTTTCTTATGAGTAAAGTGTAGATTAATACCCTGTCTCACCATGTATTTTAGACAGATGCCTCGGGGAAGCAGTCTTTGAATAAAGGATTCACTAAGGACAAGGTAAGTCTTAATTAAATATAGAAATCCAAGACTGAGGTTATATGGAATATCTATAACAAGAGGCTGAAAATTTGAATGTATTTACTTTGATTTTTTAAAAGGTGATTTTCCAGCTGTAGAGATGAGAAATATTTCTGAGTGTCCTTAGCATGACCTCTAGCTTAAGTGTGAATCCTGGAGGTCCTGGAAGAAGTCTATAAGAAATTGGTAGCACTTGTCCTTTCTCTAGGCATTAGTTATTTTGTTGTTGTTGTTGTGTTTGGCATGAGGAGGCATTTTTTTTTCAAAACTAGGGATTGAACACAGGCCTCACTCTTGCTAGACAGGTGCTCTCCCACCTAAGCCAGGCTTCTAACCATCTTCTGTTCATCATTTCCAGTGTCCGTGTTGATGACAGGTATGTACCACCAAGTCCAGCCTTAGTTGAGATAGTCTTGTAAATTTTTCTGCCTGGGTTGACCTCAAACTGGAATACCTCATCTATACTTCCCAAGTAGTTAGGATACAGGCTTGAGCCACTGCGCCTAGCTAGGAGGTAGTTTTAAAAATAGAAAATGGTGAGTGATTGCTGGTGATTCATACCTGGCTAAGATCTAAGGATCCAAGCCAATCCACGCGGACAAATCTAAGACTCTTATCTCTAGTTAACCAGTAAAAAATAACAAGTAGAGCTGTGGTTCAGGTGGTAGAGCATCAGTCTTGAGCAAAAGCAAGAGTGTGAGGCCCTGAGTTCAAGCCCCAGTACACACACACACACACACATCAAAAATGTATTTAGTTTGTTAGTTAATTGGCAAATAGCATCCTCTGTAGAATACCAATGAAATTAAAAATAAATCCAAGCTTTCTCCTTTTATATTGCAAAGTATCACATGACTCATTGGTGAAGGGGAAGCTTTTGGGACGTGCATATTGTTCAGGAATAGAAATGAAAAAGCCATTGTAGACTTGGGGACTCAACTTGACTGAGCATGCAGAGTTTCTTATGCTATTTGAACTTACTGAAGGTTGACTTCACTGTTCTGACATTTTTCTCCATGAGGCTTAGAGAAACTAGGGTTTTTGGTTTTTTTTTTGCTTGTTTGTTTTTTTGGTCAGTCGTGGGGCCTGAACTCTGGGCTTGGGCGCTGTCCCTGCACTCTTCAGCTCAAGGCAAGCGCTCTATCACTTGGGCCACAGCGCCACTTCCGGTTTTTTTTTATAGTGGTTTATTGGAGATGATAAGAGTCTCACGGACCTTCCTGCCCGGGCTGGCTTTGAATGTCGATCCTCAGATCTCAGCCTCCTGAGTAGCTAGGATTACAGGCGTGAGCCACCAGCGCCTGGCTGGTTGTTGCTATTTTAAATCACAGGTTGTAATTGCTTTTTATTTTCTTTTTCAAGACTCTCAGTTCAATCTTTAACATTGAGATGGTGAAAGACAAAACTGGAGAAGAAATAAAACAGGTAATGAATGAGAATGAGTTGGCATACTCCATGAAACTGTGCTCTGGGGGCTGGGAAGGTGGCTCAGTGGTAGAGTGCTTACCTTGCATGCATGAGGCCCTGGGTTCGATTCCTCAGCACCACATAAGAAAAAAGAAAAAA
>NW_012267249.1:7649470-7666900 GCF_000151885.1 Dipodomys ordii | reverse complement strand
ACACAGATTTGGCAGCAGTATTTTGCAGCAAAAGATACGGTCTATGCAGTTATTCCTGTAAGTAGTTGGAGGGAAATGAAAAGTGGTATAGCATGAAGGTCAGTTTTCTAACCTTCACAGGCAGTTGCCTTTACTTTTCTTATGTTTATGGCCTCTTGAGGACTTAACATTTTACAGCCTTGAGGTTTTTTATTACACCCTAAGCACCAAAGATTGGAAGCTCTGTATGGTATATTTATGGTTTCTGTTTTCTCTCTTCTGGTTTAGAAATGTCTCTGAGTTAAGTCTCTGACGAGAGAGTATAGTATAAGTTCAGGCTGCTGAGTAATTTCCAGATGTCTTTTATTTCTCTTTGGGTTTTCTAGCCAAGCTATTAGAATTTAAGACAGGGCCTCTAGCATGGCTTTTTCTCTTGTCTGTAAACAACATAGATCCAAGCTGACTTGGATCCTCTTCCTAGTCTTTCTCTGGCATTTCCCCTTTGCTAGTGGCATTTTTCTTGCTTTTTTTTCTTCTTGAAATTTTTGGCTGCATTAAAGCCTGTGACTAAGAAGGAAACGCTGCTGTCTTCTCTGGTTTTAAGGTCCTTCTGCTGTCATGGTAAAACATTTGAAATACTGGGTCATCATCTAGTTCTTCATTTGTTCCTTTTCTTTCCTGAGAAGAAAGAGGCTAGAATTACATCAAGCATGCAGAGATATTCTGAGTTTACGTGACTAAGTTTAAGACTAAGGAAGAAAATGTTTAGGCAGAAGTGTCATGCTAGGTCTTTTGGTTGTTATGAGAGTATCCTTTTTTTTTTTTTTAACCTCTTGATATGTATAAATCCTTACCAGTCAGCACATTTTTTTTTTTTGCATTTTATATCTCTTATACTAACTCATTGTTTGAAAAGGGCTTCTCAGTTTTTCCTTGGCTTGCCTTAGTAGAGTTTAGAGCATTGGAATTCCTAATCTTCACGGGTAGTTATGACACTAAAGAGCAAAGCATAGGACGGATAACAATGTTGTCAGATACCTTGTATTCATATACTGTTTTGTATAATGGGAACTTCTTTGTACAACTACTTAAAGATAATAATAAAAAATTTATCTGGGCACCGGTGGCTCATGCCTGTAATTCTAGCTACTCAGAAGGCTGAGATCTGAGGATCGAGGTTCAAAGCCAACCTGGGCAGGAAAGTCTGTGAAACTCTTATCTCCAATAAACCGCCAGAAAAACCGGAAGTGGCGCTGTAGCTCAAGTAATAGAGCCCTAGCCTTAAGCTGAAGAGCTGAGGGACAGCACTCAGGCCCAGAGTTCAAGGCCCACAACTGACAGAAAAAGTAAAAAAGTAAATTAAATTAAATCTAAATTCAAAAAAAAAATAAGAGCAAAGTATACATCTGACTTCCCTATCCAAGAGTGATTTACAAATGATGGAACTTAAAAAAACATTTTTGTTGTAGTATAGTTCTAGAATTTAATCTTGGTGAATATACTTGTGATTTTGTGGTCTTTTTTGTTTTCTTATTATGAATTAATTTTATTATTTTTCACTTTACAGAAAGAGAAGTTTGATTTGATTTGGAACCGTGCTCAGTCTTGTCCAACAGTAAGTTTCTGATGACTACATAAAGATTGCTTTCATTGCTTCTAGACAAGGATATTTTTCACCTGATCCTGTATCAGTCCATACTCTCAGATGTAATTTGTTCTAGTGAGTGATATTTTTAGCCTTATGAGAGCATATTAGTTTAACCAATGAACTTTAGGCTTTTTAGCTCTCCATCATAACTCAGACCTTTCTGGTGTAGATATTAACAGTAAAAGTGCATATTGGAAGAGACTGAAGTCCTTAATCTTTACAGCCTCCTTCATAATTCTGTTTATTGATAGTCTTCTTTGCAGTTTTGGTCATGCTATTCTGGAAGTTAGAGGTACAGGTGATTATTTTATGAACAATACTCCAGTTACACAGAAAATAAGAATAAAAATTAATGGAGCTAAATCAAATTAAAAGGTTTCTGCATGCAAAAAAAAAAAAATTACCAGAACCAAGAGACAGCCTATGGAATGGGAGAAAATCTTTGCTAGCTATTCAACAGATAAGGGATTGGTTTAATATCCAAAATACACAATGAGCTCAAAGAAATTAAACAAAAAAACCCCAGATAATCCAGTTAATAAGTGGGCAAGTGAATTGAACAGACAGTTCTCAGAAGAAGAAATGCAGAAGATTAACAAATATATAAAGAGGGACTGGGAAGGTGGCTCAGTGGTAGAGCGCTTGCCTTGCATGCCTGAGGCCCTGGGTTCGATTCCTTAGCACTACATTCCCAAAAAGAAAAAAGCCGGAAGTGGCGCTGTGGCTCAAGTGGTAGAGCGTTAGCCTTGAGCTGAAGAGCTGAGGGACAGCACCTAGGCCCAGAGTTCAGGCCCCACGACCAGACCAAAAAAAAAAAAAAAAAACAGAAACTGTGCTCTGTGAACCAAATCTGAGAGTGGTAAGGGGTGTACATTCTGACATCCTTTTCTAACCAAAATGTAAAGTAACCTTAACAAAAAAAGTGTGAATTACATAAACAACAGTGGGAGAGAAAACTTTTCTTTCTTGCTTGGCTCTCATATGTCTAACCAATTTGTATTCCTCCTTTATTTTTCATTCCTATTGCCCATGTCATACTTAAAATTTCAGACATGGTGACACATGTCTGTAATCTCATCATTGAGAATGCGAGGTAGAAAGATCAGGAGTTCAAGGTTAGCCTGCTACAATCAATATGAAGGATTCCTTCCTGAATTTAGTTATATTGGGTCTCCTTTTGTGTATCCCTCTGACCTGTTCCACAGTGAGCCACAGAAGAGGTAAGAAATGGAAAGATATGTTTGAGACCTTATCTTTTTTTTTTTTTTTAATTTTTTATTGTAAAGATACTATACAGAGGGTTACAGTTACATGAGTGAGGTAATGAATACACTTCCTCTTGAACATTGTTAGCCCCTCCATTGTTTTCCCCCTACCATCCCCTCCCTCCCTCCCTCCCTTCCCCGAAGTTCTTTTTTTTCTTGATTGTGATTAAGTGATTACATAATTTCTAAGTCACAAGTTCATTCTAACTTTCCTGGAGCAAATTGTCTATCACAGTCTGTAATATATAACAGTGATCACATGTTATACACCATACATGTGATCAGCAGCATGGGGATATTTAGTAGTGGTTCAACCAGATGAGCAGGAGTTCTTTGTTTCTTAAGTCCTGTTGGTTTTGTCGTATCACCTAACATTTCGGTTTTATCATCCACTTATCAGGGAGACCATGTACCGTTTGTCTCTTCGCTCTTGGCTTACCTCGCTCAACATGATTCCTTCTAGCTCCATCCATTTCCCTGCAAATGCCATTATTTTGTCATTTCTAATGGCTGCATAATATTCCATTGTGTATAGATACCACAATTTTTGGATCCATTCATCTGTCGTGGGGCATCTGGGTTGTTTCCATATCCTAGCTATTGTGAACAGTGCTGCAATAAACATGGAGGTGCACGTGTCCTTGTATATTGGTTTCTGTTGTTCAGGGTAGATGCCTAGAAGTGGTATGATGAGACCTTATCTTAAAAATTAAAAAAAAAAAGATAGATAATGAATGAATGGGCAAGGGAGGGAAAGGAGGAGGAAGGGAAAGCAAAGGAAAGGAAGGAAGGAAATACTTTTTAAAAGAGATTTTTCTGCTCCCATTTATCTCACTCTACTTCATGTCCTTACCAACTGAATCCTCTGAAGTTTCTACTTATGGAGACACATATTGCATTGGTTAAAATATATATGATATAATCAAGCTGCCAGTTTAAAGCGCTAGCTCTGCCATTTTTGAAAGCTATTTGATTTGAACAAGCTAGTTAACCTCTCAAAGCCTTTTTTTCTACTGTAAAATGGAGATGCTAACAGTACTTACTTCATTCAAGAGTTATCCGAGAATTAAATGAGTTTAACATTTGTTAAACGCTCAGAAAAAAAAATGCATGGCACAGTGAAAGCCCTATAATTGTTTTTAAGTAAATAAATGAATAAACATAAATAGTTGGCCAGATAGTATTTTGGTGCTCTTGCCTGTAATTGTCACTACTCAGAAGGCTGAGATCAGAGAATTGTGTTTCAAAGCCCACCCAAATAGGAAAGTCCATGAGACTCTTATCTCCAGTTGACCACCAGAAAACTGGAAGTATGGCTCAAAGTGGTAGAGCACTAGCCTTGAGCACAGTAAAGGACAGCACTCAGCCCCTGAGTTTTAAGCCTCAGAACCAACATACACACACAAAAGAAAAAAAGAAAGAAAAAGCATCTCAGGCAGGAGAGTCCATAAGACTCTTTATCTCTGCCAAAGGACAATGGAGCTGTGGCTCAAGTGGTAGAGCACTCCTTTTATGAAAAGCCAGAGGATATTGGCCCAGGTCCTGAGTTCAAGCCCCAGAACTAACCCCCCCCCACACACACATACACACATGCACACACAGACATAGACACAGACACACAATAATAGCAGTATAAAATGTTAACACAATATGCATATGGTATGCTAAGGGATTAAAAGAAATCAAGACATAAAATTGCATGTAGACCATATCCATATATAATAAAAGAAAAATTGTATTTCTAAGATACATTAAAAACAGATGAATCAAGAAAACAGCAATGACTATTTCTGTTTTCTAATTTTGTAATTTCATTGTACAAATCCTTATTCCCTACTTTTTGGTATTTCAAGAATATCAACTGGGCTGGGAAGGTGGCTCAGTGGTAGAGTGCTTGCCTTGCATGCACCACGTAAGCAAAAAAACCAGAAGTGGCACTGTGGCTCAAGTAGTAAAGTGCCAAGCCTGAGCTGAAGAGCTGAGAGATAGCACCCAGGCCCAGAGTTCAAGCCCCATGACCGACAGAATAAAAAAAAAAAAGATCAACTATGCCCTCCTTGTTCTTTGACATATGGCAGAGGTGGAACTCCTGACTGATATATACCACAATCAGACCTACCAGCATCTATCTCTTTTCAGACTTTTCAGAAGCAGGTTATATGACAATAGCTAATAAAAGCTTACATTATTTTTAGTGCTTACTCTGTGCCAGACACAGAGCTATATTAGCTTAGTCTTCACAACAATCCTGTAAGATTGACGTTATTGCTAATTTATTGCTGTTATTTTGGAATTTTCAGTGATTTGCCAAAGATAGCTAGTAAATGCATAGGTAGTTTACATCTAGGTCTACCTAACTCTAGACCCTCTACTCTTGAATAACTGAGAAGTCTACACTTGGTTGGAGAGGTATGAGTTTGGGAGGGAGAAAGAAGATAGGAAAAAAGATGTCTGTCACAAGTTCATCTTTAGAGGAAAAATTTCAAAGATCCAGAATCAGTTTTTTTTTAATTGTGAAAATACCATATAGAGGGGTTACAATTACATGGGCAAGATAATGAGTACATTTCTTATCAAGCATTGTTGCCTCCTCCTTTGTTTCCCTTCCTATCCCTTCCCATCTCCCACCCCCCAGAATCAGTTTTTATGACAGAACTTGTTATTGAAGAGTTGCAGTTTAATCATCTTAAGATTAAAATTTCTTGGGGCTGGGAAGGTGGCTCAGTGGTAGAGTGCTTGCTTCCCATGCATGAGGCCCAGGTTCGATTCCTCAGCACCACATAAGCAGAAAAACCTGGAAGTGGCACTGTGTCTCAAGTGGTAGAGGGCTAGCCTTGAGCTGAAGAGCTGAGGGAGTTCAGGCCCATGACCAACCAAAAAAAAAAGTGGGGGGCTGGGAAGGTGGCTCAGTGGTAGAGTGCTTGCTTCCCATGCATGAGGCCCAGGTTCGATTCCTCAGCACCACATAAGCAAAAAGAAAAAAGCCGGAAGTGGCGCTGTGGCTCAAGTGGTAGAGCGCTAGCCTTGAGCTGAAGAGCTGAGGGACAGCGCCCAGGCCCAGAGTTCAGGCCCCACGACCGGACCACCCCCCAAAAAAAGAATTAGTTTACAGATTGTTATAATCAATAAAGAAAGCAAAGTTACGTGCAGAGAGTTTGGTAAGATTCAAGTTTTTAAGCATGTGAACACTATGTCCTATTAATGGTTATACCTACATATTAAAAGTATTCATTGAAGTGGTGCTGTAGTTCAAGTGGTAGAGTGCTTGTCTTGAGCTGAAGAGCTGAGGGACAGTGCCCAGGCCCAGAGTTCAAGCCACACAACCGACAAAAAAAAAATTATATACATGAGCAGGGCGCTGGTGGCTCACACCTGAAATCCTAGCTACTCATGAGGCTGAGATCTGAGGATCGAGTTTCAAAGCCAGCCTGGGCAGGAAAGTCCATGTGGTGCTGTAGCTCAAGTGGTAGAGCCCTAGCCTTGAGCTGAAGAATTGAGGGACAGTGCTCAGGCTAGAGTTCAAGGCCCACAACCGACAAAAAAAAAAAAAAAGGTATAGAAGACACCAAGTACCAGATAGATTTTAAATCTAGATTGAAAGGGTGTAGAGGTATCCTCAAATAGTATCTCTAATGCTTGTTTTCTTATGTGAGTTGAGAAGTACACGAGTGTTCATTATATTATCACATGCATTTTGTGGTTTAAAAAGAAGTATTTTAAAAACCAAGCACTGAAAGTAGAAGGATTGGTTCCGGTAGTTGGTCATGTAGCAAATGACTTTATTTCTTTATTCATTTGTCTCCTTATGTATCTTTCCCACAGTTTCTGTGTGCACTGCCAAGAAGGGAAGGTTATGAGTTCTTTGTAGGACAATGGACAGGTACTGAACTCCACTTCACTGCACTTATAAACATTCAGGTAAGTGGCTTGTGCCCTAAGACACTCAAAGGTAGAAGAAAGAAGCCTGTCATTTGATAAGACTGAGATAGTTTGCTGAATCCCAGCAGTGCTTCCAGTGACCCTGATGAATTGTCATACTTTGAAAGGTGGGATAATTTTTAGACCCTACGTAATACCCATATATTAGAAGATCCTAGATCCATATCTGACTATATCTGGTTCTCTTTTGTCTCTTTACTAGACCTCTACAGCATTTACAGCATGCCTCATGTAACAAACTTGGCAAAGTTGGAATGTTTTCTTTCTTTTTTTTTTTTTTGGCAGTCTAAGAGCTTGAATTCTGGGGCTGGTACTATCCCTGAGTACATTTTGCTCAAGGCTAGTGCTCTAACCACTGGAGCCACACCTCCACATAATTTTCTGTGATTAATTGGAGATAAGAGTTTTATAGACTTCTGCCCTGGCTGGCTTCAAACTGCAATCCTTAGATCTTACTTAGCCTTCTGAGTCTCTAGGATTACAGGTGTGAGCCATCAGCACCCAGCCAGGATGTTAACTTTTTTTTTTGGTCATGGGACTTGAACTCTGAAGCTGAACGCTGTCCCTCAGCTCTTCAGCTCAAGGCTAGCACTCTACCACTTGAGCCACAGCGCCACTTGCAGATTTTTCTGCTTATGTGGTGCTGAGGAATCGAACCCAGGGCCTCATGCCTACAAGGGCAGGCACTCTATCACTGAGCCACATTCCCAACCCAAGGATGTTACCTTTTTTTTGGGGGGGGGGTCTGAACTCTGGGCCTGGGCGCTGTCCCTAAGCTCTTCAGCTCAAGGCTAGCGCTCTACCACTTGAGCCACAGCGCCACTTCCGGCTGTTTTTTTTTTGCTTATGTGGTGCTGAGGAATCGAACCCAGGGCCTCAGGCATGCAAGGCAAGCGCTCTACCACTGAGCCACCTTCCCAGCCCAGGATGTTACCTTTTTAAGCCAAGCTATAAACCCATTGAGGCATGCTCCAGGTCTTATCTCTTTTTTTTTTTTTAAGCCAATTCAGCCCTTTTCCTATGGTGAGGTGAATCATTTCCATTTAATAAATTGTACTCTGTTTGCTTGCTTTTTTCCTTTTGTTTTATTCCCAAATATTAGATGTTTAAAAGGTAGATTTGAAGCTTTTCATTTTAAATCTCATTCACTAGGCTTGACATTTTATTTTATTTTATTTTATTTTATTGGGTCATGGGGCCTGAACTCTGGGCCTGGGTGCTGTCCCTCAGCTCAGCTCAAGGCTAGCGCCACTTCCGGTTTTTTTCTGTTTGCTTATGTGGTGCTGAGGAATCGAACCCAGGGCCTTATGCATGCAAAGCAAGTGCTCTACCACTGAGCCACCTTCCCAGCCCCAGGATTGACATTTTATATTTGAAGGCTACATCTGGCAAAAACAAGCATGTTGTTATATTACCTTTAAAGTTGAGGCAAACTAGAGTAAGGGACCAGCTTTTCACATTATTTTATAATTCATCTAGCATTCATTGAGCTCAAACTCTAGTAGCCAATATCTGATGTACTTATTATAAATCATATATTTTATATACATGTGATTTATTCCTCACAAATATACCACAATATAGTTTAATGTTATTTTTTCTGTTTACAGAAAAGAAAATGGACTTGAACTAGTTAGTTCATAGTGCTAAGTGACAGAGATGAGGTTATATGACAGTCTAGGTTATATGAATCCAGAGTCGTTGAATTTGACCCCTATGACATTGTGTTGGAAATTGTGCTAGCACCTAGAGAGCTATTAACTTTTTTGTTGTTGGTGGTGGTCATGGGGCCTGAACTCTGGGCCTGGGCTCTGTCCCTGAGCTTCTTTTGTTCAAGGCTAGCACTCTACCACTTAAGCCAAGTACCACTTCCAGCTTTTTCTGCTTATGTGGTGCTAAGGAATCGAACCCCGGGCCTCAAGGCAAGCACTCTACCACTGAGCCACCTTCATAGCCCAACCTAGAGGTCTATGAGATCAGGATTCTGCTCTTGTATCCAAAAAAAAGATCCAGAAATATAATTAAGACCAAAATTATTAGTATAATATTAGAAGTCAAATTAGAAGTGTTTAAGAGAACTAAGAACTACTAAGAATAAACATCCATAGTTAGATATCCTATCTTGCTGAAATTTTAGAGATGAAGTTCAATCATTTCTTTTTGAGTGTAGTTGTTTACTTTTTTTTATACTATATAAGGGCTTTAGTTTTAAATTCAAACCTTTCTTCCTAGTCTAGACTTGAGATCGAGCAACCACTGTGCCAACCATTCTTTATGAAGTTAGTCTATTCCTATTCTCTCTTCTGCCCCAACCAGATAATATTTTAAAACTACACACCAGAATTCTGGCCTATATGCAAACTCCAGTTCTTGCTATAGCTAAAAAGAGCTCAGTCTTGGGGCTGGGAAGTTGGCTCAGTGGTAGAGTGCTTGCCTTGCATGCATGAGGCCCTGGGTTCGATTCCTTAGCACCACATAAGCAAAAAGAAAAAAGCCAGAAGTGGTGCCGTGGCTCAAGTGGTAGAGTGCTAGCCTTGAGCTGAAGAGCTGAGGGACAGCGCCCAGGCCCAGAGTTCAGACCCCACAACTGGACTCAAAAAAAAAAAAAAAAAAAGAAGGAATCAGTTCCATTAATATACTTTTAAAATATTTTTATTGTTATTGTAAAGGTGATGTACAGAGAGCTTACAGTCATATAAGTGGTAAAGAGAACATTGCTTTTGGGCTGGGAAGATGGCTCAGTGGTAGAGCGCTTGCCTTGCATGCCTGAAGCCCTGGGTTGGATTCCTCAGCACCACATAAACAAAATGAAAAAAGCCGGAAGTGGCACTGTGGCTCAAGTGGTAGAGTGCTAGCCTTGAGCTGAAGAGCTGAGGGACAGCACCCAGGCCCAGAGTTCAGGCCCCACGACCAGACCCCCCAAAAAAAAAACAAAAACAAAAGAGCTCAGTCTTCAGACCTAGCCAAGGGGAGTAGATTTCCGCTATGAAATGCACTAGTTCATAAAAGTGGCAATTACACAGGCACACTGTTTTCTTTAGAATTTGATTTGGTAGCTGCTCATGCCATTTTGTTTTTAAATGTATGGCCATAATAAAGGATTCACTGCCTTCTATAAACATTTTCTGGGAAAAAAGCCAAACCTTTTGCAATTGAAGACACAAATAACACCGTGCAAATTGTCAGTTTCCCCATGCCTTTGCAGGCCTGACCTTGCCTCCACATACCAGTCCTCCAACTCAATAGCCACCCAAAGGGCTGTTAAGAGCCAGACTTTCCTCCAGACTCTATTGCTTTGAAATTGCAGCTTGTGGTGGTGGTGGCTCTGATAAGTGTTCCTCCTTACAGACCCGGGGGGATGCTGCAGCCAGCCAGCTGATTTTATATCACTACCCTGAACTTAAAGAAGAAAAGGGCATAGTGTTGATGACAGCTGAAATGGATTCCACATTTTTGGTAAGAATCAACATTTACCACTTTTGATTTACTTATAGGCCCAAAAGGCATTACTCATCTATAAAAAGCTCATGAGAGGTCAAATTGCAGCAAACTATATGACCTTTGCTTCTTACAAAGTTGAAAATAATTTGTCTTGTTCATGTTCTTCCAAGTGGAAGTTAGAACAGATCCTCAATCACTTATTTATAATTCTGAAATCCACAGATGTAAAAATCGTTTTTTTAAATAACTTTCTTGGTCTCAAAAACTTACCTGACTTAACTCACTTTGGAGCTAAATCCTTACTTAAATCATCTCAGGCTCTGTATAGTCCTAAATAATTTCACTTGTAGACAATGTTATGTATTTTTTAGGGAAATATTACTAAGTTTGATTATAAGGAATTGCTTAATATACAATTATGCATTATCTTCATCTATAATTTTCTAAAATCCAATCATTCTGAGTCCAGGGATTCTGACCCAGGGATTTCAATGAAGAAGTTAAAAAGAAAACAGCTACATCCATGAAGGGATGAGTTCAGTCTAGAATAGTTCTTAGACTTTTATCCTCTGCCACATTGTTTGTCTATACAACTGTCACCATCCCTAATGATTTCTTTTTCTCCTTTTCCATTCCCAGTTGAGAGGCACTAGGCTAGAGTATCAACTACATGCCCATAGCTAATGATGCCATTGTGTTCTCCCTGTATATCCAGGTGCCATAAGAAGAATTATGACTACTTCACAGCTTGTTTGTCTAGTCCTTGCTTGTTTCTGTTTCATTTATCTGACAGAGGTAGATCACAGTGCCTTCAAAATACTGAGCACTTTAGAGCCTTTTCTCCCTAAGATTCATTGCAATAACCACTTGATTTTCTTCAGGTGGTTAGTGCATCACAGAGAGACAAAAGAAGAGATTTAGCTAGTATCTTACAGTAGCAGTTGGTCCCAAGGTCTAGAACATTTTGGGGACTCCCTTCACTGTTTATTATACCAAAAACTGCTCAGTCCCATTTCTTCCAATTTTCCTTTCTCTTAAACCCTTCTATCCATCACGCTCAACTGGAAGTCACCTCAGATCCAATCCAGAAATATGAGGTTGCCATTAACTGAGATAGACAGTATTGCAGAAGGAATTGTTTGCTCTCCTGAAGGAGCTGACATTTGGACCTATTAAATCTAAGACACCTGTTAGATAGCCAAGTAGTAAGAGATTAGACATATGAGCCTGGAGTTCAGGGGAGAGAGCCAGTTTATAGGCATTAGTATAGGAGTTGTACAGCACTGAATGAAATAACAAGGAAATAAATGAAGGTTCAAAAGAGAAGAGGTGAGCAGGGCACCGGTGGCTCATGCCTGTAATCCTAGCTACTCAGGAGGCTGAGATCTGAGGATCACGGTTCAAAGCCAGCCCAGGCAAGGAAAGTCTGTGAGACTCTTATCTCCACTAGAAAACCAGAAGTGGCACTGTGGCTGAAGCGGTAGAGCGCTTGCCTTGAGCTGAAAAGCACAAGGACAGCGCCCAAGCCCAGAGTTCAAGCCCCATGGCCCACAAAAAGAAAAAAGAAAAAGTATGAAATTGTTTTCTAGAATTGGTCTGTAAGCAATAGCCTATAGGTCAGACTCAATCCACTGCTTGTTTTTATGAGACCAGGGTTAAGAATATTTTTCTCAGCCGGGCGCCGGTGGCTCATGCCTGTAATCCTAGCTACTCTGGAGGCTGAGATCTGAGGATCATGGTTCAAAGCCAGCCCAGGCAGGAAAGTCCATGAGACTCTTATCTCCAATAAACCACCAGAAAACTGGAAATGGCACTGTGGCTCAAGTGGTAGAATGCTTTCCTTGAGCTGAAGAACTGAAGGACAGTTCCCAGGCCCAGAGTTCAAGCCCCATGACTGACAAAAAAAAAGAATATTTTTCTCTATCTTTAAATAGTTACTTGAGGGGACTTAAAAAAAATAGGATAGGGGCTGGGAAGGTGGCTCAGTGGTAGAGCGCTTGCCTTGCATGCCTGAGGCCCTGGGTTCGATTCCTCAGCACCACATAAGCAAAAAGAAAAAAGCCGAAGTGGCGCTGTGGCTCAAGTGGTAGAGCACTAGCCTTGAGCTGAAAAGAGCTGAGGGACAGCGCCCAGGCCCAGAGTTCAGGCCCCATGACTGGACCAAAAAAAAAATAGGATATTTCATGACATGCAAAAAATATATGAAATTCCAATTTTCAGTGTCTACAAATCAATTTTTATTGGAACTTAGCTATGCTCATTCATTTATTTATGGCAATGTTTGCTCTACAACAGAGAGTGCTAGCCACTCAGTAAAAGCATCTGGTACAGACTTTAAGTCCTGGTCTTGGAATAAAAAAAAGGGAAAGAGAATTGAATAGCTACAACAGAGACAAATAACCTACAGAACTGAAAGTATTTACTGTTTAAAGCTTAACTATCCTTAGTCTCAAGGAATGGAATATCTCTGCAAGTATGAGTATCAAAAGAGTCAGATTAAACTAGCCAACTGACTTTTTAATTTTTTAATTTTTATTTTTTTGTCAGTCATGGGGCTTGAACTCTGGGCCTGGGCGCTGTCCCTCAGCTCTTCAGCTCAAGGCTAACACTCTGCCACTAGAGCCACAACACTTCACATTTTCTGGTAGTTAAGTGGAAATAAGAGTCTCAAGGATTTCCTGCCTGGAGTGGCTTTGAACCACGATCCTCAGATCTCAGCCTCAAGAATAGCTAGGATTACAGGTATGAACCAGAAGCGCCTGGTGGGCAACTGATTTAAGGAAGTAAGTAAGGGACCAAAAGTTAAAGGTGAATGCAAAGGAATAAGATTATCACTCCATAAAGTATATTACCAAAAGTGGGGCTGGGAAGGTGGCTCAGTGGTAGAGCGCTTGTCTTGCATGCTTGAGGCCCTGGGTTTGATTCCTCAGCACCACATAAGCAAAAAGGAAAAAGCCAGAAGTGGCATTGTGGCTCAAGTGGTAGAGTGCTAGCCTTGAGCTGAAGAGCTGAGGGACAGCGCCCAGGCCCAGAGTTCAGGCCCCACGACCAGACCCAAAAAAAACAAAAACAAAAAGTATATTACCAAAAGGAATTTCTTCTGTCTTTTAATCTTCTTACCTACAATCAGTGTATCAAGCTCTGCCTGTTCCCTTCACATTTCTTGGCTCATTTGGACATTCAGGTCAATCATGTAATAATAATTGGTCATTCTGGTCAATAATTATATTACTGAGAGATGGACAAAGAGGGAAGTGAAAAGATTAAGAGAAGTTAGTCACAGAAAGAATTGTAGGGTTGACAGTGGCTGAAGGTGACATGAACTGAAATGGTAGGAAACAATAAACAAAGTACAGAAGTTTACATTGAGAATTGGAAAAGATATAGTAACTGACAATGGCAAGGTATGATTTGGCCATAGAAGTAAGTACTATATTTTCTGTTCTTTGCCAAGCACAGCATCTGATTATATTTTCAATGGATACTAGAGGTCAGAGGAGGCTCTTTCTGCCTTTTGCTGTTTTTAGCACTTCATTCAGATAATCTCAAATTGTTTCATAATTCTTTGTTTTCTGGCCTTAAAACATTTGACAGAATATCAGACTATGTTCAGTTTGTTATACAGAAATTCGATCACAAGATACAGAAAAGCCACATTTTGAGAGGTCAGATCAGGAGTCTTTATTATATTATCAAGCCAGCAACTGTGAACAGACATCTGTCCCCAAAAAACTTGCATCCTTGAATACACTTAATATTGTTAGGAAACTGAGCTACAAAGGTAGGAGAGTAAAGAAAGAGCAGAGGGATGGGAGTGGAACTTATTGGTAGAGTGCTTGCCTACCATGCATGAAGCTCTGGGTTCAATTCCTCAGTACCACATAAACAGAAAAATCCAGAAAAGTGGTGCTGTGGCTGAAGTGGTAGAATGCTAGCCTTGAGCAAAGGTAGCTTAGGGACAGTGCTCAGGCCCTGAGTTCAAGCTCCAGGACTGGAAAAGAGAGAGGGGGGAAGGAAGGAAGGGAGGGAGAGAGGGAGGGAGGGAAAAAGGGAAGGAAGGAAGAAAGAAAGAAAAAGAAAGAAAGGGGGCTGGGAAGGTGGCTCAGTGGTAGAGCGCTTGCCTTGCATGCCTGAGGCCCTGGTTTCGATTCTTCAGCACTACATAAGCAAAAAGAAAAAAGCCAGAAGTGGTGCTGTGGTTCAAGTGGTAGAGCACCAGCCTTAAGCTGAAGAGCTGAGGGACAGCGCCCAGGCCCAGAGTTCAGGCCCCATGACTGGACCAGAATGAAAGAAAGAAAGAAAGGAAGGAAAGGAAGGAAGGAAGGAAAGGAAGGAAGGGAGGAGGGAGGAAGGAAGGAAGGAAGGAAAGAAGAAAGGAAGGAAGAGAGAACAGAAAAAACAATCTCAACAAACCAGATCAACTCTAATGGAGAGTTAAAAGTGGGAAGCCATGGTGACCTGAGGAGAGTCAGGAGACATGAGGCTTGTGCAAAACGGTAGCTGAAGTGGTCTGGCCTAAATACGGTCATAGTCAGAGTTCAGGGTCACAGGAAGGTGAAGAGTTCAAAGAGTCTCTTGAGTTCATGGTATAGATCTGGCAGATCCAGTAACCTGTTGTCCAAGCCCCCTTCCCTGCCTCTAGGCATTCGGGCATGCCCATCACCTGGGCATCTACCAATCATCTACCAAGATGCCAAAATGGCACGAGTTAGACCCAGTATCCATATTTCAAGTTTGCCTTGTATGAAACAACTTGGCTCTGAAGTTCCAATGTTGTCCACTATTAGACATGTTAGAATTTGTTGTAGAGCTAAATAGCATAGAGAAGAGAAAGCTAAACATAATATGAACGTGTGATCTTCTGCCTGTGCCTATATAAAATGTGCACTTTGGGAATAGTATTTTCAGCTATAATAAAGCAAATGAATAGAAATTTGTGCCCTCCCCCTTAATTTCTCTGCCTTGGGAGCAAGCTCTCCTGCCACATCCCCTGAAGAGATAAGCCTGCTCCAAGTTTGTCTCCATCCCATCCTTGGTCAGGAACACCTCTCAGCTGCTGAGTCAACCACTATCTGCACCAACCAGCGACAGACCAATGAGAGCCATAGCAGCTTGGCAAGCCCACATCTCCTGACCTCATTTGTCTTCAGCTGCAGATTCCAGACCATGGCATTTCAAGGGCCATGGACATGATATTGGGGTTGGAGCTGCCACAGTTGGGGTGGCTGGCTCTGGGGCTGGAATTTTTACTGTGTTTGGGAGCTTCATCATTAGTTATTCCAGGAACCTTTCTTCTATGCCATTTTGGGCCTTGCCCTCTCAGAGGACCTGGAACTCTTTCTCCTGATGATGGCCTTTCTCAATCCTCTTTGCCATGTGAAAAAGCCAATATTTTTTCTCCCATGTCTTGTCTGCCGTGTATGTTCCTTTTTCTGTACCTCCCCAGGAAGTCTGGGGAAAGTAGTTGGCTCAGGGTTTGACAAAGGAAAGACTAAATACTGTATTAATAAGAAAAAACGGTGGGGGGCTGGGAAGGTGGCTCAGTGGTAGAGCACTTGCCTCGCATGCATGAGGCCCTGGGTTCGATTCCTCAGCACCACATAAACAGAAAAAGCCGAAGTGGCACTGTGGCTCAAGTGGTAGAGCATTAGTTGAGGGGACAGCGCCCAGGCCCAGAATTCAAGCCCCATGACCGACAAGAGAGAGAGGGAGAGATTTGTGGAAACCAGAGATTTCTTCTGAACTAACTAACCTTCAGGCTAAGACGTTAGTGGCATACTAAAAACAAAACAACAACAAAAAACGAGTCCTAAGCCAGGTGCTGGTGGCTCATGCCTGTAATCCTAGCTACCCAGGAGGCTGAGATCTGAGGATCATGGTTCAAAACCAGCCCAGGCAGGAAAGTCTGTGAGACTCTTATCTCCAATAAACCATTAGAAAACCAGAAGTGGCTCTGTGGCTCAAGCAGTAGAGTGCTCACCTTGTGCTGATGGACATCACCCAAGCCCAGAGTTTGAACCCTATAACCGACCAAAAAAAAAAAAACTATCCCTGTGTGACCCCCACATCTGCATCAATAGATGATTCAGTAGTGTATAGTTGATGCAAGAACAGGATTTTGGGATTTGGGTGGGGGAGGAGGTGGCACAGAGGGAACAAGAATGCTTCCTGGGGGTGACACCTAGGTTTAACATTCCAAGACAAGCAGGAATCTGACCGTTCACTCACTTTGACAAAGGAAGCACGGGAAGGAAGACTGTTTTCAGTTGAGGGAATAGCATCAGAAAATATTAAGAGATATAAAATGACTGGGTGTTACAAATGGTTTTGTGTCATTGGTATGTAAAACAAAGGAAATTTGGTGGGTATGTTTAGAGATGGGCTCTATACTGAAGACGTGAAAGAATCATTAAAGGATTTGAACAGGAAGTAACTCATAAGGAACTTTTTTTAAGACCATAAATCTTAATTATTTGCATCCTAACCATTTTGTTCTTCTAGTCTGGTCAATGTAGTCATTTAGAAGACAGTTGCTTCACCCACATCTGAACAAGATGAAGACTTGAACCTAGAACACTGATAGTACAGAGAATGATCCAAGAAAAGTGGAGGGAATAAAACCGGCAGGACTTGACATTGATTATAGTAAGAAGATTAAAAGACAGAAGGAGGGCTGGGAAGGTGGCTCAGTGGTAGAGCGCTTGCCTTGCATGCATGAGACCCTGGGTTCAATTCCTCAGCACCACATAAGCAGAAAAGAAAAAAGCCGGAAGTGGTGCTGTGGCTCAGGTGGTAGAGTGCTAACCTTGAGCTAAAGGGCTGAGGGACAGCGCCCAGGCCCAGAGTTCAGACCCCACAACTGGACTCAAAAAAAAAAAAAAAAAAGAAGGAATCAGTTCCATTAATATACTTTTAAAATATTTTTATTGTTATTGTAAAGGTGATGTACAGAGAGCTTACAGTCATATAAGTGGTAAAGAGAACATTGCTTTTGGGCTGGGAAGATGGCTCAGTGGTAGAGCGCTTGCCTTGCATGCCTGAAGCCCTGGGTTGGATTCCTCAGCACCACATAAACAAAATGAAAAAAGCCGGAAGTGGCACTGTGGCTCAAGTGGTAGAGCTCTAGCCTTGAGCTGAAGAGCTAAAGGACAGCACCCA
>NW_012267249.1:7620550-7649420 GCF_000151885.1 Dipodomys ordii | reverse complement strand
CTGAAGAGCTAAAGGACAGCACCCAGGCCCAGAGTTCAGGCCCCACAACCAGACCCAAAAAAAAAAAAAAAAGAGAGAACATTGCTTTTTGGACAATGTCACCCCTTTCAACTCGCACTTTCCCAGTTTTTCCCTCCCATCCTCCCCTCGTTAATGTATTTTATTGAACAGCACAAGAGTTAGTATATTTATCTTCTTGTGTCTTACAAAGAGAGGAGGGTACTGCTTTATACTGAGAATCAAGAGAATAAAAAGTATACTTAATAAGGAGGAAGAAGGGCTGGGAAGGTGGCTCACCTTGCATGCTCCAGGCTCTGGGTTCAATTCCTCAGCACCACATAGGAAAAAAGCTGGAAATGGCGCTGTGGCTCAAGTGGTAGAGTGCTAGCCTTGAGCTGAAGAGCTGAGGGACAGCGCCCAGGTCCAGAGTTCAGGCCCCATGACCAGACCCCCCCGCAAAAAAAAAATAAGGAGGAAGAAGCACTTTCCATAATGCTCCACGAGAGACACACAGATGTACGTCTCACCATGTTTCACTTCTCAACCCACCATGCTAATTGCCTTCAGACTTTCACTAGTAGAAAGAGCCCTTTATCCAAACAAAGTCTTTTTTTTGGGGGGGGGTCCATGCTTGGGGCCTGAACTCTGGGCCTGGGCACTGTCCCTCAGCTCTTCAGCTCAAGTCTAGCGCTCTACCACTTGAGCCACCTTCCCAGCCCCCCAAACAAAATCTTACATAAACCCACACAATATAACAACTAAAACTCAGATGAAAGCGCCCTGAGGTACTCACAGAATATCCAAGCTGCAGAAGTTTGGACAGCACTGTTCTAGAGTGAGCACATCTGGGCTTACCCCTCCCCGTACCATTTTAAGTCTCGAATACTGATTGACATCAGACACCCTACTGCTATACAACCCAGAAATGGGTGGTGTCTATCTCAGATTATTTCAGTGCACTCACTTTAGAGATTTGCTCTTGAGGCAGGCTTGAGTTTAAGAAAGGTAAAATTGATTGCAGTTGAGTTATTGACCTCAGTCAGTCTTAATTATCAGAAACAGTACCAAGTGAAGTGGAGAGTTCCAGTCCCACACTGACACTGACCAGCCCCATGACTTTGGGCCCATGTTTGAACCTTATCTGCTTTGGTTTCCTGACCTATTAAAATGAGAACTAGAAGGCTCCTATTCTAAAGCTCTTTTAGTTTAAAGGAGCCAGGTTAAGGGGAAAAAGCTTTTGATTAAAGATCCAGTCTGAGATTAGTGCCTGATTGTGAGAAATGACTTGAGAGTCCCATGGATAAATAGAGGTGAAGCACAGCCTATAGTATTTATAAACCCATCTTCATCATTCTGTAGCTAAACAGCACACTTTGGGCAGTTTTTAATGGGACTTTTCTAGTATCTTCTGGGGCTTAATTTTGGCTATACGTACACAGTGATGATGGATAAGTTCTGGCCATCCAGAACTGTAAAGTGTAGAAAAAAGCCAGAGTTATTTGCAATAATTCTTTAGTGAAGTTTCATGGGTCAAACCTATGCATTTCCCCCACCCATTTTCTAGCCTATGCATTTCCTTACCTCACCCATTCTACCCTAACCCATCCCACCCATCCCCCTCACAGGGTGCTCTGCTTTGTACATTTCCCTGCACTGGATGTAGCCCTTTCTCTACCTGGGGATTGGCTATAATGGTTGCACTTTAGGGAAAACAGGCAGGGAACAAAAGGAAAGTACTAGACAGTGTAATACGTGCTATGACAGTGGTTTCATAGAGGGACATCTAACCAACACTTGGAAGGTCATAGAGCCAGGGGGACTTTCTAGAAGCAGTGACTCCAGGGTGAATCTCATCCACTATATAGAACTTTGATGTTGTGTAGGGAGGAACTTCATTACTCTTTTTGTCTTACAGAATATTGCTGAGGCACAGTGCATCGCCAACCAAGTTCAGCTCTTCTATGCCACTGATCGGAAAGAGACCTTTGGTTTAGTGGAGACCTTTAACTTCAGGCCAAATGAATTCAAATATATGTCTGTCATTGCTGAATTGGAACAAAGTGGACTTGGAGCAGGGTTGAAATGTGCCCAGAACGAGGATAAGACTTAGAGGTGTGAGCGTTGGCCTTTCACAGAGTTGGCTCAGCTCTGGATAGTTGAGAGCCTACCTGCCTCCTCCAGCTGCAGAGTTCAGCCTCTGTAACAAGCAGTCCATAATGAATTGTCCTGTATGCTTAATACAAGAAGTGGTGATGGAGATGAGCCCTAAGACTTGAAATTCAGGAACAAAGGTACCCGAAAAGTCTGATAATTTCCTCTCAGTATACTTAAGGTTTCCTTTTAAGTGTTTTTGGTCATTTAAGCAAAAACTATCCAGGAGTCTATACAGTGGTTGACTTGATTTACAGTGTGGCTGTGTACTTGCATTCTAACTGTTTTGACCTCATAACTTCCAGTTCTGCATTTTTATGAATCTAAGACAGGGTAATAAGCTTGAAGATCATAGTATGATGTGAACGATACATATTCTTCCCATGCACCAGTGAGTTTGCCAAAAGTGTAATCCAGATATCCTGTTTAGACTCTAAAACCAACCAGAGATTCCCATCAGGATAAAAACTTTATTTTGATGCCTGCTCCCCACCCCCATAGTTAACATTTACTGTAGCTGGTTTGAGGTGTCAATAAATTTCAGGTAGAATTAGATAAACAGTGCCTGAATATTGTTAAACCATAGATTGCACTTGCTTCTCTACCTCTGCCTGTTGGAAGAAGATCTATCAGTGTAGTGTAAATAAAACATCTTTGCAAGAAGATCATTCCAGATTTGCATGTTTTTTAATTTTTTAACTTTAAATTTTATTGTGAAGATGATGTACAAAAGTGTTACAGTAACACAATTCAGGTAATGAGTACATTTCCTTTTGAACAGTGTTACCCCCCTCCCTTATTCTCCCCCAGTTTTGTGCTCCTGACTTTCCTCCCTCCTGCATGATTTTTTTTTTTAAATACAACTCTAAGCATTATATGAAAAAGTGAGTAGAGGCAAATGTTCCCAGATTGAGGGGTGAGAAAAATGCAGCAAGAAAATAAAGTCTGGCTTTCAGTCTTTGTTACACAAAATAGTAAACTCTAAGCTGTGTGCTGTCCATAGCATTGGTGCTGTGGGCTGATTTCTTTTCAAAACTCATCTTGGAACTCATTAGTTTCTTAGAATGCCAGAAGTAAGAGCATTGTTCTCTAACATTGGAAACTCATGTGTGGTTTGTAGCTCAGTGATAGAAGGGGGGTAATGCTTAACACCCCAATCTTCTGAACTCCAGGACTCAGATGTCCCTAGCATTATTGGCTCCCTGTACCAGTACTATGCATTTTGTTTGATCTAAAATGCTGCATTGTCTGCTGCTCCTGCTTAATAATCTGAATGGAAGCCATCAAAGTGGTGAATAGGAATTGAAGCAATATTGCTGTGTGTCTCTCTATGTCCTGTGACTGTCTGTATGTCTGTGTGTTTTCTTCATATGGAAGATTTTTGTAGGTTGGGCTTGTCTTCCAAGCCTTTTACATAGAATTGGCCCTTCCATTATTTTCTGAGCTATGTCTATTTGGCTGTTCTTCTGAGACAGTAGTATATAGAATGATAATGCTTAGTTAATTTCCAGTTTCTCTAAAGATTGAGAACTGTTTTCTAGTGTAGAATCTGGACCTGTCTCTGGTCCTGACTGTTCATCTTCTGAAAGACTTGACTCTTACCAGCCTTGCCATTTTCCTTAAATACTCCAACCTTCTGGATGTTTTGCATGCCAAGAATCTTTGACATTAGATGGGTTTGCTTTTATGTGTCTTCAGTTATATTTTCTTTTTCCTCTAGATATACCCAGGTCTTGGCCATTGTATTATTTATAACACCTCTACCAGAGGGCAAGATGACAAAAAAAATTACAAATGTCCATTCCTTTTATGAGTTCTTCCTGCTTTATCCTCTGTTAGAACTTGCCAACGAAGGACGTATCCTTATAATCGATAATTATGTTGAACTTGACTATAGTTTATATTTATTTATCTAGGATAGTATAAAGAAATCTGTAACTTCTAATCCGTAAATCTTCCCCTGGTAGCAGGGGAAGATTGTGATATAGGGAGTTGGAAGAGTATAGAAGTGAATTTGAGCTCAAATATCAGTGTTACTATTCCTTAGCTGCTAGTGTTAAATTGCTTAAACTGTCTAACTTTTGCTTTTTCATATGTAAATGGGGATTATAATATCTACCTCATAGGATTACTATGAAAATTAAGTTAACATACATAGACTACAGTAGAATTTAATAAATGTCAATCTGCTTCCTCATCTCTACTTCCCCTTCCCCTCATTAAATACCAACATAGACTAGTATTTCAGATGTAAAGGCCTTCTTCCAGTGTAAAAAATATATATCATATCTACTTTAAGATGCATTGGGATCAACCAGACTGCTTTAAAATTCAGATTCCTAGGTCCCAGACATGTTGGATCAGTATATGCGAAAACACTTGGACTCTACATTTTAAAATGTATTCCAGATAATTCTGATGGAGATAATGAGCTGACCTTTGATAACCATACATATAGATAGATAGATAGATAGATAGATAGATAGGGCTTGAGCTCTGGGCCTGGGCACTGTCCTTCAGCTTTTCAGCTCAAGGTAAGCACTCTACCACTTTGAACTGTGATCCTCAGATCTCAGCCTCCTGAGCAGCTAGGAATACAGGCATGTGCCACTGGTGCCTAGCTTCATATCTTATTTATTCCTGCAGAAATACCCATTAGCTAGGTCTTATCTTTCCTGTACACATTGGCCATAGATTTTAGGTTCTTGTGCTCTTTGTCTTCCACAATGGTTCCCATTGTATACTGTAATTCTACTATGTTAATTTTTGTGTCTTTTTCCCCTCATTAGATTGTGAGTTCCTTGAGGGCCAGGATTTATCTCTATACTCAGCTTCAAGGACATGGCCTGAAGATACTCAAGTATTTGTTGAATAATAAATTATATGGATTTTAGCCAAAACATAATCTTACTGGTTTTGTGTGTGCTTCTATTTAAATATTTGGATTTAAGAGAATCAAACAGGTGTTGGTGTCTCAAGCCTGTAATCTTAGCTACTCATGAAGCTCCAATCTGACATTCACAGTTCAAAGCCAGCTTGAGCAGGGAGAAAAAAAAAATCAGTCTACAGACAGGTAGGTAAATGGATGGATGGATGGAATTTGTTTATTTTTTGCATTGCTATCAATTATAAATTATACCCAGATCCTCATGCACTCTAGGCAAGCACTTCACCACTTATCTCTATTCCTCAGCCCCAGAATCATTTAAGACATACAGATTGAGAATTTGCTGAGTAAAAATATTTGCAAACCAAAATACCAAATTACACACAAAATCTCTATCTCAACTGATCCTCTGGTATTACCTTGTGGATTGTGGATGTTTACACAGAACCCTTATTCTGTAGCACTGTGTTCAGTGCTGCACATGGGAGGATGAGTAGGGTAGGATCATTGCTCTCAATCTGTGTCAGCTACCTGCTCTCTCCTCCCTTTGAATCTGTGCCATACATGTAGCACCTGATTACAAGTTGCCTTGCTTTGTTCTCAGGTTGTTCATAGCCACATGCTGTGGTTTTTGCATTCTCCATAAGCCATTCTCTATGACTGGTTCAGACTTAGAGAAGAGGTATTACTGTACCACTTAATTTATCATTGTTTAGCAGTTGATCATACATATATATATTTTTTTTTTTTGGTCGGTCATTGGATTTGAACTCAGCCTGAACGCTGTCCCTTTGCTCTTCAGCTCATGGCTAATGCTCTACCACTTGAGCCACTGCACCACTTCCAGTTTTCTGAGTGGTTTATTGGAGATAAGAGTCTCACAGACTTTTCCTGCCCGGGCTGGCTTTGAACCAGGATCCTCAGATCTCATCCTCCTGAGTAGCTAGGATTACAGGCATGAGCTACTGGCACTCGGCTAGTTAATCATATTTTAAAGTATCTGTTACATACCAAGAAGTTATGACGAACTGGCAAATACAACTATAAGCAAAACAAATAAAGCCTGTGTTCTGTAGTTTTTATTCTCATGAAGAAGACAAAGATTTCAAATACAGTCAATGCTGCAAAAATAAAGTAATGTGATCGCCTGAGGAGTAGAGACAATAAAGTAACAGTTAATAAAATGATCTCTGCAGGGGTAACAACTAATAAATAAATGTGGCTGAGTGTGCCAGGTACAGGGAGCAGCAGGCGCAAGGCCTTGGGACAGTGCTAAGCATGCTTGTTTCTGAGCACAGACTTAAAGGCTTAATCATTGCCCTTGAGGATCTAGCAGTTTAGGCAAGACACTGACACAAATTATAATAACACAAGGCAAACTGACCCCTGCCATCTCAGAGGAGAGGCAAGGAAGGGTATGGCATCCTGGGCACTGTGGAGCATGCAAAGCTCCAGTGGCTTATGGACTAATATAAAATAACATGTAGTTTTTGGGTTTGTTTGATTTATTTGTCCATTGTGGAGCTTGAACCCTGGGCCTGGTCGCTGTCCCTCAGCTCTTCAGCTCAAGGTTCCTGTTTTACCACTTGAGCCACAGCACCACTTCTGAGTTTCTGGTGGTTAAGAGTCTTACAGACTTTCCTGCCCATACTGGCTTGGAACCACGATCCTCAGATCTCAGCCTCCTGAGTAGCTAGGATTACAGGTATAAGCCGCCAGCACCTGGCTTAGTTTTTTGTTTTTGGTCAGTCATGGGACTTGAATGTGGGACCTGGGCGCTGTCCCCAAGCTCTTTTTGCTCAAGGTTAGCCACAGTTCCACTTCCATTTTTCTGGTGATTAATTGGAGATAAGAGTCTCAAGAACTTTCCTGCCCAGACTGGCTTTGAACTGCTATCCTCAGAGCTCAGCCTCTGAGTAGGATTACAGGGGTGAGCCACCAGTCCTCTGCATAACATAGATTATTAAAGTTTCAAAAGGTATATGTTTTGCTCAAGAAACAGGCCACCCAGTGGGTCTAGAGCTGCCCGCACATTGTGTACATATTAGTGCTAACCACTAACATTTTTTCTGAGGGCTTACCAGGTGTAAGGCATTGTACTAAGCCCTTTTCAAGGGCTGTCTTAACCCTATCAACAACCAACTCTGTGAGGTTATCAGGAACCCACTGGTGGGTGACATGTTCTGCATCTATCCTTTTATCCTCCTGCCCCCCTCCTCCAGTTCAAAAGAGGGCAACCTCGCAGTTATATCCTACCCTAGCTCTGCAGCAAACTGCAGTCTTAAGAATATATGGGTGGCAATGGAACCCGAGAAACATGTCTGCCAGTTTTCCTGCTGTTAGTGAAAGAACAAAATGCAAGCATTATGTGTTTCTTATTCCTTCAGACTATTTTGGAAGACGTTTTATTCTAAATAGGGAAGACTTTTGGTGCTCTGCTTTGGGGCTCATGGAGCCCTTTGGTCATCCAGTGCTGCTTTTATCTCTGTCTGCTATACAAGAAACTCGGGGCACCGAAGGGAGAAAGATGGCTTGAAGGTGGTTGCCTGCATCAGGAGCCAAGCCCGGAATAGAAGCAACTCCAGGCTTAATGGTATCACATTTGTAATGTCCACTGAGCAGGGTCATTTCTCACATCCATCCAGCTACTTCTGCGCTCTTTGGGCCTAAGGAGCTAGAAATCTGCAAGAAAAATTGTTTCATAGAACAAGAATCCTCCCAGTCTCCTAAAACATTCAGGATAAAGACCCCTTGTATCAGCTCACAGTAGCTTCAGGACCTCAGTACTTGATGACTTCTCCATGCTCATCTCTTCCTGGGTCCCTTCTCACTCCTTAGCTCCAACCATTCAACTGACTGGCAGCTCTCTGATCACAGGTTCTTTTGTTCTGAAAAAAAAATTTTTAACTGCTTTTGCTTGCTTCAAATGCCCATATTCCTTTAAAGGGCTATGCTTTTATTTATTTTTCCCCCAGTCCTGGGGCTTGAACTCTGGGCCTGAGCTTCTTTTACTCAAGGCTAGCACTCTACCACTTGAGCCACAGTGCCACTTCCAGTTTTTCTGGTGGTTTATTGGAGATAAGAGTGTCATGGGGGGCTGGGAAGGTGGCTCAGTGGTAGAGTGCTTGCCTTGCATGCCTGAGGCCCTGGGTTCGATTCCTCAGCACCACATAAGCCAAAAGAAAAAAGCCGGAAGTGGCTCTGTGGCTCAAGTGGTAGAGCGCTAGCCTTGAGCTGAAGAGCTGAGGGACAGCGCCCAGGCCCAGAGTTCAGGCCCCACGACTGGACCCCAAAAAAAAAAAGTGTCATGAGCCGGGTGCTGGTGGCTCACATCTGTAATCCTAGCTACTCAGGAGGCTGAGATCTGAGGATCACGGTTCAAAGCTAGCCCAGGCAGGAAAGTCCGTGAAACTCTTATCTCCAATAAACCACTAGAAAACTGGAAGTGGGGTTGTGGCTCAAGTGGTAGAGCACTCGCCTTGAGCTAAACAGTGCAGGGGCAGCGTTCAAGCCCAGAGTTCAAGCCCCACGACCGACAAAAAACAAACAAAAAAAGAGAGTCATCAACTTTCCTTCTGAGGCTGTCTTTGAACCATGATCCTCAGATCTCAACCTCCTGAGTAGCTAGGATTACAGGTGTGAGTCACCAGTGCCCGGCTCACTTGTTTTTCAAATTCCATGGAAGCCTCTCCTCCAGAAGCCATCCCCTACACCTGCACCCTTGCACTATCCCTGCCTGGGTCACATGCTGCTCTTTCTTTCCTGTTCTCCCAGTGTTTTGTGCTCAAGCTTTGCAAGTTTGTCTTTCCCACTAAACTGGCTAGCCCTTGGAAGTGGACATCATATCTTACTAGACATTATATTCCTAGTGTTCAGCATGACATCTTGAACATAGAGACCATGTGGCACCTAAATTCCTTTTGTATGACCACTATACTCAAGCTAGTTGGGTCTTCAAGCATCTCTTGCACAATAAGCTAGTCCTGGAAAACACATTACTATTATATCCTCATCCCAAGCAGTGGTCATTTTTCTTGCTCTTACTGTGGAGATTACATATGGAAAATAGGCAAGGGGTTGTCATAAGAGGCAGCTAATACCAGAGTTAGTAAACAGAAAAGACCTGGGATTACAGGCATTAGCCATCACACCTCAGGCCATCACCTCTTGACTTGAATCTTCCCTGTGGCTCTGAATCTACATTCCTGCCAACAGGTGTAATACTCCCCCTTTCCTTGGTCTTATTCTACATTTGCTATAGCAGTTACCATAGGTGTGTCCTTCAAGCTCTCATTTCTTCATCCCATTTAGACTGTTTCTGGTCGGGTGGGAATACCAGACACATTTTAAATTTTCTCACTGATTTTTCAGGGGAAGAGAAAGAGCAAGAGATACATGCTGAAATTCATTTGGGGTATGAGTCCTAGCAGACTCTGATATGTTTGTTTTCCATTACCTAAGTTTCATTGCAACAATACCATAAAGGTAATATTATTGCCATTGTATGAATGAGGATATGGGAAAACTACTTTGTAAATGTTTTGTCAGGTCTAAATTAAAACCCAGCTGTACCTCTGATTAGCTGTCTCACTTTGGTCAAGTTTATCATTGTGAGCCTTTGTGTTCTTATCTACAAACAAAATAATAGTCCTATCTTCAAAGTTAAGAAAGGATAAAACAGTATAGTGTGCATAGAGTGCACTCTGCTCCACACATAATAAATGTGTGAGATAGTAGCTGTTAGAGGAAGTACCAGAGCTCAAGGGAAATAGCTCTATAGAGGAGGTGGTATGGTACCTTCTGCTTCTGGAACATAAATCTAGAATATAGACCTTTGACTTCTAGAATATATGTTTCTAGTATGCTATTTCTTCCTATACTGTATTACTAATTTCATAAATCCTTTCCCAGGAATTTGGAGGGACTGAAAGAGTAGGCATCATACCAAACTAGGGGCAGGTGTTGGGAATTTGGGAGGCTGAAGGCTGGATTTAGAAGCTGGAGGAATCGAACACAGAAGGAAAGGCATTGTTAACAGGATCAACACTATTTACCAACCACTAACCACCAGCTGGTAGGCCCAATGCCCACTCTTCATAGAAAGCAACATGGAGCTAAGGGAGTAAGAAGTGGGCAGATAGGCAGCCCAAGATTCTGTGTGTTGAACCAGAGTCAAGAGCCAGGTAATATCTGGAGTTTTAGCCCAAGGTATAAGCCTGTATCATTTGTGGATGCCTCATCAGAGACAGTTACTTCTGTTTACAAACCTCTATCAATTCCTTGTTGATTCATTAGACATAACTGTTTATAGTTTAAACAAATCAAATCCATCTAGTTTTGCCATTTTCCTACTGGTTGGACATCAGAAATACCTGAAAAACTGATTAAAGCTATATAAAGCATTCTCTCTTCCTCTCTCCCTCTTTTCCTCTCTCCCAATTCTCCAGCTAATCCTAAAGCTTATTTTTTTAGAAGAAACTAATTTTGGGGTTTTTTTTGTTTGTTTTGTCAGTCGTGGGGCCTGAACTCTTGGCCTGGGCACTGTCCCTCAGCTCTTGGTCTCAAGTCTAGTGTCCTACCACAGCTCCACTTCTGGCTTTTTCTGCTTATGTGGTGCTGAGGAATTAAACCCAGGGCCTCATGCACTTGAGGCAAGCACTCAACCACTGAGCAACTTCCCAGCCCTAGGAGAAACTCTTAACAATAAAATGGTGACTATAGTTGTATTTTATAGCTGACAAAGAAAGGCTCCAAACTATGTGAAGTAACATTCCCCATGGTCATACAGGCATATAACCTATCTTTTTTTGAGGGGGGGTCCGGTTGTGGGGCCTGAACTCTGGGCCTGGGCACTGTCCCTCAGCTCTTCAGCTCAAGGTTAGCGCTCTACCACTTGAGCCACAGAACCACTTCCGGCTTTTTTCATTTTTGCTTATGTGGTGCTGAGGAATCGAACCCAGGGCCTCAGGCATGCAAGACAAGCGCTCTACCACTGAGCCATCTTCCCAGCCCCTAACCTATCTTTTTATTCCAAATTTTCTACGTACTTTGGTCCCAAACCATCCAACTGCAACAAGTCTGAAAGAAGCAAGGATTTGACAATTCTCTGCTTCTACTAAAGGTTTTAGGGATGAAACTGACTGTTCCTAGTATGTCTTGGGTGAGAACCTCAACTGGGCATAAGAGGAAAGCAGAGGCCTTTCCAACCTCATTAGGGTACAAATACTTTTCTGGTTTGATTTTGAGAGCCAAGACTTTCCCATGTGCATAAGATCTGGAGCCAAACGCTGGATTAGCTGCTGCCGTGGATTATCTGAGGTTGACCCTTGCAGCTGCATGGAGAATTGTAGCTTGCCTGTGCAGACTGCAGTTCTCCATCCATCGTGCATGTGTTTATTCTTGCCTGTGGTGAGCAAGCAGAGCCTGGTGATATATGGAGAGCCAGACAGGCAATGGAAGGAATAGTGGAGGGATTGATGGAAACTCAACTAAGAGCTCATTGGGAGACTCACACCCCATTGGAGCTGGGATTGATTAGCTGAAACTTTATCACCCTATCCAGTTGGTCTCAGAGCCAGTAGCTTGCACTAGTATCCTTGGGGGTGTCCCTCAGAGAAGGAATTGCTCTCAAGGTAAGGGAAGTTCTGGGTCTTTCAGTGGTGATCCATCTTCAGCTTCATCCTCCTCCTTTAAAAAAACATGTGTGTGCCAAGATGCTGGTGGCTCACACCTGTAATCCTAGCTACTCAGGAGGCTGAGATCTGAGGATTGCAGTTCTAAGCCAGTCTGGGCAGGAAAGTTTGTGAGACTCTTATCTCCAATTAACCACCAGAAAAACAGGAGTGGTGCTGTGACTCAAGTGGTAGACCCAGCACTCACCTTGAACTTAAGAGTTCAGGGACAACCCCCAGGCCCAAAGTTCAAGCCCCACAGCCGACAAGAAAAAAAGTGTGTGTGTGTGTATGTGTGTGTGTGTTAGTACTGGGGCTTGAACTCAGGGACTGGGTACTATTTTTTAGCTTTTTTTGCTCAAGGCTAGCACTCTACCACTTGAGCCACAACTCTACTTCTAGCTTTTTGGTGGTTAAATGTAGATAAGAGTCTCATGAACTTTCCTGCCCAGTCTGGCTTTGAACCAGGATCCTCAGATCTCAGCGTCCTGTGTCACTACGATTACAAGAGTGAGCCACCCGCGCTTGTCTGATCCTTCTCCCAAGAAGCAAGCACTCCTCCACTACAGGAAGCAAGTGACCTTCACATAGTCATCCCTTTCCTAAATCCTCATCTCTAGTCTGTACTTGGCTTTGTTACTATCTCTTATCTCCATTCTACTCCCGCTCACACTAACTTCCCCTAGACTGCTATCTCTGGAATGTGCAGGATAAGAGGCTGGCAGATTTTATCAAATGACTGAGGAATCTAGGTGGTGGTGTGGTTAAAAAGAATGGTTGACGTACTTGATGCTGCTAATTAACTTGGATTCAGGCAAAATGTACAGATTGATATCTTTTTCTGGAGAACATTTTTAGAAAAGTATCTAGCTCCATTTCTAATGGATTCTTTCTCTAACTCACTGCAGTATCATATAAGATAGCTCTTAAACTATTTGCTAAGCACTCAAATGGGTATGGGGTAGAAAGCCCTATGACTAGAGTTAAGAGACCTGGGTTTAAGTCCCCAGTTCTTCCATTTCAGGATGTGCTTTTTGGCTAAGACATTACATCTTTTGGAGTCAAGATTTACTCCCTGGGGCTGGGAAGGTGGCTCAGTGGTAGAGCGCTTGCCTTGCATGCCTGAGGCCCTGGGTTCAATTCCTCAGCACCACATAAGCAAAAAGAAAAAAGCCGGAAGTGGCGCTGTGGCTCAAGTGGTAGAGTTCTAGCCTTGAGCTGAAAAGCTCAAGGTCAGCGCCCAGGCCCAGAGTTCAGGCCCCACGACCGGACCCCCCCCCCAAAAAAAAAAGATTTACTCCCCAGATTTCCAGTCAAATGTGACCAGAAAAGTAACAGCATAAGCCAGAAAGATCCTTACAACTGTCACTTGTTGCCACAGGGTTGCCAGGGAGGCGCAAAATTAAAAAGTCCTATTTTTAAGGACTTCCAGTCCAGAGGGGAAGACAAAGTCTTCCTGAACTTAACCAAGGAACACATCTGCAAAGTACTAAGAACTTCTTGTGCCATGGGCCTTCCTTAGGAGGCTGGTACTAGGCAGCTGGGATTGGTCAGGAAGACTGGCAGAGAAGAGCACATCCTTGGTCCACTCAGCTTTAGGGAAAGAGGAGTTTCCACAGCTGCTTCTTGGAAAAGCCTTTGATGCAGCCTGAAGACAAGCTAGATAACAATTGTGGGAAGTCACAGGCTGTGCTTGTGTGGAATCCAGACTCTTCGGGTCACAGAGACTCTCCACCAAGAACTGGACCCCACCCACTGCCTAAACTGCTTACTGCCCTGCCTGTCAGCCACAGCCAGCACAATTTTCCCATGCCCCAGAAGTGAAAGCAGAGCAAAAAAGCAGAGTCAAGTTTGGAGTTTGGTCCTAAAATGCCCAGTCCTTGCTCCTTATGATTTTCATTCTCAGCCCTTCCTTGCAGGGAGGGGTGAGGAACCCTTTTTCTACCAAAGGTCCTTTGGAAATGTATAATATCATTACAGGCCACACAAAATTACCAATACAGGCTGACATGAGAAATGTGAAAAGTACCAAATGATTTTGCCTTCTGGGGCACACTTAGGACATTACCCACCTCCAAAGGGACGACAACTTTAAAGCTGTAGAAATATAGACCTGCCAAGGATTGCTGATATGAATATACATCTCAATTGCAGGTGTACAGAAGTTTTATTGAATGGTTTTTGTTATGATTTAGCACAGGGCTCATCCCTATCTCCCTGTGCCTCCATTTTCCCTTGTACTCCAAGGAGGTTGGACTAAGTGATATCTAAGCTTTCCCCTCCCTAACCTGTTGCTCTCTAATGCTTTTCTACTGCCTCTGTTTTCTGAGCTGGGAAATGGAACCTGTGGACCAATGGAAGACTGAAGCTTTTGTCATCCCCTACAAAGCTAGGACAAGGTCTGCTCCTGGCCTAAATATAGTGACCGACACTTAATAGATCCTCAATAATTTTTTATCAAATGAGTGAATAAATGAATGAATGAGCAAATGGAAAATAGATACATGGTTTGTACTTCCCCAAACTAAGATGTTACAACTGTACTAGTTTCCTAGTCTTAATACTGAAAGATAACTACCCAGCTTTCTGAGGTTTGAGGATGGCCAACATGCCTAGTGCTGTTAATGGATTTAACACGTATCCAGGACAAATGCCTGCATTATTGACTTTGCCAGAGCTCATGCCTGTGATCCTAGCTACTTAGGAGATCTGAGGATTGTGGTTCTAAGCCAGTCTAGGCAGGAAAGTCCATGAGACTCTTATCTCCAATTAACTGCTAAAAAAGCTGAAAGTGGAGATGTGGATTTGTTCTCCGTCCTCTATCCCCATGGGCAACTCTGAGGTAGTTGATACACTTGGAGGAAAGAAGCTACAGAAGAGGAAGAAAGTGCCATGGAGGTGAGATCTGGAGCAGTCGAAGGCTTCCAGGAAGAGAAGGGCTTTGAGCCAGGCAGGTGGTTCTAGAAGTTGAAATTGCTTATCAGAGGAGAGAATAAGATTGGACAGAACTTTCTATGCCAGTCTTCATGGTGGGGTCCTTGGAAGTTGCACTCAGAACTCTATTGAAACTCCCTTCCCAACTACCATCTCTACTCTTTGGGTGCTTCTGAGCTGGGAACTAACTCAAGTTGTTTAGTAAGATGTGTTGAGAGTCAGGATTTTACAGTCTCTTCCCCAAGATGGAAGACTCTGAACCTAGTTAAGTGGGGACAATGTCTCCAAATCAAAGGGGAGGCAGGAAGATTTAGGAGCCAAGAACAGGGGAGTCTGAGATTCTCAGAGGCAAAGGGTCCCTCCTACACTCAGGGAGACTAAAGCCCCTGAGTTCCTTGTCACAGCTTCCATTGATTCAGATTCCTGATTCAGGTTCCTGATTCAGGTTCCTTCCACTGCCCACCATGACCCCAGAATAAGCTTAATCCCTCTTCTAATTAAACACTTGATTAGGTACTTGAAGGCAACACCCCTGAAACAGACCAGCCATTGCCTTTTGCTGCCTACAGGGACTGTTATATTTGATCATCACAGTTCTTCAATGCAGCAGATGTTTTTTAGAAAAATGGAAATTGGCTCAGAAAGAATGACTATTTTTGCCCCAAGGTCATACTAAATCTTAACTTACACCCTTGTCAACCTTGTCTTCTTCTGTCATATTCCCTTGAACTTTGTCTTTTTCAGGCTAAAGGAAGTCTCACCTCAATTCCTCTTGTTACCACACTTTGCTTCAATAGGCCAGGCTGAGAGGTCCTGCCTCCTGAGTAGGGAAAGGCAGAACCTGAAATAGTAACATTCTTGGGTGAATCAGGAGACTCTAAAAGGCTATAATAGCTTCCAGAAGCTTGGTAAAATATACTGGGGGGTGCAGTAGATCATTCTAGGTGCAGTATGGGGATGGGGACCTCTCTTGATACGGGAAGAGATGGAGAGACCCAAGAGAGGCCACTGTGTACTAGGGAGTCCCTTGATAATAGCTCAGAGGGGAAAGGAGCCGGAAGCTAGTTCTGATAAGGCACTTAGAGTGGCACTTGGCATGACTATCAAATGCTTCCATGATGCAAGTGAGGAAATCGCAGTTCAGAGGGAGGCTTGGACTTTCCCACAGAGCAGTGGCAGAGCCAGGGCAGCAGGTTTCCTGGTCCTGGACACACCAATGCTGCCAGGAGCTCCCATGGAGGAAGCCTGAACCCAGCAGTACCATGAAAGAAGGCACATGTTTGTCTAGGTCCTCGTGAGCTCCCATCAAACTGCAGAGAGGAAACTTCTTTGAACCCTCTGAAGCCACTTACACATGGAGTAGCAGAGTAGACACAGTGGACACAGTGGCAGAGATCAGGGCCTGTCTTGTGCAGTGCTGTAGAGTAATAGTGTGCCATCACACAAGGCAGAACTAGCCTAAGTTCACACAGAAAAGACATGATGAAGTTAGGACCTGGGACCTTGTTCTCAGCTCCAATAGGGCCTCCTAGCTCAGACAGAGAGAAGCAGATTTAGGTGCTTGAGGGAACTAGGCTATTTCTGGCTTTCCCAACCCTTCCCTGCCACATAAGCATCCAGGACTCTGCAGGTGAACTAGGAACTGCTGAAATTCCTTCAGAATGGATCACCTGTATTGATTTTCCCATTGTGAGATTCTGTGCTTTTCACTCTTTACCAAACTATTCTAGAGAACCCAGCTCAGAGGCACAGAAAATGACCATGTACAAAGCCACAGAGGAAGTCACATTAAATTCCAAAGCATCTCACTGACTGTGATCTCCAACCACAACACAATATAAGAAGTCAACAAGACATGCAGAAAACGTCCCATAGGTTGAGAAACTAAAAACAGACTTTGAAGTCATCCAAGAGTGACAGAGGAAATCACAATGACATTTGTGAAATATTTAGAACTGAATGATAAGGAAAGCACAAGCTGTTTTCTAAGTCATTTCCTCTCTTGTTCCTTTCGATGACACTGTACCCTCCACCCAGCTCTACACACAGGAGGCTGACCTCTGTGGACTCTCAGCTTCTGGTGGGATTCAGCTAGTGTAGAAACCTGGCCAGAGATGAAGAAGGGTGTGTGGAAGTGAAGCCTTTATTTGCCCTTCTCATCTTTCCCCAGATGATTTCTGCATGCTCCATGTGCTATGTGCTTTCCCCATTAGGCCTAGTGCCTGTCAGAGTCCCCTCCTCATAACTCTCAGCCCTGGCACTTCCTTCCAGCCTATGGTTGACAGCAACCCACTGTCCATACCAGTCCCTTAGCAATACACTACAATATTTCTCTCCACCTTGACTATATCTATAAAGAGTGCCTTGTGCTGGGTGCTGCTGGTGGCTCATGCCTGTAATCCTAGCTACTCAGGAGGCTGAAATCTGAGGATTGAGGTTCAAAGCCAGCCCTGGCAGGAAATTCCATGAGACTCTTATCTCCAATAAAGCACTAGAAAACCGGACAAGGCACTGTGGCTCAAGTGGTAGAGTGCTCGCCTTGGGCTGAATTGCTGAGGGAGAGCACCTAGGCCTAGAGTTCAAGCCCCATGACCAACAAAAAAAAGGGGGGGGGCGGGGAGGAGGGGGAGCCAGCCACTGGTAGCTCATGCCTGTAATCCTAGCTATTCCGGAGGGTGAGATCTGAGGCTTGGGGTTCAAAGCCAGCTTGGGCAGGAAAGGCCGTGAAACCCTTATCTCCAATAAACCACCAGAAAACCAGAAGTGTCACTGTGACTCAAATGGTAGAGCTGAGGGACAGCGCACAGACCCAGAGTTCAAGCCCCATGACTGCCAAAAAAGAAAAAAGGAAGACCTTTATTAAACTTCTCAAATACTTAGGGTTTCTTTTTTTTTTTTTTGTCGGTCGTGGGGCTTGAACTCTGGGCCTGGGCGCTGTCCCTCAGCTCTTCAGCTCAAGGCGAGCGCTCTACCACTTGAGCTACAGCGCCACTTCCTAAACTTCTCAAATACTTAGGGCTTTCCATGTTTCCTGAGGACCCCCAGTACATAACAGCATTCTCCCTTCTGCCTGGCCTCCTGGGATGGGGGAAGGGCATTGCTGGCCTGAGGTCTGTCACTGTTCATCACCTAATCCCTTGATCTCAGTACACCAGTACACAGGCATACTCAGTAAAAGATATTGAGTAGGATAGCAAATTGAATGTGCATTCCCTCCATATGTAAATGGTTTGTCCAGCCAGACTAAGATTCAGACATAAAAGTAAGAAGAAATTTAGGCTGAAGCAAAAATAAGTGCCCAGAAAAAGAATGAGTTCACATTTATGTGCTGTATGTTTTTTCTTTCCGGCAGTATGAGCTCAGGGTATGGTGCTTTATGTCTAGGCTGACCTGGACTGTGGTCCTCCTGTTTGTGCTTCTCCAAGTTGCTAGGATGACAAGTGTGCATCACCAAGCCTAGCTACTGTGCTTTCCCCATAGCTGCCCCTGTCCAGCCATTGGTCAAGATGGAGTCTCACAGACTTTTTTCCCCCTAATTGGCCTCTAGCCTAAATCCCCTGATTTCTGCCTCCTAAATAGCTAGGATTACAAGCTTGAGCTACCTCACTCAGCATTATGAACTGCAATTCTTAAGAAACTAGCGTTCTCATGCCATTGAGCAAGCAGGAGGAGATCCAACGGAAGCCGACTGGGGTTATCTGTGTCTAGGAGCCACCTGTGGTCACAGCTTTCTCCTAGGCCCACCTGTTCTACCAGCTGTCTGTCTGGCCTTTCCAGTCTAGAAGCCCCTAATTTTCCCTCCTGTTCAGACCAAACCCTCCAACTGATCCCTGGGCTGGGAATCTGTTCCCAGTGGAGAAATCCAGGTGGAACGCTAGGTAGAGCAGACCAGGTCTGGAAGGGTTTGGATTTGGCTGGAAGAATGGAGGGGAAGCAGATATTCTAAAGAGGGAATAGCCCGCCCCTTTCTGGGGGAGGAGAAGGTGTAAATTTGAGTGGAGCTAGAAGAATCAACCCTGCCGCCTCAGTGGGAGATGTGTGATTTGAACATTCCCGGGAGGATCAGAGCGAGGAAACTCGCTTCATGATTTCCCCGGCATTCATTTCTTCATTCACGCGTTCATTTTAGAGGGTTTTGGGTGCCTGGTACGAGCCTAAGCTGAGACACAGGCGTGGATAAGCAGTCCCGATTCGCTATGGCCTTCAGGACAGGTGAGGCACAGGTGACTCCAGGAGGGCAAAGCAACCAGGATTTATTTAGCAGCTCTTTTGTTCTTGCTCTAAACAGAAGCTTGTCTTAGGCTTGTCGCCTAGGAGCCTCAGGGAGACTCCCGAGAGCCCGGCACGCGGTCCTTAGCAGACCCAGATACGGACTTCCCGGAAAGTGGGGGGAACTCCGCTTTTCCCCGCCCTTTCCCCGCCCCTCCCCGCCCCGTGGCCGTGGCGTGGCGGGGGCCCGGGGCGGAGCTGGCGTCGCCAGGCCGGTAGGAGGGCGGCGGTGGCCCCGGGGACAGGACCGCCGGCCCCGGGAGACGGGCAGGAGGGCGACCCTGCGCGCTGGGATGTGACCGTGGCCCGCGGAGGACTCGACCTCTCCGCCCGAGAGGATCTGGTGAGTGAGCGATCGCGGCCCCCCGCGGGCACAGCCAGGCCTCGCTCCCACTTTCATTTCCTCCGCGGTCCGGACGGGGCACCGAGGCACCGTCCGGAAGCGGACCCGGCCCGAAGGCAGTCTGGCCACAGCCTGCTGCTAACTTAGCCCAGGGTCTCAGGCTCACGGTCGGTCGGGAAAGCCCGGCTCCGGGTGGCGATCGCGGGGTGGGGGGCGTGTCTTCGGGAGCGGAGACGTCAGGCTGGCTCCTCTGGGCCCAGCGACTTGTTGGCCCTGACAGCTGGGGGTAGGAGGAGGGTCCTGGGGGGTGATGTGCGGGGTGGAACGCAGGGTCTTCCAATACTCTTGGATCTTGTTTCCAGTTGGATTCTGAGTTCAAGCAGGGGCTAGCTCTAGCTGAGTGTCTGTGCCGGGCTCACGGAGGGGCACGTGTGGCTCTGGCCCTTGGGGCGGGGGTGGGGGGTGGATAAATGTTACAAACAGGCAGTGGGCCTGGAGAATTCATTTGGGAAGCTCCGGTGTCCAGCCAGACAGTGAGCAAGCCACTGGCCACTCACCCCACATTGGGCAAAAAGGGCAGTGGGAGACGGGACAGAAGTTCTGTGAGAGACCATCAAAACAGGGGCAAGAGGGTAGGGAGTGAGGAGAGATAGGGGACATGGTTCCCACCTGCAAGCTGGGACAAGTCCCAGACCTGGAAGTTTTATGACAAGAGAGCCAACTCTAGCTCCATACTGTGGACATCCAAATCACCGAGGGGAAGGGTCAGTGTGTTGCAGCAGGAAGCAAGTTGGTCTGATTGGTGGAGAAGAATGCTGTGCCTCCCTCTCCCTTCCTCTCCTCCTATCTGCACCAGGCCAGTGCAGGAAAAACGATCCTTTTCTCTTTATCATGGATCGAGCTCCACCTTATCCACTTCTGTCTGTAACTTGCTCTATGAATGCCCATTCTTCAAGTCTTCTCTCTGGTCCTCAATTTCCCCATATGTACAAGTGGATTGAATCAGTTGGTTTCTCGGGACTGTTTGAAAAGGAGGACTCTTGAGTCTAAGTTTCTTGTAAAGCTCAGCCACCAACATTGTGTCAGGTCTTGACTTATGCTGGCAGCAGGGTGGGGACAGCAGCGGCCAAGGAGCAGCCTCTGTGCATTACAGGGAGAGCTGGACTCAATATGAGAGGCCACTGGAGGAGCCTGATGGAGTGTAGAAAGCAGCTGGCAGGGACCAGCTGAAGAAAATACACAGGCAGGAGAGTCTGGGTGTGTTCAGGGATCAAAAAGAAGCCCAGGATGGTTGATGAAAGAAAGGTGGGAAGGAGGACTAAGGTAGGGTGTGAAGTTAAATGGTAGGATGAGGGGCTGGGAAGGTGGCTCAGTGGTAGAGGGCTTTCCTTGCATGCCTGAGGCCTTGGGTTTGATTCCTCAGCACCACATAAGCAAAAAGCCGGAAGTGGCGCTGTGGCTCAAGTGGTAGAGCACTAGCCTTGAGCTGAAGAGCTGAGGGACAGCGCCCAGGTCCAGAGTACAGGCCCCACGACCAGACCCCCCCCCAAAAAAAAATTGTGGAAACGGTAAGATGAGGGACTAAACAACTGTCAGTAAAGGGTCATATGATTGCAGAGAGTGACTTGGGAAGCACTTGACCCACACAGTTTCAAATGGAGAGAGCAAGTGATGTATAGAGATCTCTTGTGGAAAATTCAGGTTGCACACTGGCACTTCCTTGGGAAGAGGATGAGGGGCAGGGATAGATAACAGGAATTTCCATGTCTTCAAGTTCCATTAAGGTCCTGCTGGGAGACCTCTCTCTTCTTTCCAAATGCTTTTCCTTGTCTCCATCCGGCCTGCCTGCTGTGCATGTAAGAAAGGATCTTTGTCCAAACATCTCTACTGGTTTGATTTGTTGCCAGAAGTAACATTACCCTCAAATATGCTAATTCTTTTAGTTACACCCAATTGCCACCTTGTTCCCACCCTCTCCACCAATCCTGTCCCAGTGTTATCAGAGCTATGAGAAAGGAAATTGCCTCACTGGCCATCTCTGTGGGTGGATGTCTTCAAGCCTCGGTGTGTGGGGCTAGAATCAGGGCTCAGAATAGCCAGGATCAGGGCTAAGTCAGAGTTCAGCCTGGAACCTACTTTCAGTGCTTATACTCAGCCTCAGTGCTCATTCTGGGGTCAAGGTCACTGTTCAATGTGTGGCTAAATACCAGTCTCAGCAGTTGAGTCTGCATTTCCCAATATCCCACAAGCTCACTGGAAAGGTAAGATGCTTAGAAACCTGACTGTGTCAGAGTTACCCAGCATTTGCATGAGCCAAATCCATGGTGCTACAAGGATAAGCCAGCAAGCTAGTGATAAAACAAGGATAAGAACCTATGGGGGGGGCTGGGAAGATGGCTCAGTGGTAGAGCGCTTGCCTTGCATGCAAGAGGCCCTGGGTTCGATTCCTCAGCACCACATAAGCAAAAAGAAAAAAGCCGGAAGTGGCGCTGTGGCTCAAGTGGTAGAGTGCTAGCCTTGAGCTGAAATGCTGAGGGACAGCGCCCAGGCCCAGAGTTCAGGCCCCATGACCGGACCCCCCCCCCCAAAAAAAAACAGGGATAAGAACCTAAGACACCTGCCCCTGCCCCCCAACAAGTCTGTCTGAGCTGGGATCTTTTAGTTCTTTTTCTTCTTTTTTCTTTTTTTTTCCTTTTTGGTACCAGTCCTGTGGCTTGAATTCAGGGCCCGAGTGCTGTCCCTGAGGTTTTTTTGCTGAGGGCTAGCACTCTTCCACTGAAGCCTCAAAGCTCAGCCTCCTGAGTAGCTAGGATTACAGGTTGTAAGTGACTGGCACCCAGCCGACTCTTTCAATTCTAAAAGGCAAAGCACACATCTCTGAATCTAGATGGGCCTAGCTGGATAGTTTGGCTGCACTCACATCCCAATGCTAGGCCCATACTAGGTGTGCTAGGAATCTAATGTCAGGTGCAGGGAGAGAGCCAGTGGCTGGAGGAGGCCAGCACCGAAAAGGGATCTCCAGTCTTTGTCAGAGGAAGTAGCACTCTTGAAGGCTTGCACCCTCCCCCAGCACTTACAGCCACACTCAGAGGTCACCCAGCTGGCCAAGTAAGGGCCTTTTCCTCATTCAGGGCAAAGAAAAAGGAAAGGACATATTTAGTAGAAAAGTCCTTCTTGCTCCCTGGGAATCCCCGGTGGCCGGATGGACGTTGGGATATCCCGGAGGAAGCTGACGGCCAAGGCCCTCCCCTTTCCCCTGCACAATGAAGCAAAGCTCTCCCACCCTGCACAGCTGGCCTGTGGGGTTCCCTGAGGTCATCTTGTACAGGCCCCAGTCTCCTGGTGGACCTGTAATGGCCTCTGCTATCTCTGTCATGATCAACAGCAAGTCCCAAGAGCACCTGAGTGAAGCCCACACCTTACCCTCTGTAAGATGCTCTATAAATAAAATGGAAGGCTTGTGGGGATGCAGCACAGGAGCTACAATAGCCTGGAAAGAGGGTGAGGCACTGGACCTTGGGGATAAGGATTTTGATTTCAGTAAAAGATGCAGAAGTTGTCTCAAGGCTGACAAATAAGAGGGAAATGAGGTATTGGGAAATCAAAGTTTAACTGATAAGGCTCTGACCACCTGCTGCTCTTATCCTTGACAGAACATCTTCAGGACCCTACCCTTGGATTCTTAGCTCAGCCAGGCACTGGCCATGGCACTGTGCCTAAAGCAGGTGTTTGCTAAGGACAAGACATTCCGGCCAAGGAAGCGCTTTGAGCCAGGCACACAACGCTTTGAGCTGTATAAGAAGGCCCAAGCATCACTCAAGTCTGGACTGGACCTGCGCAGTGTGGTGAGGCTGCCGCCTGGGGAGAACATTGATGACTGGATTGCTGTGCACGTTGTGGACTTCTTCAACCGCATCAACCTCATCTACGGGACCATGGCTGAGCACTGCAATGAGGTCAGCTGCCCAGTCATGGCTGGTGGGCCCCGATACGAGTACCGCTGGCAGGATGAACGCCAGTACCGGAGGCCTGCCAAGCTCTCAGCACCACACTATATGGCCTTGCTTATGGACTGGATTGAGGGCCTCATCAATGACGAGGATGTCTTTCCTACGCGTGTTGGTAAGCATCACCTGGCTAGAAGGTTAGCCTGGCCAGGAAGGATGGGAGCTACCACAGAAGGGTCATAGTCTAATATAAGGACCTCTGGGTGATAGAGGATTTTCATCCTCATTTAGTAGAAGTGGGAATGAGTTTAGGCAGGTTAAGTATCTTTTTAAAGGTCAAACACTTAACTATAGCTGCCTGACTCCTGCTTGGGGCTCTTCTTATCCAGAGCATGAGTGTCCCACTCCAATAGGATACAAAATAAAAAATGCTATGATTCTTGGAACCTTCCAGAACAGGTGCCTTAAGGCTTCTCCTCCTCTAGCTGATCTTACTTCTAGTCTCTTGGGAGTTGTCTCTGGGTCCCAGCCCCAGGAAAGGGAAGGAGGTAAGGGTTGGGTGGGCCCAGCAGATAGCTTTTCTTCAGTCTAGGGCTTAGAGGACAAGCCCAGGCCACAGGGCCTTTTCTTATCTCCGCTGGGCTGTGGAGGGTGGGGAGGAGAGGTGAATGGTACACTCTGACCCTGCTTTCCCACCCTGGAGCAGAGCTTGCTTGGCTCCAAGTTCATCTGAGCAGCCCCACCTGTACCCTGGGTCCCACCTCCCCACCCAGGCTATAGAACTCAGCGTGGGTGGAGCAGATGGTGAAGCCCAGAGTGGAGCAGTCTGAATGCAGAGGAAAGCTGAGCACTGAGTCACAATTCAGTGCCCATGGCTCCTCCCCAGTGGTGGCTGCTTGTACTTTCATGCCCAACAACATTTTATATAAGAGGAAACTGAAGCCACAAGAGACAGCTCAGGTCTTAGGCTACCTCTTAAAGTCTAGATAAGGATGTAGGGCTGAGGCTAGGCTTGGAAGAGTACCCAGGGAGGCAGAGCTCCCACTTGAGAGCAGTAAGGAGGGAGGGAGTCTGTGGAGCTGGGTAGGCCAGGCAGGGACCGCATCCTGCGTTCTTACTCCCTTCTAGTCTGTATCCTTAGGCTTGTGATCCCAGTTATCCATAGCTTTAATTAGCTGATTGGATGGTTCTGTAGAAAAGCTGGGCCTCTTGGAGCAGAGTCTTTATCATTTACCTTTCAGGGTGCTGTAATGCAGTGTAAGGAGTGTTTGAAGCCTGCCTCCAGTCTGTACTAATTAATAATTAAGTGACATTGGGCATTTACCTATCTAGAATGACTATCAGAACTAGCTGCAGAACTATAAGAAGGTATAAAGGGCTTAGCTCAGGGGTGGGCTCCCAAATGGAAGGTTCTTTGTGTTATTATTTGAAATAATGAATATCTGAAGGAGTTCTTGAAGGAAAAAAAAATGTTTTTCAGCATGGGCAGCAGTGTAAAGAAGAAGACCTTAGGGTGAGATAGGAGAGGAAGGTCAAGTCACAACATAAAAGATCTAGCCCAGCGTCATGCTGAGATGTTAGAGCTTATGGCCCAGTTTGTATTTTTGTTTTGTTTTGGTGGGTTTTTTTTATCATTAAGTAGTTATACAAAGAGGTTACAGTTTCATAAGTTGGGTTATGAGTACAAAGTGTGCTGAGTGGGCACCCTGAGTGAAGAAGCCTCACAGTGTAGAAAAGGACAGAATTGGGCAAGATTTTGTCTCAGGAGGTTGATACCACCTCTGCCCATCTCTACCACCTAGGAGTTCCCTTCCCCAAGAACTTCCAGCAGGTCTGCACCAAGATCCTGACTCGCCTCTTCCGAGTCTTTGTCCACGTCTACATTCACCATTTTGACAGCATCCTCAGCATGGGGGCGGAGGCGCACGTCAACACCTGCTACAAGCACTTCTACTACTTCATCCAAGAGTTTAGCCTGGTGGACCAGCGGGAGCTAGAGCCACTGGTGAGGCCAGGCCCCCAATACCCTCCCCTGCAAGTCTATTCTCATGAGCGTTTTCACATCCAAAGGTCACCTGCCGTGAGAAACTCTTAATACCCAAGTGGCTAAATCCATTATCAAATGGATTCTGTACTTTGAGAGTTCGTTCAAGTGTCATTTTACCAACTCAGATCTGCAGCCTAAAGTTGGGGCTGAGGGAGGGAAAGAGAAACCAGGCTATTCACCTTGTGGTATGGGAAGGGGCTGCCTGGCAGACTGAGCTCAGACTGACTCCTCCTACCTTGTGTCTCTGCAGAAGGAGATGACTGAGCGAATCTGTCACTGAGCCCAGGCCTGGATGTTGCTGCCCATTACATGGACCATCTGAACACAGCATGGCTGGGGGAGGGGACCCTCTGGAGTCCGGTGGTAGAGAATCTGAAGGCTCATAGGATACCTCTGCATACCAAATGCCTCTGGACTTCTGGTTCTCAGAAGTTTGCCCAGGTGTCTTTCTGAGTGCATGGAAAAGGGGGGGCTTCAAGGGAGCAACCAAAAGAAAGAGGGAATTAAATCCCTGGCTTGAAGTCTGGGAGTAGGGTGAGTTACCAGATTGCCTCTCTGATACTTGACCCTTCCATGGTAATTCCCAGCCTATTTGGGAAATAGGGAGTGTAGCTAAGGTGATGGCAAGAAAGATGCAGGAGAGTGAGTGCTGTGTGTGCCAGTGTCAGTGTGTGTGTGTGTGTGTGTGTGTGTGTGTGTGTGTGTAATTTTGACTGTGTGGTGTGTTTTGAGAGCACGTCCCTGACACATGGTAGACTCTACAGATGATGGATGGATGGATGGATGGATGGATGGATGAATGGATAGATGGGTGGATGGGTGGATAGATGGGGACATCAGTCCATGACCACTGTAGGAGTACTGACAGCTAAGTGTTGCCACTCAGGATGTCTGACCATGTGTGTAAGTGCATAAAATGTGGTCACAGATGTAAATCTACAATTGAAACTTTCATTCTATCATCTTTCATTAGCATGAGACCTAGGGAGCTGGGTAGAAGTTGGAAGGGGGACTCGTACCCAGAGTCTCTTGAATCCCTGACCCACCATGCTTATGGTTCTGATTTGCTAAGCCAGACATGCCATTGAGTTGTCGTTTTACTCATCTCCTTTCCTCCAGGAGACCCTTGTGTTAGACTCCTGGGATCTGGGGATGATCCCATGTGTCCATAAAGGTCCCCTGGCTTTTTAACTGTGACTTGTAAATTCCAATCTAGAATCTATAGAGTTTACTTCCAGGATCTGAAGCCCAACATGAAACAATCGTTCAGCCTAAGCACATGGTGGGGCTTGAATTAGAAAATTTGGAGTCTTGTTTTTCTTTTTTCTTTTTTTTTGGTCGGTTGTAGGGCCTGAACTCTGGGCCTGGGCGCTGTTTAGCTCAAGGCGAGCACTCCACCACTTGAGTCACAGCGCCACTTCCTGCGTTTTTTTTTCTGCTTATGTGGTGCTGAGGAATTGAACCCAGGGCCTCAGGCATGCAAGGCAAGCGCTCTACCACTGAGCCACCTTCCCAGACCTGGAGACTTGTTTTTCATCCCAGAATATTGATGGGATCATGTAGCTGGTGGAAAGCCACTATACTAAAAGAACCTGCCTCTTTTTCAGCCAATCCTGAGACATTCCAGCTATCTAGATTTCCAGGCATAGCTATATAGAGAGTCTGAGATGTTCACTTAGCATCCCATGACTTAGTACCTCCAGCCCCAGCCCTGTACCCAGACCCACAGGTAGGGAAACTGAGGCAAGAAAGTGCTTCTGCTCTCTAAGATTCTCTGTCTTAGGAAGCCAGAATGGAGAGTCAGGAAGATCTGATAATCTTCCAGTCTTGTTCTCTTAATGTGGAAAGGAGGAAATTGAAGCCAGAAGAAGAAAAAACTGGCCAACGTTCGTGAGAGTTTCATGGAGCTGTATTAAAAAATAAGAGGTCTTGACTCCCAACTCAAGGTCCATTTCTTGCTATACAGAGATGCATATGGAGAGTCTGACAGACCTTTTCCAGGATACAACTGTTCCTGCTATGAACAAAGATTTCTAGCCTGATGCCAGAGAGCTCTACCACCCTTGGGTTGGCTTGGGGTTGACTTCTGAGCCAAGCTTCCAAAACCATGCCCTGCTTAATGGCCTAGAAACTGTCTGCCTGCCCTCTGGGAAAACAGATGGGACTTTCAGGCCAGCCACCTGGGCCTGGGCCTTCTGCCTCTGCTGCTTCCAGAGAAGTTCCCAAGGGAAACTTGCTGAACTGGGGGGAGTGGAAGCTGTCCCCAGAGTGGACTGCAGCTTACATGATGAATTCTAGGCTGTGGCAAGGGCTGATTGTAGGGAGGGATGGGGAGGGGAAATCTATTTTTGTGAAACATAAGGAAAACTTTATTGTTGTTATTTTTGGTAAAATAAAAGACGCAAACTGAAACAGCTCTGGGTGGGAAGCTGTGGTCTGGGTGCCACATGGTTCTTGGTGGACTGTGGGAGGGGTTGAGCCAGATGGGGCTCAGAGAGCTTTTTGCTCTGTGATCCTGGCCCATGTGGAGGGCTGGCCGGCATCGTCATGTCTGACATAACTCTCCAGGGTGGGGATACTAAGGTTCTCTCTTGGATCCAAGGATTCTACATTGGGCTAAGCTAGGATACTGGGGAGAAGAAGGCTGGCCCTTGTCTTTTGGGAACTCATTCTGGTAGGGAGTTTTTCCTTGTTTTTGGTCAGGCTACCTGGTATTGGCTTTAAGGGACAGTAAAAATACAGCCCAAGCTGGGTGCCAGTGGCTCAGGCCTGTAATCTTTCCTACTCAGGAGGCTGAGATCTGAGGATTGCAGTTTGAAGCCAGCCTGGGCAGAAAATCCCCGTGAGACTTCTGTTGTGAACTAACCACTCAAAAACTGGAAGTGGAGCTGTGGCTTGGCTCAAAAGTGTTAGAGCAGTAGCCTTGAGCAAGAGTTCAGGGATCTCTCTCAGGCCTTGATTTCCACTCCCACAATTGACAAACAAAACAAACAAACAACCCATTCCAACCCTAATTACAGAAGAGGAAGCCATTCTTACATTTTGTTGCTGGCTGAGGCCTAAAAGGCAGGGTAGATGAGGGGGGGAGGGGGAATGATAGGACATAGGGCTGTTTCAGAGCTTACTCCTCAGGAGACTCCTGAAACTCTTGGTTCAGGTCTTCTTGTCATTCCACTGCTCTAGCCCACAAACCATGCAGATAGGAATTAAAAACAATTTGTTCCTTAAGAATCAGCAAAGGCCCATTTGGAGCTCCCTTCTACCTGCAATGGAGCCAGCCTGGCTTTGTGCAGGGGCTCCCTTGGGAAATGGAAGCTTGAGCTCTGGTCTCAGCCCTGTCCCCAAAGTTCCATGGCAAATTCCCTATCTAGACCTTGAAATACCATTCTCTTCTTTCAGTACCATCTATTTCATAATCAGAAGTGAGAATGAAGGACTAACTGATCTCAGCTCCTTTATTACTCAGTATCAATAATAACTGTCTCTGGTACAGTTGTTAAGTGCTTCTAAAATCAAGTTTGTGTTTAGCCAAGATTCTTTTTTTTTTTTTTTCTTGGTCGGTCGTGGGCCTTGAACTCTGGGCCTGAGCGCTGTCCCTTAGCTCTTCAGCTCAAGGCTAGC
>NW_012267249.1:7561046-7619900 GCF_000151885.1 Dipodomys ordii | reverse complement strand
TGGTTAATTGGAGATAAGAGTCTCACAGACATTCCTGCCTCGGCTGGCTTTGAACCACAATTCTCAGATCTCAGTCTCCTGAGTAGCTAGGATTAGAAGCATGAGCCACCAACACTCAGTTTTCATGGTCGTTTTTTGAAATTCACCGTGGAAGTGAGGTTTTATACGTGTGGTCCAACACTTGCCCCTACACAGAAATGTCTTAAACACATTAAAAATCTCACACACAAAGCCAGGTGCTGGTGGCTTACACCTGTAATCCTAGCTACTCGGGAGGCTGAGATCTGAGGATCGCGGTTCAAAGCCAGCCCGGGCAGGAAAGACTGTGAGACTCCTATCTCCAATAAACCACCAGGAAACCGGAAGTGGCGCTGTAGCTCAAGTGGTAGAGCGCTCGCCTTGAGCTGAAATGCTGAGGGACAGCACCCAGGCCCAGAGTTCAAGCCCCACAACCGACAAAAAAAAAAAATCTCACACACACATACACAAACAACATTGCCTTGAGAGAAAGAGAAGAGAGAACCAAGACCTCAACCATGAGAGAAAAGAGCCGGCCCTTTCCCACCTAGGGAAGAACCTAGCAAGAGAGGCAATGTCTTGGAAGTATAGCTGTCCCTCACTATATCGTGGTTCACTGTTGTTGCTTCACTGTATCATGGAGTTAAAAAAAAATAGGTAAATAGTGATCCCTCTCCTATTGTGGGAGTTACATTCCAGAGACCCCTGTGATAGGTGAAAATCCGTTAAGTAGCAATAAGTGAACCGTGATATAGCAAGGGACAAATATCTAAGGATGCTACTTTACGGATTTCTACCTATTACAGGGGTCTTTGGAACATAAGGAGAGGGGTCACTATACAATGGCTGGGAAGGCAGGTTGTGGATTGTTTTCCTATTGGCTCAAGATCCTTAATGGTCTTTAGAGCAGAGAACAAGGGAATAAGCCATTCTTTCTACTCTGGGGCAGCACATTTCCCTGCTGGATAAAGGATGTGTAACCACTCTTGGCTTCCATGAACCCTGGAACCTCTTGGAGGTTCCCAGCTACCACTCTATACAAGGAGCTGTGGACTGTGTAGTGAGGTAAGACACAAGTATGTCTGGAATTTTACCTGCTTTGGAGGAGCCAGCACTCCTTCCCCTGTGCCCCCCAGGGTCTCCTCCAGTGTTAAGTAACCTTGTTTTCCCTGTGTGAGTAAATAAGCAGCTTTGGAGAATCTGGATTAGAACACAGACCTCAATGCCTCAGGACCTGCTGGCTATTGAGCTGTTTGGAGATGAGTGAGGCCTGCAATGGAAGCTTATACAGGTCTGGAAGGTAACAGGTAGGATAGGTAGGGACATACAGCCTTTAGGTTGGAGTCAAGGATTGTAGAAGGCGTGCAACAAAGAAGCTTGGTGGGGAAACTCCTGTCTAGCTTTCATCAGGGTTGGGAAATCTAGCAGTCTTAAATGATCCCTAATGTTCCCACACCTCCTACCATCATATAGGTGAGAAGACAGCCCAGAAGGGGAATGGAAATAAACCTTTGTTAGGGGGATATGGGAAGTGCACACAGCTCTTTAATTAGCAATGCTCACAGACCTTCACAACAATCATGAGTCAGGCATGGGAAGGATGTTTACTTCTGTATCAAAAAGAAGAAAACATACTCAGCCATCAGAATCTGAATTAAAGCCAAGTCAGTATTTGTCCTCCCCGCTAGTGGCGCTTGCAGCCTAAGGAAGTAGGACCTTCAGTCTATTTGACAATTGTTTTTCCTCCAAGAAATGAGCTTTTCAAAGTGCTTTCCCCCCTTGTTTTGTATTGAACCAACTCAAGGCCTCAAACAAAAATTTAAAGAAAACTTACAGAACTGGGTAGGGTAGCCATATCTGTAATCCCAGCATCTGGGAGACTGAATCAACATGATTGTGAGTTTGAAGCCAGTTTGAGTTACCATACTGATATACTTCTCAGGAAGGAAGGAAGGAAAGAAGGAAGAAGGGGAAGAAGGGAGGGAGAGAGGGATTAAGAGAGGGGAGGGAATTTTAAACAATAATTCTCCATTTGATTATTTTATTTTTTTCCCGTCCTAGGGCTTGAACTCAGGGTCTAGGCGCTGTCCTGAGCCACTTTGCGTTCAAGACTAGCTCTCTAGCACTTTGGGTCACAGGGCCACTTCCAGCTTTTTCTGAGTAGTTTATTGGAGGTAAGAGTCTCACGGACTTTCCTGCCCAGGCTGGCTTTCAACCACGATCCTCAGATCTCAGCCTCCTAAGTAGCTAGGATTACAGGCGTGAGCCACCCGCGCCCGGCTATTCTCCATTTTAGAAAAATACAGTAACATGTAAAATGTCCTTCCTAGCGTGCAGAAGCGCTTTATAAATAAAATTTACACCTGGGAGCCTCCCGCTCTACCAAGGAAAAGTGGATTGGCAATAGGCCCCGCCTCTAGCCTGCAATCTCCCGCCCCCTCCGACTACGCCTGCGCAGTTTGCTCAGCCCGTCCTCCACGTGTAGCACCAGAGCGCAGGCGCGGCCCCGCCCCAGCCCGCCTCTGTCCGCTCGGGCCCGCCCCCCCGCCGTAGCACCGCCTCTTCCGCGTTCTCGGCGCTGAGATCGGCAGGTGGGGGTGCGCGCGGCCGCTCCCGGTGGTCAACCCAGGTAAAGCCAGACAGCGAGGTTCACTCCCCCGCCGTCCCCGACCTGAGAATGGGGGCGGGAAGGTCCTGTGCCCGGGAGGAGGTAGTTAGGGGCCTTCAGAGCGCCTCCGGGTCACGACCCGCTGCTGCTGCTGCGAAGGGACAGCCGAAGGGGACGGTTTCTTAGGACTGTCCTCAGGGGTTTTTGTCTGTGACCTGTCGGGCCTCCGTCTGTACTAAGACCAGGGCGCAACAAGACGCCTAATCCGGGTCCCCCCCTGCCTAGGGTCGGGGCCTGGCTTGTAACAGACCAGGTCTGGGTTGGTGCCCGAGGTCGGAGCTCAGCCCGTGCCAGGTTTGAGCCTCACACCTACCGAGGGATTGGGGCAAGGCTGTGGCAGAGCTCAAGGCTCAAGACAGTCCAGTGTTGTGGATAGTGTTTTGTGGAAGGAATATATAAAATGTATTGCTAAAAATTTAGCTGCTCTCATTTCTTTTTCAGTAGTCCTAATGAAAGTTCCTGCCTTGTTGCAGGTGGCGTCCAGTGAGGAGAGTTAGGAGTGTGGTTCAGTTTGTCTCCCTAGAGAGCCTTGGGGCCTCTGTCCGTGGAAGACCACTGAGGCCAGACCAGACCATAGGAATGAAGTGTAGCTGGAAGTGTTTGACTTTGGGGTCAGGCAGCCCTGGGCTCACATTTCACCACTGCTGTGTCCCCTCTGGCAAGTCCTTTCCCCTCTCTTATCTGTAGAACCAGACATGATAGGGTCCATGTGAAGGCAGCATAGGCTTATAGTAAGTCACTGGGAGTGGTACCTGTCCTGTGATGGTACACGATAAACTACGACAGTCTACTTTGGGGTACTTTTTCTTTTCTTTTTTTTTTTTTTGGTCAGTCTTAGGGCTTGAACTTTGAGCCTGGGCACTGTCCCTTAGCTCTTCAGCTCAAGGCTAGTGCTCTACCACTGAGCCACAATGACACTTGTGGTTTTCCAGTGGCTTACTGGGGATAAAGAGTTTCATGGGCTTTCCCACCAGGGCTGGCTTTGAACCACAATCAGATCTCAGCCTCCTGAGTAGCTAGGATTACAGGTGTGAGCCACCAGTGCCCTGCTTTGGGGTACTTTTGAGTTGTCCTGGGAAAAAGTATGGGACCTGGCCTTGAAGTCTCTGTGGGGCTTACAGATCCAACTGATCTTGCAAGATGGTGGAAGGCACTAAAGCTATTTGCTGTTGCCCATGTGTCAAACACTAGCTGGGTAGTTGGTGCATAGAATCTCACTGAATCCTCAATCCGGCCAGGTGCTTTTAGCCTACTGTCACTCTAAAAGGGGCCAGACTAGGAGTGCTATGAAGAAGAGATCCAGGTTTGGATTTTTATATGGAATTGAGCCAAGGAGGGCCTTTGATGATGCCCTTCCTCCTACTGCTTCCATCTCAGCCTTTTCTCTTTCTGTAATCCGAGAGTTGACTAGGCTTTTGACTTTGTCTAGTAGTCTTATTACTCGATAGCAGATTTTGACAGTTGGAGGGTCTGGCAACTCAGATTTCATGAAGGCAAACCATGGAGAAGCAAAGCTCTGTGGACAGAAGCTGGTAGAGTGCAGCATATGCTTAGCTAGGATTGCACGGTCCTCTGTTATGTGGTTCCATAGTAATTCAATAATATGTGGTTCCATAGTAATTCAATAATATGGTTCCTTTGGCATCCTCTTCATGGGTGCCCATGTCATCTTCTTGAGACTTTTCTGATCATGTTATATCTCTGCTCAGAAGCCTGTGCAAACTTCATTCCCTGCTATATATTTTGGTCTTCAGACTTATCAACAAATCCCTTCCTAATCTATCCCCAACCATTTTTCTTCCCTGTTTCCTTTTGTTTCCCCAACCCTGATCTGTAGTCCCAGTCAAAATGAGTTAGTTCTGTTCCTCAAACATTCCCAACATGTTCCTGCTCCAGCCTTTCCTCTTATTTAGTACTCATCTGTGTGTGTGTGTGTGTGTGTGTGTGTGTGTGTATGTGTGAGTGTCTGTGTCTGTGTCTGTGTCTGTCTACTGGCGCTTGAATTCAGAGCCTTATGCTCTTACTCCATCACTTAAGCTATCCCTGCACTTCCAACTCTTTGCTACTTAACTGGAGATTAGATTATCTCAGATTTGTCTTCCTGGGCTGGCTCTGAACCTCAATCCTTAGATCTAGGATTATAGGCTTAATCCATTAGTGCCTAGCTTCCTCATCTTTTATGAGGCCTCTTTGGCTTCATTCTCCTGCTAAGATGATTACTGGATCAGTTACTCCTCTTCCTCTCTGTAGCAGAGACCAAACTCATAATAGCACTCTCATCATGGCCTGCTTTAGGTATATCACCCCCATATGTACTCTGAGTACATTAGTAGCAAGGGACTGTGTCTGTTTTATTCTTCTTGCTCCTGTCATATAGCTAGTCACACAGTAGTCCTCTGCAGTGTTTGTGGTTAAATGAGTCAATGACTTTTTTTTATTTACTTGCTTTGTTTTATAAGCTGTCAGGTTTTAAAAGGGGACTTGGTGTTCCTTCTCTTTGTAGCTGAGGAAGGCCCTCATTTACACTACTAATGACCTAATAACAGGCATCCAAGTGCAGGAATTCTACCCAAGCCAATATTCATCGCTGATGTCATTTTCAGGCCTTGTCTTCCCTTGGTTGTGAGTTTTTTTGGGAGGGAACTTGCACTCTGTTCATGGATCTACACAGTCTGTGTTATACTTCATGCAAGAGAAAGCTCACAGGTGGCTGACTAATCAGTTACTCTGTCCTTGGCCAACAGTAATCCCTCCCATCTAGATCAGCAGCTAAAAATTCAAATTTTTCCTTGCCAATAGCTCCAACTTATGGAAGAGGAAGTTCTTTATCATTCATAAGAAAGTATACACTGTTGAAGGCAGAAGGAGCTGAGGAACCATCTAGTCCTACTACCTTCAATTTCTTTCTAGGAAAGACCCAGAGAAGGGAAAGGGCTTGATGGAGATTATACAGAGTATAATTATTATATAGAGTAGGAATAGCTCTGGAAGTCCTAACTCTGATTGTTGGGTTTTTTTTCATTTTGTTTTGCTTTGTTTTCCCCAGTTTACTGCCTTTGGGTTTTTAAATATAATTTCAAAAGTTTATTTTTTTAAATGTTTTGAGGTGTGGTCTCTCTGTGTTGTCCAGTCTGTACTCCAATTACTGAGCTCAAGCAGTCCTCTTGCCTAAGCCTCCCAAGTAGCTGAAACTACAGATGTACATCCCTATGCCCAGATGTACAGTGCTAATATAATATCTAACATTTAGTGAGTGCTTACTGTGTGCCACTCACTGTTTTAAGTACTTTAAACTATTTTATAGACTCAGTAACCAGAGCAAATAGAAATCATTAAAATCTGTTTTCAGATCTCACAATTCTGATTTTTAGTACAGTTTTAAGGCCATCATCTTGTACTCAGTGGAGTGGAACCATTTTCCAAAGAGCTTGCTTCCAGACCCTCTGTGAGTGAGAGCCATCCTGTATGTTGGGAGATGTCCCCAAGAGGAGTCCATAGCATGTTGGAATAATGGACAAAAGGAATGAAACAGGTCTACATGGAGTATTGGTAGATCTTAGGTTAGGAATATGAGTATACTTCATAACTTGCTTGCTGGGCTAGAGCAATAGCTTAGAGGTAGAGTACTTACCTAGCATGCACCACCACAAAAATTGCCTGTTTATTGTCAGGCAGCAAATGCATAGTTTTAGAAAAAAAATTCAGGTCCAGGATCTTTCCATCAAAATTCCCAGTCTAAGGTAGAAAGATTCAATTCAATAAGCACATTATTGAGCTTGTGCTATGTACAGGCCTCTGGTATTGAGAAATACACACAGAGGACAACAACACATTTCCTGCTCTCCTGTAAGTAATTGTCTTCTTTCAAGCCTTCTCCCTCCAGTGTCGTTGGGAAGACAGATAAGTACATAAATAACTGAAATCAGACTGACTCTGGTAAATGTAGTAAGGAATGTAAACAAAGTGGGAGTGTGGGAGAAGGAGAAATCAATCCCCAGCCTGACCAGAGAATTCCTGATGGTGGGGCATTTGGAGAGAGTTCATTCCTGGGAGAAGCAGCAGTTTGAGTCCTGGTCTGGAGGCAGAAATGCAGCGGTGTGTGTGTGTGTGTGTGTGTGTGTGTGTGTGTGTGTGTGTGTGTGTGTGTGTGTGTGTGTGTGCAGTCTATTGCAAGGAGAGGAAGGAGACTTTGTAGGAAGGAAAATAAGCTGAAATGGCAGATTGTGGAGAACACTAGCATTTTCAGATGTATACTTTGTGATTTGCAACAGACAGACTATAATTTGTTTAATCCTAAGAGTCTCTGTAATATACAAATTATATATCCCCTATTTGTGTGTGTGTGTGTGTGTGTGTTGGTATTGGGGCTTGAACTCAGGGCTGGGTTGTCCTTTAGCTTTGAATTGTCATTCAAAGCAGATACTCTACCACATGAGCCACATCTCCCCTTCCAGTATTGCTTTGTTTTTTGTTCTGGTCTTGGGGCTTGAACTCAGGGACTGGGTACTGCTCTCAGCTTTTGTGCTCAAGGCTAACATTCTACCACTTGAGCCACAACTCTACTTCTGATTTTTGGTGTTTAATTGGACATAAGAGTTTCACAGACTTTCCTACTGGGCTGGCTTCAAACTTCAGTTCTCAAATCTCAACCTCCTAAGTAGTTAGGAGATCCTCAGGCTCAGCCTCCTTCTCTTGAACAGGTTTTGGTTCACTTCAGAGGCTGCCTGTCATGTATTGCTTTACTTTTCTTGATTTGTGTAGTGGCAGAGAACATGAAGGTGGAGTCAGACAGCAGCTTCTCTCTAGGGAGATGATAGGTAGGGTATAGACTCTAGAGTTAGACTGTCTAGGTTAATGTCCTGCGACTGTCCTTCCATTGGCTAGCTGGGTGCCTCATCTCAGTTCTATCATCTGTAAAATGGGTATATGAATATTCCCTACCTCATGAAGTTGTTACGAAAACTGAGTTAAAATATTAAATAGCACAGTGCCTGGCATGTAGTAGGTGTTCGATGTTAGCTTTAATAGCAATATTAGCAATGGCATGAATGCTCCATTTGGCACAATTTTTATAGAAAGCATATTCATTAGAGCTATTTTTCCACATTCTTACTCTGACCTTGTTGTATTTTCTCATTCTGTGCCCCAGCAGGAAACTTGGAAATGCTAGATTACTCCATCACAAGATTGCAAAGCATGACACCACAAAAAAAAGTGCCCGCAGGAAAAGGGTCTATAAGAAGTCAGTGGCTTGACAGAAGAATCTGACTTGTGTCTTCCCTGACCTCCTTCCACAGTGAACAGGCCCAGTGCAGTGTATCTGTTTCCTTCTGTGCAGCCTTCAGCAGAAGTGCTAAGCAAGACCACTCCAGTTCACTTGCCAAAAAACAACAGTACAGTATCTCTGGAGAAGTGCCTAGTTTGGCTCTTCTTTCTCTTCAGTTTAAATCCCTCTGGCCGTCGCTTAAGCCAGTTCTTATTGTTCCATTTTCCATGAATATGGAAAAGTTCCTTCTGATTATAAAGGGAGGATGAGATCAAGATTTTCTCATGAGAACCTTTTCTGTACTTAAAGCCGGAATCCATTTAGGCCTCATCTTCTCTTCTCCAGGCAAAACAGCCTGGGCTGCTTTCACTTCACCCGCAAAACCTATTTTCCATTGCTTGGATCACATTGGCTATGCTTCTTTTCTTTCTCTTCGGTTTTTCTCCTTCCTGGCAGGGACCCAGACTGCTCAGTCTGCTAATAAGAGTCCCACTAAAAGATTTTAAGGAGAGAATAACTTCAGAGGCTTCATTCATTTATTAGCATTTATTAAGCATCTGCCCTGAGTCAGGCTCTGTGTTGGGTATAGGGGAGCCAGAGCTGACCCAGACGTTAGTCTCTACCCTACGCCTAATTCAGTCGAAGGAGAAATGACATAAAACATCAGGGGTACTGGAACTAAATCACGTACCATTGTGGGAAGCTGGAAATTATTTAGTGCAATCAGCTAGAAGCACCCCCTGGCTTCTAGCTTCTGGAAGGGAAGGATAAACATAGTGTACGATGGGAGGTCCACAGGAGCTCTGTTATTCTAGATTCGGTGGCATTTGTTAAAGGTTTTAACACAAAGTGACAGGCTAAGGACTGGCCTTTGGACCAAGACTTGGACCAATGGACCAAGGCCCTGGGTCTTGAAGGATAAGCTGGAGTTATTTTTCAAGAAGCTGTGTTCCTACTAAGGGAAAGCCCGACAGTATGATGATTTGAAGCTTATGTAGATGGAAGAGAAAGACACATTGGAGATGGGTGCAGTCACCCATTTGTCAGATGAGGTAATCTGACAAAGAAGAAATCAAGAGGAAGGAAGCCAGGGGTAGGAGTTGGGGACAAGTCCAGTTTTGGACATGTGGTTTGAGCTAATGTTGAAACATATCCAGCTTTCAGTTAGAACTCTTTCTTAGAAACTTTGGCACAAAGGCCCAGAACTCAGATTCAAGCATTTTCAGTGCTTTTCCCCTGGGAAAAAGGGCAAGTGCCTATTTATTCCATAGAGAAGAAGTTGACAAAGCAACGTGTCACTTTGACACATGATAGCTAAGAGCCACAGGATTAAAAATAGCAGTGGGCCTACAGAAATGAAATCATCACCTTGGAAGCAAGCAATAATTATACATTTGGCACAAAACTGTGTTTGCATCTGTGCCACCTACTGCTCTTAGGATCTACTTTATCTCTCTGGCACTGTTTGCTCTTTCTTATAAGACTTGTACCTGGCCTAGGAGACAGAGCCAAAGCTCATTCATCTCTAGAATGAGCAGCAGAGAGGTGTCAGCTTTTACCTTCTTCATGAAAAACCTCAGAGTGGTCAGAGGGGTTCATATCTGTCATCTTAGTCTAGTTAGATCTTTTTGGGTCTGAAATCTCACAGTGAAAACAGAATCTGAAAGTTTTTTTATGCTGACTCTTCTTAAATCTTTCAGTGCTTAATATTTTCAGATAGTACGCTGTGTGACTTTTAAATATGGGGACATCTGTGGCTCTTGCGTGCCTATCTACTTCCTGGTTAACTCAGTGCTGGAGACCCTTGGGTTGATTGCTGTTTTTTCTGGGCCTCTTAGACAAGTCAGCATTTTGATATCCTTTCTACTTCTGCTTCTTGAAGATATCCATGCCAGATAAGATGAAACAGAGTCAGATGGAGAACTGAAAGACATCAGCTCAGCAGAGGCCAGTGAAACACTCTACGTGCTGAAAGACACCAATGTTTGGATTCCTTGGTGATTTGAAGTTCACAGAGAATCACTACCCAGAAGCTGGAAATAACATACTGGTAAGACTGAATATATTGTTGCACAGGTCCTCTTACATTACCTCAGATTCAAATGATATGATAATTCCAGAGGAAAGGGTGTGCATGAGGTCATCTAAGCATAGGTGGTTTTCAGTATTTGGTTGGGCAGCTGGGCTTAGCTGTGTCAGTAACTGCCTGAAACAGGTAAGTGTTAGCAGGAACCCATTTCCTCCAGAATAAAATGGCAGAGTGTTGTAAGGAAAACTGTGTAGTAAGACATAATTATTTACTTTTAACTACATGAGTAAAAACACTACATTATAACAGAACAAAATCAAATACAACCAAAGTATAAAAAGTAAAATTCAGCGAGGTACTGGTGGCTCTCACTTGGAATCCTAGCTACTTAGGAGGCTGAGATCTGGAGGATCCTAGTTCAAAGCCAGCCCAAGCAGGAAGGTCTGTGAGACTCTTATCTCTATTTAACCAACAGAAAACCAGAAGTGGAGCTGTGGCTCAAACTGTTTGAGTGCTAACCTTGATCACAAAAGCTCAAGGACAGTGCCCAGGCCCAGAGTTCAAGCCCTGGGCTTGAACTGGTGAGGGGGTAGGGAGGAGAAAGTGAGGTTGGATACTAGGGAGAGCAGTGATCAGTACCTGTGGTCTGTACCTTCATTCCTCCAGAACTCCTTAGCTCCTCTCATGGCTCTCTGAATTATCTAAACTGCTTCCTGTGCAGGTGGCAGGCTGACACTTGGATCTGTATCCTTAACACCTGCTACTCTTCCTTCCACTGCAATCAGTACTTGTTGGCTAATAGATTTCACAAGGAAATGAAAAACATGTGTTCTATATTTAACAGAAAATAAGATAGCCAGATGCCTAGGAATGGAAATATTGATAATTATTGATAATTTTGAGGCAGCTTTCAATCTGTCTTTGCTTCCCCCCTCCCCCCGCCCATACTTCCTGCTCCAGCCAACCTGAGTGGCGGGCAGTGGCTCTAAGCAGCCATGCCACCTCTCCTGCAGGCCTCAGCCTGGTATAGTTTCCTTAGGTCCATCCTGGCAGTTCCACTCAGCCTTCAAGTGTGAGCTTAGCTGGAAGATCTCACTGGAATAGGTACCCAACTAGGTTAGAGTACTTGTTAAATGAGTGAGTTAGTGCTGCTTTCATAGCTAGTTTTTTTCTTTTTCTTTTTTTGACAGTACTGAGTTGAACTTGGATCTTTACGCTTGCTAGGTAGGGCTCTTACCACTGATCTACATCTCCACCCCTGATTTTAATTGTTATTATAAAGGTGGTTTACAGAGGGGTTACAGTTACATAAGTCAGATAGAGTACATTTCTTCTTGGACAGTGTCACCCCTTCACTTGCTCTCTCCCAGTTTTTTTCCTTCTATCCCCATCCACAAGTTGTATAGTTCATTTTCAACAGAGTGTCTAGTGAGTATCACTGTTACATTTGTTCAGCCTTTCTCCCTCCATTTCAGTGTCTCCCCTTACACACTCAACGACATATAAATGAACAAATAAGACAAAATGAAAAGAAAACTAAAACAGCAATAAAGAAAAAACCTCTTGTTTCCATTTCCTAGGATTCGTTTCAATAAATACTATTGTTGGGGCTGGGAAGGTGGCTCAGTGGTAGAACGCTTGCCTTGCATGCCTGAGGCCCTGGGTTCGATTCCTCAGCACCACATAAGCAAAAAGAAAAAAGCCAGAAGTGGCGTTGTAGCTCAAGTGGTAGAGCACTAGCCTTGAGCTGAAGAGCTGAGGGACAGCGCCCAAGCCCAGAGTTCAGGCCCCACAACTGGACCCCCCCCCAAAAAAAAAAATAAATACTATTGTGTGAGATCAGAGGCACATAGGCATTGCACTTTTGTTTTCCTCTCCTAAGAGTATCCTCCTTTGGTCTCACTGTGTGTGAATGCCTGCAGTCCTGTATCATTTATCACATCCCTATGTATTTTAGATCTAGCTTCAGCATATGAGAGAAAACTATTCCATTTGTCTCTCTGAGCTAGACTTACCTCACTTAACATGATTTGTTCTAGGTCTATCCAGTTTCCTGCAAATGACATGATATTATTCTTTCTAATCCAGCCCTGATTTTTGACAGTTATTTTGGAGATAGGATCTCATTTTAATCCTGGGCAAGTGCCTTGGTAGGATTCATCTATGTATAGCTAGGATAATAGACATGTGCCATCACACCCAGCTCTTTCTTGAAAAGGAACCATAAATTTTCTAGTCTTGCTTCCCAAGTAGCTAGGATTATAGGCATGAGCCATCAGTGCCCAACTTAGTTTCCTTTTTTTTTTGTCGGTTGTGGGGCTTGAACTCTGGGCTTGGGCTCTGTCCCTGCACTCTTCAGCATAAGGTGAGTGCTCTACTGCTTGAGCCACAGTGCTACTTCTGGTTTTCTAGTGGTTTATTGGAGGTAAGAGTCTCATGGACTTTCCTGCCAGGGCGGGATTTTTTTTTTTTTTTTTGGTCGGGTCGTGGGGCCTGAACTCTGGGCCTGGGCGCTGTCCCTCAGTTCTTCAGCTCAAGGCTAGCACTCTACCACTTGAGCCACAGTGCCACTTCTGGCTTTTTTCTTTTTGCTTATGTGGGGCTGAGGAATCAAACCCAGGGCCTCGAGCATGCAAGGCAAGCGCTCTACCACTGAGCCACTTTCCCAGCCCCAGGGCGGGATTTTTTTTTTTCCAAGTAGGAAGAAAAGATTTATTGCCAATAAAGCTGATGTGGCCAAGTTCTCATGAGGAAAGGGAGAAAATGGCCCTGGGCTGGCTTTGAACCATGATCCTCAGATCTCAGCATCCTGAGTAGCTAGGATTACAGGCATGAGCTACCGGTGCTTTGCTTAGTTTCTTATTTGATTCTCACAACAACCTGTGATGAAGTGAACCATCCTTACTCTTACCTGTTTAATACCTGATGCAGTTGATTCTCAAAGAAGCAAGAGCTATATAGAGTTGGGCGCTGGTGGTCCAAAGCCAGACCGGGCAGGAAAGTCCATGAGACTCTTATCTCCAACAAACCACTAGAAAACAGGACGCGGTGCTGTGGCTCAAGTTGTAAAGCTAGCTTTGACCTTGACCTGAAGAGCACAGGGACAGCACCCAAGCCGAGTTCAGGCCCTACGACTGACAAAAAAAAGAGCTATATAGCTCTCATGTTCCAATGCTCAGGAGATTTTTTTGTTTCTTTTTTTAAAAGTAACATCTTTAAGGGGAAGGCATACTAAACTTTGAACTCGGCCTCACTCTTGCTTGGCAGATATATTCTAGTGATTCATACTTCAATCCCTATTTGCAATGTTATTTTGAGAAAGGGTCTTACTTTTTGCCAAGTCTGTGATTCTCCAATTTTATGCTTCCTGTCATAGCTAGGGTAACAGGCATGCACCACCACACCCAGTTTATTCTCTTGAGATGGAATCCTTGAATGTTTATGAGGACAGAGCAGGGATAGCCTCAAACTACAATCCTCTGGATTTCAACTTCCCCAGTAGCTAAGATTCCAGATGTTAGCCACCATGCCTAGCAAAGAAACTTTCTGTGTGTGTGTGTCTGTATGTACTGATCCTGGGGTTTAAACTTAGGGCCTGGGCCATTGTCACTGAACTTCTGTGCTCAAAGATAACACTCTACCACTTGAGCCATGGTCCCACTTCTGGATTTTTTTTTGATTAATTGGAGATAAGCCCAGCCTGGCTTTGAACCAGGATCCTCAGATCCCAGCCACCTGAGTAACTAGCATTACAGGCATGAGCCACCAGTGCCCAACTCATTAAAAAAAAAAAAAACAAATAGCTTGTTTTCACTGGGTACCCCGACTCACGCCTACAATCCTAGCCTCAGCCACAGCAGCCTTTCACTGTGCTGTCTGCAGGGCCCAGGTGTGCTCATATTTGTTTCAGAGTGTGCATTAGTTATCTGTGCCCCGTTACCAGTTACTAGTCTGTCTGCATATGCCTAATTGACACACCCTGCCATATCACCTAGTATATGGGTTGTCCCGTGGCATTTCCATTTCAGCATAGTTTCTTTCTTTCTTTCTTTTTCTTTCTTTTTTTTTGGGGGGGGATCAGTCATGGGGCTGGAACTCTAGGGCTTGGGCACTGTCCCTCAGCTCTTCAGCCCAAGGCTAGCACTCTACCACTTGAGCCACAGCACCACTTATGTTTTTTTTCTGGTGGTTAATTGGAGATAAGAGTCTTGTAGACTTTCTTGCCCAGGCTGGCTTTGAACTCCAATCCTCAGATCTCAGCCTCCTGAGTAGCTAGGATTACAGGCATGAGACACAGGCATCTGGCTTTTAGCACAGTTTCTGATGGAGGATATGCGTGTGACATTGTGCTACAATCTATAGGAGAAACAGTATGCACAGGGGACAATCTTGGCCTCTAGGAACACATGGAATGCCCTAGGCAAAGTAAAAGCAGTACTTAGCAGAGCTCTTCCCAGAGGGTTAGAGAGCAGAGGATGGAGCACCAGATAGTTCCGCACAGCAGCAGTACCTATGATTTGCCCCCAGATTGCACAAACTCTAATTTATCTGGAGTTATTAGGGGGCTACAGAGAGGTAAGGACTTTTTAAGCTGGGTTCCATAGCCAAGAAGAACTCCTAGTCTGGGGAAATCAAGTGGGTCAAGAGTAGCTTGATTATGGTTCTACCTGAGGAAGCATTTGTCCAGTGACTGGCGCATACTGAATTAAGTCACTGCTAGTGACTCTGATGAAACTGAAGAGCCTGTGATCTGCCTCCAGATGGAGGACCAGCAACCCCTTGGTGGGATTATGACATCCCCTTCCCTCCTCGTCCTCCCTCTGTGAAAACAGAGAGGTTAACATTTTTTTCATGTCACTGTCTTCCTATGTTTTTCCTTCCTAGTTTCAAAAACAACTCTCCCCCAGCAAGTTCTCTTTGCAAGGAAAGTCTTAACCACTTGTCCCTTCTGGCGTACCCTCTCCCATTGAGCTCCATGCAGAATAGACCAGGTACTCTATCTTTGTGTGCGAAGCCATAAAATCTAATATTGAGTGTGTGGCGCTGCCCAGAGGTATGCTGCTTCCACAGGAGGCCCTGTGGCCCTGCTGTGGTAAAGAGCAAGCATAAATTGCTGCTAACAGGGTTAGAGCCATAAGTGTGGCTGAGCCTCCCCTGTGAGTCACAATGCCGCCAGCTCGCCTGCTGATCTGCACTACCTGCCTGATGGCTATTTCGCTTGTTGGCAGGTCCACCATTGGAATGTGGACAGGGAGGGTGAAGGAAGCTGGAACCAAAAATCTGTCCACTCACATCTGTCTACTCCACACTTGGCTTTCAGTGCTGATGGAACAGGAGTTGACAATGGGCTACACTGTCCCTCTGGGCTGTTCAGGACAAGGGCCCAGTGACCCCTCCTTAAGGTCCCAAAGATGAGTGATCCTGTGTCTTATTTCCCAGCCATTTCTGCTTTTTTTTCTTCTCATTTAACTGGTTACTGTGAGTATTCCAGTGCTTGTGTTTACATTTAATTGTTTAAATTCATAGGGCATTGCTGTTCTGTGTTACAGCTTGTGCGTGAAGCTGGAGTACATTTTGAGATCCTCTATGGATTCCTTTTGCCTAGTTGGTTATCTGTTCTCATTGAAAATCTTCTGTCATCAGAGTCCCAAAGTGGAAGGAAGAATGCACCTAAATTGAGCTGTCAGACACTTAGCTTTCTGGATCTCGGTGTTGAAAGGACCATTCCGTGTGCTTCCTCATAATGGCTGCCATGTGCTCACCTCTGGGAATAGTATTGAGACTGCATTGGCTCTAATCAACCTTCCATCACATTTAGCCAGACCCTCCCTCAGAGAAGGGACTGGGCCATTCCCCTCCATAGGCAGAAAGCCAGCTTCCATTTTAAAATCTCTCAGAGAAGAAGAAGAAGAAAAAAAAAGCAAAGCAAAAAGCCCAACAACCCAGAGCCTCTGTTTATTGAAGGTTGGTGTAAAAGTCCTTCACATCATCTGCCCCATCAGCACTCAAGTGCCTCTATTTTAGAAGGATGTGGAGGTTTAATCACCCTGGTGGGGATTTAGACCCAGAGACTTCGGAGAAATCTTATTATTTCTAACTGCGGGCAAAGAGTATTAAGGCTCCACTCTGGATCAGGGGCATGACATGTTCTATAAGTAATTTATCTTTAACAGGGGAAGGCCCCTCCTAGAGTGTCCTAGAAACAGAACTGCAATTGGGCACTGGTTCATTGTTCCCCTTTTCTCTTTCCCAGTCTCCTGCTGTTTCTTTCTGTCCTGACCCTTTCCTGCCCAGTCTGTCCCAGGTCTGTGTTTGCCTCATGAATCCTCCCTTTAAAGACATGGGAGCCAGGTGCCTGCCAGGGAAAGATAATGATGTTTTTGTAATAAGTGACCTCATCAAGCCGCCTGGTATAGACCTGTCATCTGCAGGCTATTGAGTGGTCCCTCCTTGCACCCCCTCTCAGAAAGGCACTGGGGAGGAGAGAGAATGCTGTTGGGCTGCATGGGCACTCTGGTCAGTGCTCCTGGATGTGGAGGAATTTGGAGCTGTTCTTAACACTATCCCATCCCTCTTGTTACTTTCCCAGCAGCAGCTGCAACCCTGTGCTCATCCACAGGGATGCTGTTGGGGCCTCTGATTTTATCCACAGCCCCTATTCCCACACCTTTCCAGTCCATCTCTCTGAGTCCCGCCTTTCTGGTGCTGAGGCAGAAGGCTGTCACTGGTAGGGCCCTGCTGTGGATCCCTTGTTCCAGTGGGGGAATATGGTTTGCTAGCAGATCTAAATCCATGTGCTAATGAGCTTGGTGAAGGCTTCTAATCTAGCCTGCTTGTCTGAGTTTCTTTCCACAGTTAATGATCTCCTGTAATGGTTTTGCCTTTAGTTTTGCCTTCTGGGTCAAAACAAATCAATAGTCCTCACAGATATTTAAAAACCATCAGTGTAAAGCTCCTGAGTCTCCCCCTTTTCTCCCTCTGGGTAAACTTACTGTTCGATCAGTACACTGCTACTCCCCTTGTATCTCCTCTTGTCTCCCAGAGATGGGCAGCAGCGAGCCCCTTCCCATCGCGGACAGTGACAAGAGAAGAAAGAAGAAGCGGAAGTCCCGGGCCACTGACTCCTTGCCGGGAAGGTTTGAAGGTTAGTCTTAGATTTGAGCCTGTGGTTCCCCATGAGGAGGGAGCATCCTGGTGTTTATTGTGCAAATCACAGGATGCCCTATGTTAGAGCCAGCTGTGGTCATCTGGGTGATAGAAGAAGACAGAAGTGAGTGAATTTACACAAAGGAATGACACAGAGTGAGTAGGTATGGGAAAAGCTCTCAGACAATACACTCACCTCCAAGCACCCCCTTGGCAGGCAGAAAGGCCAGTCAAGTGAGATCCTTGTGTAAACCAGCTCCTCTGCAGACATGGTCCTTCCCCAGTGCTTCCTGGAAGGGATGTGGAGAGGCAGAACAACCACAGAAGAGGAAGCAAGAATGACTGCAGATGACACTGCTATCTTCTCTCAATAGAGAATTGAGCTCCCAGAGATTGCAGCTATGTGTGCAGTGTTTGACTTCCTTTTAGTGTGTGTGTGTGGTATTCAGGGAACATGACATGTGTCATCATTTTGGACATTCTATATGAGAGGTCAGACTCTGCACTGGTCTGTCCTCGCTGGCCTTTGATGGAAGGATGGATTCACTGGGTACCTCTGCTAAGGACCAGAAAGACCAATAACTGCTCCTGAGAGTCACGTGTCCCAGCACCTGTTTCCTTTCTTTCTCTCCTGGGCCCTCGTCCTGGCCTTGCAGACACACCAGTTAGTTGATTGTTTTGAGCAGTGTTCTGATAACAAGCACTCTATGAGTGAGGAATATTGGTTACCATTGGTTACACATGCTGACATGTGTAAGAGCAAATGCCAAAGTGTGCACTGTGGGAGAATACTTACAAACAGCCGTGGGCCATCTGTTCATATGGGCAGCTGCCTGTCCAGACCGTGATGGGACCAAGAAAGTACTAAGACATTGTTTTATTTGTTTTCCCCTTGATTCAAATGGTATGCATGTGTATCTGTTTGTGAATATGTATATGTGTGCATGAGGGGAGGGCAACAATGGGTGGGCATTTTTAGAACAGCTTGCAAACCATTCTAAAAGGTATTTCGCTCTTTCTGAGAACAGATGATTTTCCTGTTAAAGATAATTTGTACAATCAAGGACTTCTCATGACTAAGAGCAATGAGATTTTTTTTTTTGGTCTGGGCCTGGGTGCTGTCCCTGAGCTCTTTAGCCCACGGCTAGTGCTCTACCACTTGAGCCACAGCACTACTTCCGGCTTCTGCTTATGTGGTGCTGAGGAATTGCACCCAGGGCCTCATGCATGCAAGGCAAGCACTCTGAACCACCTTTCCAGCCCCTGAGATGAGGTCTTGTATCATGGTTTAAAGTCTTCTGCTCAGTCAATGGGTTTAAAGGTTAGGCTGCCTCAAGAAAGAAAAACTAAGGAGTGGATCAAGGGAGGACTGTGGGGAAGATGAGGCTTTCTTTAGAGGGGCTCAGAGAGCTCGGGTTGTTTATGAACTTGAGCAGGTCACTTGAAAATTCTTTTAGCCCAGGCTTATTATTCTAAGTCTCTGGGTCTACCTAAAACCTCAAGGCATTGCTTATATCCTACTTGTATCTCTGATTTCCTGTGGGCAAACTTCTCAGAAACCTCTACCTCTATTGTGTGAATCAATTAGAATGGTATTCACCTTCATCTCACCAGTACCTCGCACAGAGCTTGGCACATAAAAAACACTCAGCAAGGGCTGGGAAGGTGGCTCAGTAGTAGAGCGCTTGCCTTGCATGCTTGAGGCCCTGGGTTTGATTCCTCAGCACCACATAAGCAAAAAGAACAAAGCCGGAAGTGGCGCTGTGGCTCAAGTGGTAGAGCGCTAGCTTGAGCTGAAGAGCTGAGGGACAGTGCCCAGACTCAGAGTTCAGGCCCCATGACTGGACCCCCCCCCAAAAAAAAAACACTCAGCAAATAAGTAAATGAATAAATGCTGTCCTTTTAAATTGTGCCCCTTCTGTTTATTTTTTTCTTTACTATACTATCTTTCCAGGATGGAACTCCCCAGTGCCTGGTTTATTCTGGGGCCCTTTGTGTATGTGTCCGTCTTCCCAGTGGAGTATGAGAAGGGAGGGACATCATCTTATTTCTCAGTCTGTCCTTGTTTTGCTATCCACCACAGAATAGGTGCTCAGGAAATAGGTACTGAGGTGAAACTCAATCTCTGACCTCATCTCAAATGAGGAACAGGATGCATTCTGTGTGATCTTTTCAAAAGACTTAAATCCTGCACTGACAGGGAAAGTGGCACATCTCATCACTGATGGCTACAGAGTCATCATAGCCTGTTCTGCCTGGCTGGTGAAACCAGGGAAGCCATGTGACAGAGCTCTTTTTTCATATTAGCTTGAAGTGAGGTTACTCACCTTGTGTTCTTTTTTTTTTTTTTTTTTTTGCCGGTCCTGTGGCTTGAGTTCTGGGCCTGGGCACTGTTCCTAAGCTTCTTTTTGCTCAAGGCCAGCGCTCTACCACTTGAGCCACAGCACCACTTCAGGCTTTTTTGAGGGTTTATTGGAGATAAGAATCTCATCCTGCCCAGGATAGCTTCAAACCATGATCCTAAGATCTCAGCCTTCTGAGTAGCTAAGATTACAGGCTGAGTCACTGGCGCCCTGCAACTCACCTTGTTTTCCTCTCACTGTTTCCCCTCTAGATATGTACAAGCTGACCTCTGAATTGCTGGGAGAGGGAGCCTATGCCAAAGTTCAAGGTGCTGTGAGCCTGCAGAGTGGCAAAGAGTATGCTGTCAAAGTGAGTGTTAACTTTGCAATTAGTCATTCCTAGCTTGTCCCCAACCAAAGAAATGGTACATTTTGCAAAATCGTGGCTCAGTAAGAACGGGGGAAAGGCTCCAAAGCCATGTTTAGTCACTGGATTCAGATCTTACTTTTTCTACTTGATTGCTATGTAAGCTTAAGCAAGTTGCTTGACTAGTCTGTCCTTAAGTTTTCCTCATCTGTAAAATGGGTATATTAATAAAACCTGTATAGAATTGTGAGGATTAAGTAAGTTAATACAGGGCTGGGAAGGTGGCTCAGTGGTAGAGCGCTTGCCTTGCATGCATGAGGCCCTGGGTTCAATTCCTCAGCACCACATAAGCAAAAAGAACAAAGCCGGAAGTGGAACTATGGCTCAAGTGGTAGAGTGCTAGCCTTGAGCTGAAGAGCTGAGGGACAGCACCCAGGCCCAGAGTTCAGGCCCCATGACCGGACCCCCCAAAAAAAAAAGTAAATTAATACATATAATGTGCTTAAGACAATGGTTGAAGTATAGCAGGCTATTTCTCATTTCTCTGTTAAACACAGTAAGAAATGAACAGGAGGTAGAAAGCCAGGTTTAGAACTAGAAGCCCTTCTGCAATCTCCATTTTGACAAATTAGTACTATTTGACTTTGGTCAAGTCATTTAACCTCCTTAAGCCTTGTTTTCTACATCTCTGAATTCCCTTCCTGTCTCATGAGGTGGTTATGCAATTGGAAATGAACTGGTAAGGGCTGGGAAGGTGGCTCAGTGGTAGAGCGCTTGTCTTGCATGCATGAGGCCCTGGGTTTAATTCCTCAGCACCACATAAGCAGAAAAAGCTGAAAGTGGCGCTGTGGCCAAAGTGGTAAAGTGCTAGCCTTGAGCTGAATAGCTAAGGGACAGTGCCCAGGCCCAGAATTCAGGCCCCATGACCAACCAAAAAAAAAAAAAAAAAGAACCAGTAGTGGTAGTAATACTTTACAAACCACCAAGTAGTCATGTACAGTATCAGAATCATGAGAACTAAAATCTCAAGTGACCATGCACTCAACTTCAGGGGCAGAAGGTGTGACTTGTACCCTCAGTGCTGCCTTTAATTAGCTGTATGGCCCTGGTGTGGCTCACTTCATCACACTGCTCTCATTTGGCGGCCCCCTGTGGAAAGAGGGATGGATGGAGAGCTCTGAGTCTCAGAGTGAAGTCCCCCACGTTTTCAGTGCCACCTAAGAATCCGTGAGGAAGATACATGATCTAGCCCTACCCCAAACCTACTGACCCGGAAACTGGAAGTGCCCTCGCAGTATGAATGTCCGAAAACCACCCAGGTGATGCTGATGCTTACTTCAGTTTGAGAACTCTGATGGAGAACGATTGATGCAATATTGGGAACATGGGGATGATCACCCAACCAGTTGATAAGGTGTATAGAGAGCCAATTTTTTTGTATAGGAGAGAGCCTGGGTCTATGCTTTCACTAAGCTGCTCAGTAAATCTGAGACTTGCCAATGTTTAAGGATCATTAAGCTAAGATGGGTGCCGGTGGCTCACACCTGTAATCCTAGCTACTCAGGAAGCTGAGATCTGAGGATAATAGTTCAAAGCCAGCCTGGGCAGAAAGTCCATGAGACTCTTATCTCCAATAAGCCACTAGAAAACTTGTAGCACTGTGTGGCTCAAGCGGTAGAGCACTTGCCTTGAGCTGAAGAGTGCAAGGACAGCGCCCAAGCCCAGAGTTCAGCCCCATGACCGACAAAAATAAATAAATAATCATTAAGTTAGAGAAAGCTGCTGGGCACCGGTGGCTCACGCAAGTTTTTCATAGCTACTCAGGAGGCTGAGATCTGAGGATCACGGTTCAAAGTCAGCCCGGGCAGAAAAGTCCATGAGACTCTGATCTCCAATAAAAACCACTAGAAAACCAGAAGTGATGCTGTGGCTCAAGAGGTAGAGCACTTGCCTTGAGCTGAAGAGCTGAGGGACAGCACCCAGGCCTAGAGTTCAAGCCCCATGACCAACAACAACAACAAAAAAAAGGTAGAGAAAGCTTTACCAAATCCGAGGTGGGCAGTTCAAGCTTATTTTGAATCAGCCACCTGAGCCCCAGGTCTAAGGTGATTCTACATTCTGGCAAGTTTAGCTAGTTTCAAAAAAATTGGTTCCTCTTGAAAACAGATCAGCAAGAATTACAAGTAATTTTTTTTTTTGGTGCTGGTATCAGGGCCTTATGTTCATACTCAGCTTTCTTGCTCACAACTGGTGCTCTACCATTTAAACTGTGCCTTTCAGTCTAGCATTTTGCTTTTTTCTAAGAGATGACTTTGAACCCTGATTCTCCAGGATCAAGTCTCAGCTTCCTCAGTAGCTAGAATTACAGATATGAGCCACTGGCACTGGTCTGCAAGCAATTTTTTTAAATTATGCATAAATGTATGTGGTGACACCCACAAATATAAGTTGGTTTTCAAAGGTTTGATACATTATGGATGACAGATCTATTTTTCCAAATCGAGTCACAAGTGGAAATGTGGCCTTTTGCTGCATGTCCCACTGGAAGCTTGGGGCAAACACCAGCTTTGGTGTGCCAAATCTTTGGTATCAGCAATTCTGCCCATGTCTCATGTCACCTCTACTTTCTGAAAGCTCCCTAAGATGGACTACTGCTCCCAGCATAGCTTCTCAAGACTTGGTTTATCACTGCTTCCCTATAGCCATCCAAATGATGAACCTCAGGACCAGAAAAATGGCTAGATAATTTGATCCAGCCTCCCAGTAGTTGTTCATGTTCTGTTCCCCATCTCTAGTGGCTACAGCCTGCTAGATATCAACTCTGCTTCCTGTTATTGGAAAGCCTATCTGCTGGGAAGTTCTCCCTGACTTTGACCTGAACTGCTTAGTGAATGAGACCTGGCATCAAATTGCTTCTATTCCCCTAGAACTGTACCTGGAAGATAGCTCAGAAAATGAGCCCATAGTGTTTTACTAGCAGATATGGGTTTAGTTAGGAAATTACAGTTGGTTATGAATGTTTGTGATATAGCATATTGGAGATATTTGAAGTTTCCTGAGCGGTATTGGAGGAAAGGAACTGAATGATCCCATTGGAGTTATAAGACAGGGCCAGCCCTGAAGAAGACTTGCCTGTAGGCTTTGTTTCTAAAGATCTGGAACTCTGGATGGTTCCAGAGAGCTTTTCTAAATCAGCGAATCCCTGCAGAAACCACTACTCTGTAGACTCAAGGATCCTACAGCCAGCATGTGCAAAGCATCTCCAGATAAAAGTGTGGAGGGAGCAGCCTACAGTAACTGAGGAGAGATGGGTCATGGCAGACACCCTTTGATGTAGGATAGCGAGGGGCTGTGGAATCAGCTTTGGGCTATGAACAGAATGCTTTATACCATCCTATCTTTTGACACAGTTCTAAAGGTCCACTGAGATTAAGTGTCTAAATTACTTATCCTGAAGTCTGCATACAGAAAAGTTAAATTCTCAGAAGAGGAAGTGCTTACTTCTGCCTGGGGAGTTGTGGAGTGGCATCTGAGCTGGGCCTGGAGGCTGTTGTTCCTCAGAGCTTCCTCCCTCACTCCTACTTTCTCCAGCTCTAGAAGGTCCTTCCACTGAGGCTCTCACTTGTTTCTCATGAGGCAGAAAGAACTGAATAGACTCTTGCTGGCTGCCTCTGTCTGCTATGTACAGCTGAGGCAGCAGCCACATAGGCTTCCTTGGTGTCATATATGGCTGCAGCTGGCTGAATTTCCTCATGCCAGTCTCGTGCTTCCCTGACAGAGCTACATGCCTGTCACCAAGACCTACTCCCGACTCCTGCTTAAAACTGGGGGTTGGACTGTATCTGCCTTTGCCTTCTCCTAGGGGCTCCTGTCGAGGGGCTATGGTGAGGTCAGATGGTGTACAGATCTTATTCTTCCCACAGATCATTGAAAAACAAGCAGGCCACAGTCGGAGTCGAGTATTCCGGGAGGTGGAGACACTCTACCAGTGTCAAGGAAACAAGTGAGTGTCCTGTGTGGTGTTTGCTGCTTCTCTGGGAAAGGTTTGGCCAAAGAAAAGATTACCATCCCTTGACCCCAGTGCTTTACTGTCAACCCTTCCTCCTAATTTGATCTTCCAGTGGGAGAGAAAGGAAGGATGGAGGGAAGGAGGATAAATAGCAGTAGGCCCAAGAAGCCATTTTCTCTTTAGGCTGAAACACTATTATTAGCCATCCAGCAAGGTAGAAGGGTGAGCACTGGCAGTCAGTGGCTGAGTTAAAAATGATGTTTCATTTCCTTCTAGTGCCTGTGGAAGCGGGACCGGCTGAGTGTTGCTTGATAGAAATCTTTGGGGCTAGCTGGGTGTCAGTGGCTCATGCCTATAATCCTAGCTACTCAGGAGGCTTAAGATCTGAGGGTCAGGGTTCAAAGCCAGCCCGGGCAAGAAAATCTGTGAGACTCTTATCTCCAATAAACCTGCCAGAAAACCAGAAGTGGTGTTGTGGCTCAAGTGGTAGAATGCTAGCCTTGAGCTGAAGAGCTGAGGGACAGTGCCCAGGGCCAGAGTTCAAGACACATGACCGACAAAAAAATAAAATAAAATCTTTGGGGTTTCTTTCCTTTTTTCTTTTGGTTTTGGGCCTTGAACTCAGGGTCTGGGTGCTCTCCCTGAGCCTCTTTGCACTAAAGGCTAGTGCTCTACCACTTGAGCCACTTCCGATTTTTGAGTGGTTTATTGGAGATAAGAGTCTCACAGGGACATTTCTGCCTGGGCAAGCTTCGAATTGTGATCCTCAGATCTCAGCTTCTTGAGTAGCTAAGATTATAGATGTGCCCAGCTGGGGCTTCTTTAATACCAAGATGAGATTGAAAAGAAGTCCCACATATGCATGGATACTGCTACCTGAAGCCAGGGCCTACATATGCACAAATACTGCTACCCTAAAACCAAGGCCAGTACTCTTTGCTTGATATCTGGGCCACACTAACCTGTAGCCCTGTATTAGACTGTTCCAAATGAGGGGCCCTCCCAATGTGGCTTTAAATCAGTCACCTCCCAGACTTGCTTTGCCCACGCTTCCTCTATGGCAGGTTCAGCAGGGAGCCAGTGGCCTGGTATTGATGGCTCTGTCATTAAGCCTGGAGGATGGGGGCTGCTGTTGATTTAACTCTAGGCACTGCCTCTAAAATCTTTCCAATTAGGCCATTTTGGCCATCTTATTTGGACGCCTTCACACTAATAAAAAGCCTGGTATCTCCCCAAGTGGTCAGCATTTTTTTTATGAGGTACAGATTTTTATTTTCAGCCCTGCAGCTTCTTAGTACAGCATTAGAGATTCTACTTGGTTTATTTCATTCTTTCAAAGAAAAAAAGCCCCCAACACCTCCAATATCCAGGCCAGTAGCTTCCCTACTGAGCTACAAGACGACCTTGTTGGCCGAGCACCACAGTACTTGGGCAGACAGCGAGTGCTCACCGGGGAAGGCCACAAGTGCTATGGTGGCCAGGAGCGCGGCCGTTTCATTAAACAGCGCTTAGCAGTTAGGGTCTAGCGGTGCCCACGTTAGGCCCCAAGTCTATTTGACAGATGTTTCCATTTTCTCCAGGCAATGTAAATACTGCCCCGTGATTTATGGGCAAGAGGGAGGGCAAGTAATTATTTGCTGCTTGCCTCCAGGACACACACCTACTATTCAGTGTTATTAGGCGCAATTGCTTCCAGTCGGCTGCAGATTTTATTCAGTTTAATGTGACCGGGACTTTTTTTATAACTCTACCTAGTGGGTTTTAGGGTTGGGGTTTGACAGCGCAGACTTGGTGAAAACACCAGAGACTAAACATTATGGAAAGATAAGGTGACCTGAATCTTGCTAACACCATTGGCTGCTTCTCAAACATGGGTCTCTAATAAGCATTCTGATTCAAGTTGGTTTCTGCTCTGCTACAGGATGTTGTATTTTTTTTCATTGTGTATTGTAAGTGGACTTTAATATATAATACTATCCCCCTTCCTCTTCCCTTTCCTCCTATTTTTCCCTATTTAAGGAACATTTTGGAGCTGATTGAGTTCTTTGAAGATGACACCAGGTTTTACTTGGTCTTTGAGAAATTACAAGGAGGTACTTCTTGTTGAGTATGTGTTTAGACTTTGGATTAAGACCCAGGGTGGTGATCATCCATCACGAATCCCAGAGACTTCTAGCTAATACAAAGGATGAAGGACTTAAAAACTGCCCTTGATTTGGGAGAAGCCGGAGGGAAGGATGATAATTAGCATTTTGCAGAGCTTAGAATGTCACCTGTGTGGGCTTTCTGTAAATGCCTTTTCATTATAATAGAAGTCATATATATATAGATACATCTAGTGATCAATTTATCCATCCCCTGTTTTGACACATTCACTATTTAACTAAATTAATTATGGGGTGGAAGCTCAGCTTACATTGTGAAGTCTATATAGGCTGAACAGAAAAGAGGAGTGTCCCATTGTTTGAGACACAGACCCATGATAGAGGGGAGGCCAAGAACATGCCACCCGTCAGGGGGACGGATGCCACTCTTGCCTACCACCATGCTGCTATTACCTCCCACATGTGTGAATTGAAGTTGCCTTTCTGAAGGAGCTAGACAAACACTTTCCCTTCCCATTCCTCACCCAACCATAGGACACATTTGCAAGGTGAAGGTTAGGAGCTGTGTGGAGTTCAGAGGAGGGGTATACAGAGGGGCCTGGTGGTTAGGGAGGCACAAAGCTAAGCATATCTAGCTCTATCACTTACCAACTATATGACCTTGTTTCCCAAACAGCATTGTTGTCTGTTGGTAAAGCTTGCCTTATGGGGTTGCTATGAAGACTATAAGAGATAGGCCATGTGAAATGCAGGGCACTGTACCTAATAGGCACTAATGAATGTTTCAAGAAATGTTAGTTGTTTATATCATTAAAACAACTAGGTAGGCTGGGGACTGCCTTAGAAACATGTAGAATATTACTCTCTGCCCTCTCTTTTAACAAATGTAGAAACAAGAGGCTTACTACAGCAAAACAAGCCAGAGCCTAGGTAGGAGCTGGTTCTAGCATGATAGGCTATTTTGATTTTTTTTTGGGGGGGGTCCAGTCGTGGGGCCTGAACTCTGGGCCTGGGCGCTATCCCTCAGCTCTTCAGCTCAAGGCTAGCACTCCACCACTTAGAGCCACAGCGCCACTTCCGGCTTTTTTCTTTTTGCTTATGTGGTGCTGAGGAATCAAACCCAGGGCCTCTTGCATGCAAGGCAAGCACTCTACCACTGAGCCACCTTCCCAGCCCAGCTGTTTTGATTTTTTAATCTGACAGATTGGATGACCTTTGACAGCTTGGATTGGATGACATGTGCTTCTTTCATCCCTTCCCTGTACAAAAAACAAAACACCCTACGAGAACAGAAATAATAAGCAGTAAGCTTAGACACAGGAATGACACCTTCAGTCCAGCTGTGGGGTTTCAGTAATGAGTATGGCTCACATGAAGCCAAGCTATATGATCATGCCTGTGGTCTGTCCCACCCCATCCCGTGCCACACCAAGCCCCATCAGGTCGTGAATTATGTATTTGGAATGCTGGATGCAGCACCAGTTCTTGGTAGCCATATCACAGCTCTAGGGGCTGGGAAGCTGGCTCAGTGGTAGAGCGCTTGCCTTGCATGCATGAGGCCCTAGGTTTGATTCCTCAGCACCACATAAGCAAAAAGAAAAAAGCTGGAAGTGGCGCTGTGGCTCTAAGTGGTGGAGTGCTAGCCTTGAGCTGAAGAGCTGAGGGATAGCGCCCAGGCCCAGAGTTCAGGCCCCACGACCGGACCCAAAAAACAACAACAAGAGTACAGCTCTAAGTGAGCTTCCCCCAGACCTAGAGGGTAAACAGTGTGCTGGCTCAGGCGGTGCGTTCAGTGGTTAGATCACATTCCTGCTGAAGGAAGTCCACGCACTGGCCCTAAGTCCTGGCTTTGCCACCTCCAGGGGTGTGATCTTGGACTAGTTGCTTAACCATATTTGGCATCAAGTTGAAATGGGGATTGATGTCCTGCCCATTTTTTACAATTATAGTTGAGAATTTATTTAAAGAGCATTGTGTAGTACCTGGCACACAATACCTTCCCAATAAATGTTATCCCTTGCTAGCAAAATAATAATAGTAGCATAGGGGAAAGTTGAAGAGTTTGTCTCCAGTTTCCAGACTTTTACATATCTCCCATTGGAAAGTATGAACTCTTAGCTAGGTCTGACCTCAGAGGCTGTGGAGGAAATACTCCTGAGATCCTCAGCCCTATGTGCATTTGCTTCTAGTTCTTTTTTTTTAAATTATTATAAAGGTGATGTACAGAGGGATTACAGTTACATAAGTCATGTAAAGAGTACATTTTTTTTAGTTCTTTTGATATCAGAAGCTACATCAGCCCCAGTTGGCATCATCATCATCATTATCATCATTATTATTTTACAATATATATACTTGTTCTTTGCTGCTTCTGAGTTCTTTATAGATACACAATGTTAAAGTCCAGTTTTGTTCAGCAGATACATGCTAGTCCCTCCTCTGTAAAAGACCATACTTTGTGCTGGACATTTAGCATACATTTAGCTTGTATTCCCATCCCAAACTTGTAAAAGCTTCGACTCTGCTTACTAGACCCTTCACATTCATTCTTCCACATTCCCTCTGCTCCTCAGGCTCCATCCTAGCCCACATCCAGAAGCGGAAGCACTTCAATGAACTAGAAGCAAGCCGAGTAGTTCGGGATGTTGCTGCTGCCCTTGACTTCCTACATACCAAAGGTGATCCAAGCCTCCACCTTGGGCAGGCAGGTTAGGCTGGACAGCCTCTGAGTACAAAGGGAGAGGGGATAGGCTTCACAGGGGAGCTTGCCCGAGAGTTGGTGCAGCTATCAAGCTGCCCACACAGGTGGGGCAGTCCAGCATGACTCCTTGGCTTCTACTGTGAATGGTGGGATGGTAGAGCTGTAATATAGGTAGTGGATAGGGAAACAGGAGAAGGGAGAAGGAAATAAATGAATTTCAAATTGAACAAATCCTGTGTTCATGTGTCCACTGCAATTCTGAGTAGATGGTGCTCCTTTTCTTTTCTTGATGAAGAACATGAAATTCATGCATGACATGATCACTCTAATGTAAATATTTTAGTGTCATTCATTTTATTTAGTCTTTTGAAGCATATTAAAAATTGGTATGATTGGATATGTATAGTTTTTAATGGATCTTGCTTATAGTAAATGAAAAAATGCTGTCATCATCATCATCATCATTAATCAGGTGTAACAGAACTGCACCCAGCTTTTTTTTTTTTTTTTGGTCTGTTGTGGGGCTTGAACTCAGGGCCTTGGTATTGTCCCTGAGCTGACCAGGCTGGCCATCTTGATCTTCCTGATCTCTGTCTCCTGAGTATCTAGGGTTATAGGTATGGGCTTCTATGTCCCATTGGCCTCAGATGAACATGGGATCGGCCTGCCTCTCAGCCTCCATAGTACTGGGATTACAGATGTAGGCAACCTCACCCAACTTTAAAATGTATTTTTATTTGTATATGGTGATATGTGGATGTGTGGGGGGGGGGGGGGGGGCTTGGTTGGAACATCATTCCTGGCACATAGTAGTTCTTCATTAAATGTTATTTCCTCTCCCCTCATCTACTGCCAAGCAGAAAATATTTATATTTCTAATTTTATTCCCTATAAGGTAAAACATTCTGCCAGGGGACTGGAAGAATAAGTAATTTGGGAATATTCCTTTCACAATGGACTGTGGCCAGCCGCACTGGTTTAGAGTGCTCAGGATCAACTGTAGATATACTATGCATACATCTCACTTTGTGCCAATAGTAGAGTGCTGCCTGATGTGGCATGGCAGATGTGCTGGAGGTTCAGGTTCGAGGAATCTGTCTGGTTTCCTCCAATAGCTGACAGAGATCCAAAAACTGACAGTGGCCATGTTAGGGTTGAAAATTCCTGGAAGGAAGTATCTGTACCCTCCACAGTGTGATGAATAGCAGCAGTTGTGTTTCTGAAAGCTGGGATGCATGTAGGTAACACCTGCCTGACAAAGATTTACAACTGTTCCCCAAGCTGCCTCTGTAGATTGCAAAACTGGGTCATGCTTTTTACAAGAGCCATACCTTGGAGGAGGGGTAAAGGGGTGTGTTTGTTATTTATTTATTTATTTACAAGAATCCACCAAAGGGAACAGAGGCTGGTGGTGTCTTAGGAGCTCTGAAGTGCTTGTTAATGTCTAACTGGCCAGTTGCCCATGTGAGTAGAAGTTGGAGAGCATGAAAAACGATTTCCAGCTGAATTTGGCTGTTTTCTAAATAACTTCATGCTGGGAAGATGAATTGGCAAGAATGGGTCAGCCCTGAAACAAGTTCCTTACTTTTAAATACTGGACACACTGCAGCTTAACCTCTGGGAAATGAACTGGAGCTGCCGGATGGCTGGTGCACTCACACAGGCAGGCCCATTATTACAGGCTGGCTCCTGGAGTTGTTCTCAGGCTGAGGGGACGAATGGGCCACGGGCACCTATTTGAAGAGTAAGGCTCCGTGTGCAGCTCATGATCCTTCTGTGGGAGCACTTGCTGTAATGGAAAATATCCTTCACTTTTAGTGCAGTGAGCAGTAGTCTGACTCAATTTGTGCAGGCCGGGTTGAGTTGCTCTGGGTTCTCATTCAATTAGGTGACTGATGACGTTACTTAGCATGCTGCAGCTTGGCCTTTTCTTTAGTTAAGTGCCTCAGGTAGGATAGACCTTTGCTTTCTTTCTTTCTTTTTGGGTCCAGTCGTGGGGCCTGAACTCTGGGCCTGGGTGCTGTCCCTCAGCTCTTCAGCTCAAGACTAGTACTCTACCACTTGAGCCACAGCACCACTTCTGGCTTTTTTCTTTTTGCTTATGTGGTGCTGAGGAATCGAACCCAGGGCCTCAGGCATGCAAGGCAAGCGCTCTACCACTGAGCCACCTTCCCAGCCCCAGGCCTTTGCTTTCTAGTAGAGAAGTGGTGGTTACCTAAGGAGTTGATCGTCCAGAGAATTAGAGGAAAGTAGAGTCTGCTGTTTCTATTACCCAAGAAACCTCTGCTGTCTTCCAGTCCTTGGAAGCAGGTCTTTGACTTTTGCTCAACCTTACAGGTCTCCTATCTCTGTACCGTGGAAGGAAGGAGGAAAGGTTTCTTATTCTCTGTCAAAACATCATGACTCTGTTTATTAGTTCTTTCTTTCTATGACTAGAAAATGACTTTCCCCTCTTAGATGCCTTCTTGGCCTGGTTAGCAGCTTTCAACGCCTCCAGGGGTCAGCTGCTATTTGCAGTCCTTCATAGAAGATCCAGCCAAAATGCTGGGGCAACTTCTCTGAAGGACAGTATCCTTAAGCCAAAAGTGTCCTTGCCCTGCTGTGGGCAGGACTGACTTGGACCTCCAAGCAGGGGAGAGGAATCTGACAAGCCTTGTGAGATTCACAAGGTTTGTTTTTCTGGATCAGCTATACAAGAAGAAATGAGGTAGAGAGTCTAAGCCCCTTGAGATGCTCTTAAACAAGGCACTAATTATTTCTGCATTGCTGTTGCAGGCATTGGTGTTTGCAGAGCTCTCTGCTCTGCTCTGTGTCAGGCAGCACAATAAGAATTCTTGGTTGTCTCTGCAGTGCTGAAAGTAGGCTGGCTGGGATTCATTTAGCCCTTCTTATCCCTTCCAGACTTCTAAAGCCTGTGCTTCAAAAGAACTTGCAGAATCAACTGTGCTTTTGGTTTATGTCTCTGGTTACTTCTGCCTCCTGCAGCTCGTTGATTTTTTAATGTACCATAATTGGGAATTAATCTGCGAACAACAGCATTTGGAAAAAATTAATTGTGTGTGGAAAGTTTGATAATTATGTGCATATGTTAACCATTTCTTTGCTGTTTGTCATTTCAGGCATTGCTCACCGTGACCTAAAGCCAGAAAATATATTATGTGAATCTCCAGAAAAGGTACTGATTGGATGCTGATTGGGATGTTACAGTTCATAGTAATCAGGAGTAACACACTGCTTCCAGTAGAGATTGTTAGCAGTTCTTTCGGCCTCAGGTATCAACTGAAGCTGACTGTTGTGGACACATGAGATTATGTTGCCTAAAATGAGATGATTCAGCATTTCAAGTAGTTAGTCCTTATCCTTTCTTTGCTCTTTATCTCTATGATTGGCTTAACCATGCAGGCTGTAAACTATATAAAACCTGCACAACATCAGTAATTTTCTTGTCCCGTGTACCTGTAGAACAACTGATGGGAGTAAAAACAATTCAGCTTTTTTTTTTTTTTTTGGTCCGGTTGTGGGGCCTGAACTCAGAGCCTGAGTGCTGGCCCTCAGCTCTTCAGCTCAAGGCTAGCGCTCTATCACTTGAGCCACAGGGCCACTTCCGGCTTTTTTTTTTTTTTCTGCTTATGTGGTGCTGAGAAATTGAACCCAGGGCCTCAAGCATGCAAGGCAAGCGCTCTACCACTGAGCCACCTTCCCAGCCCCAAAAGAATTCAGCTTTTTATGGACATATCTCTCCCCATAAATGATGTTTACGGTATGGATGCCAAATGATGTCCACCATTGAAGTAATAATTAGGCATCAAGTTCTCAAAAAGAGTTTCTGTTTCCATTTCTATTTTTGAAGGATCTCATTAAGAAGAAAACATTTATGCTTGGTAGTAAATAAATGCAGTCTGTTGTAAACATTGCCTTAACCCAACCTACTAGTAAATGGAATCATTTGCATTTTCATAAGAGTGTATGAATTTGAGAACTTCTGTGTCTGTTAGAAGAGATTTAGGCCCTGGTAGAATTTGTAGACCACAGTCCCAGCTCCATATGTTTCCATACATCTGTGTAGACAAGAGCAGCTTATCCTGGGGTATAGACAACTTCTGTGAGTGAGTCAGTCTGCTAGGTACAGATCTTAATAGGGTTGATAATGTCTTAGCTCGAATAAGATCTTGTGATTTGTTGTCAGTGGTTCTGGCATAATACTTTATAATTTGCCATAATTAGGATTAATAATTATAGCTAACATTTCTCAAGTGCTCATGCTGTGCCCAGCACTTATGCTTATTTAGTATTTACAAAATACATTGAGGTAGATACTATTATTATCTTCATCTTAAGGATGAGGAAAGTAAAGCTCAGCGAGGTTAAGAAACTTGTATAAAGTCATTCAGCTGAAAGGCAGAAGAGCCAACACTAAAACTATCGAGGCTGACCTCCAAACTTTGTAGGTGCTCTAAACTTACCCCTTTTGCCACTGGCTTACAGATATTTTCAGGTCCTTTATTGCATTTGTTCTGTTTTTTGTTCTTTTTTTCCTGTTGGTCATGGGGCCTGAACTCTGGGCCTGGGCGCTCTCCTTCAGCTCTTCAGTTCAAGGCTAGCACTCTACCACTTGAGCCACAGTGCCACTTCTGGCTTTCTCTGCTTATGTGGTACTGAGGAATCGAACCCAGGACCTCATGCATGTAAGACAAGCACTCTACCACTGAGCCACCTTCCCAGCCTCTGCATTTGTTCTTCATGATAGCCGTCATTGTTTCCTTTGCTATGGCTAGAAAAACTAAAATTTAGAAAGAACATTACCAATAAACTGAAAAGACAACTTACAGAATAAGAGAAAATATTTGCAAAACATATATATGATAAGGGTTTAATGCTCAAAAAAAAAAAGGTTTCTTAACACTCAGAACAAAAGGATGGCCCAGGCCTGCATGTGTGGCTCAAGCAGTAGAGTTCCTGCCTAGCAAGCACAAAACCCTGGTACCAAAATCTAGTAGCACCTAATAGATGTTTCCCAAAGCTGTCTAAGAAGTACAGGAAAAAATACTCAATGTCTGTAGTCATCAGGAAATTTGCAAATCACAATGAAATAGGACTGGTGGCTCAGGCCTAAACGCTAGCTAGTCCAGAGGCTGAGATAGAAAGGTTGCAGTTAAAAATGAGCCCAGGCAGGAGAGTCAAGTGAGATGCTTACCTCTAATTAGCCAGCCAAAAAAAAATAAAGAAAGGCCAGAAGTAGAGCTGTGGCTTAAGTGATAGAGTACTAGCCTTGAGCAAAAAAGCTCAAGTCGTATGCTCAAGCCTCAGGATTAGAAAAACTCGTGAGCTAGATGCTCACCAGTATTTAGTGTTAGATGTTATATAATTAATATATAATATACATTTTTAATGTGTGTATGTATGCATGTATATGTATAGTATATAGATACACAGATAAATATATATATATATATATATATATATATCTCACAGTGAGACTACAAAACTACTAGAATGGCAGTATTTTTTAAATGGACAGTAGTAATGGTTGGTGAGGTCATAGAGGAATTGGAATGCAAATATAGCTAATGGTTTGGCAGTTCCTATAAAGGCTAAACTTGGAAATATTGCATAACCCAGAAATGTTCTAACTCTAGCATCTAGTTCATCGGTTTTTCTCCAAGAAGAATACATGAGGAAGAACACACCTTGGCAACAACCACCTGCTGGCTCCTAGTTAGTGACAGGAGAGTAAAGAAGGCCTGGTAAATGGAGCATTTTGGCATGATGACCATATGACCGTGCAGCCCTCATTAGACATACCAGTCTCCTCATGCCCTCAGTGTTTTTTGTTGTTGATGATGATAGTTGTGGTGGTGGTGGTGGTGGTGGGGGCTTGAACTCAGGCCTGGGCACTATCCCTGAGCTTTTTTTTTCCCCAATGTTGGTATTCTACCACTTTGTGCCACAACTTACCTTTCCGTTTTTAGGTGGCTAATTTGAGATAAGTGTCTCACAGCCTTTCCTGCCTGGGCTGGCTTTGAACTGTGGTCCTCAGATCTCAGACTCCTGAGTAGCTGGATTACAGGCGTGAGCCACTAGTGCCCACTTAATCTGTGGCCTCTTATTTCTGTTTTTCTGTGCAGGTGTCTCTGGTGAAAATATGTGACTTCGACTTGGGTAGTGGGGTAAAACTGAACAACTCCTGCACTCCTATAACCACGCCAGAGCTAACCACTCCGGTATGTGTGACCAACCACTTCCTCCCGGGCCTTCCTGCTAGGTTGCTGGGCATGTGGCATGCCCAGCCAAAGCTGTGGCATCTGTAACAGAGGGATGAAGAAGGAAAACCAAGTGTATCCCAGGCCTGTGTGATTCTCTGGCTCTGGAATTGTCCTATTGCTTCAGTGCTCTGTACCAGTAGCTCCCAAACCTGCCCTGGAGCTTAGACTTGAAACTGGTCTCCCAGATGAAAACAGATGACTTCCAGCCTGGTCAGCACATGACACATGGATAGGAGAGTTCCATTCCCTCTTGTATAGTGGCATCCCCCATGGTGGTAGAGGATGGGTGCTATCCACCCCATACGGGGAAGTCCATAGTCTCTGTGGTGAATCTGGCCCCAGGCTACCTCCACATAGGATTGCTGGTCCTGTTACTTACTCATCCCACTTCATATTTCACACCCAGATTGTACTGCTGGAAGCTGCTTCTTCCTAATATATGTCTTGTACTTACTTGATATTACTATAATTAGGATAATTCTTTTGAGATTTGCATGCTTCATAAGTGATTTTTTTCCCTAATAGCCTTTGTTAAAGAGCATGCCTTTAAACATGCTCTATTGCATCTTACTCTAAGCAACATTATTAGAATGCTTCTGTATTAGCTTCTAACACACTAGGGTAGGTACCTTGTTCTCAAAATCATTAATTAGATCTAATTGCCAATAGCAAAGAAAATATCCTTTTTGAGAGCATTCACTGCCTTCCAATCAAATTCCTTTTGTGGGGTAGGAGTGCAGAGCTACTTGTCGATGAGCCTGAAATAATGAAGAGGATAACAAAAACGAATGTGATTCATTCCTCTCAGGGGTTTTCTGGGCAAGGACAGGAGGGCAGTTTTGCACCCTGGCCTGGCTCTGGCACTGCTGTGCCGTGTCCCAGCCTGGGCCCTGCCTTTCTCCCTGTGGATGGGAGGGGTGGCAGCATTGTTCTTGTCATCAGAGGTCTTCTAGCTTTAATTGTCTCTTAATTTTAAATCCCATGCTTCCTTGCTCCCAAGCTAGCAAGAAGCCTGGGCAGCCACTTTAACAAGTCTTTGCTGGAAAGAGTTGGATTTCTATGGGCCTCTCTCCCAGAACAGATGCAGGGTTCATTATGGAGAGCTGAGGCAGGAAAGGGGTCCTGGGCTTCTTGTTCAGGGGTTCTTCCATTAGAGAAGTACCTTAAAAAACAAGAAGGTGACTTGGACCTGGCCATGTGCACCAGGGGGCAGGGTGGGCTCAGTTTAAGCCTTTCTTGATCAGGCCAGTATATTGGTTGTCCAGATTACCCCTCCCCTTTCTCTGACTCCATCTATCCTGTGTTATGTTTATACTCTGCACTTTGCTATCCCTTCTCCCTTGGACTCATCTCTCTTCTGTGCCATCTCTCCTTCCCTGAACCCTGACCCACAGTGTGGCTCTGCAGAGTACATGGCCCCTGAGGTGGTAGAGGTCTTCAGAGATGAGGCCACTTTCTACGACAAGCGCTGTGACCTGTGGAGCCTGGGTGTGGTCCTGTACATCATGCTGAGTGGCTACCCCCCCTTTGTGGGACACTGTGGAGCTGACTGTGGCTGGGACCGAGGAGAGGTGTGCAGGGTGTGCCAGGTAAGCACACCCCCAGGATCCACTGTGAAGCCGTAAGGGATCAGGGTGGCCGTGGGGTGCCCAGCAGGACTGTACTAGGAGATTTTTCCTGATCTGGAAGAGGTTTGCAGGGCTCCCGCCTCTTCTGTCAGAGCAGCCACAGACAAAACAGAGATTGACACTCGGCCCTATTAGAAGTTCAGGGAAGATTACTGGAGAAGAGAGCATAGCTAAGTAGACTTTGAAATAGATGTCTTGCCCAGGGGAAGAAGGACAAGGAAAAAGTAAGAATGGTACAGAAATGGAGAGACAAAGGGTGAACAAGTGCAGCAATGATACTCACTGGACACTATGTTGAAAGTGTACTGTGCAACTTAAGAATGGGGATGGGAGGGAAAAACTGGGAGAGAGCGAGGGAAGAGGTGACATTGTCCAAAAAGAAATGTACTCTTGGCCAGTGCTGGTGGCTCACACCTGTAATCCTAGCTACTCAAGAAGCTGAGATCTGAGGATCACTGTTCAAAGCCAACCCAGGCAGGAAAGTCTGTAATCTTATCTCTTATCTCCAATTAACCACCAGAAAACTAGAAGTGGCACTGAGGTTCAAAGTGGTGGAGCAGAAGAACTAAGGGACAGCAACTAGGTCCCTGAGTTCAAGCCCCTCAACTGCCCAAAAGAAAGAAAGAAAGATATCCTTCACCTGGCTTATGTAACTGTAACCCCTCTGTACATCACCTTTCTAATATTACAATTAAAAAGAGAAGTAGGAATGGCATGGGCAAACATGGAGGTGTGAAACGGCTGCATGTATACAGGGAAGAAGAGAGAAACAGGTTGTCGGTAGTTAGGGTCAAGGCTTAGGAAGTTGCCAGAAGCCAGTTTGAAGTAAGACCTCACTAAAGGGCTGAAGAAAGGTTTTATTTTATGGTATTATTCTCTTAACAGCCCTCTAAGTGGCATAGCCACCCTGGCCTACCAAGAGCATTCTGAATTGCTTGATGACTTAGGGGAGAATGGGGGGGAGGGTTCTCAGAAGGGGTCCCCATCTATAGTGACTTCAAGCCATGAGCAACAGCTACAAATGAGGTTAGTTGGAACAAGAATGCTCAAATCAATGACAGGTTCATCCAGCCCATCCCCAGCCAGTGTGACTCATGAAGAATCTTTCCCCAGAACAAGCTCTTTGAGAGTATCCAGGAGGGCAAGTATGAGTTTCCTGACAAGGACTGGGCTCACATCTCCAGTGAAGCAAAGGACCTCATCTCCAAGCTCCTGGTTCGAGATGCAAAGCAAAGACTCAGTGCGGCCCAAGTTCTGCAGCACCCATGGGTGCAGGGGGTGAGTATGGGCTGGAGTGCATGCCACCTCTGCAGGCCTGTGGTGTGGCCATGAGGAAGCTCTCGTCCTAGCAAGAGCCAATCACCAGCCTGAATGGCTGCCGCCAGTTTGAGGGAGGTGAGATAGTAGCTCCCTTGCTGTGCACGCAGTAAACTTACTCCCCCACCAAGCCCTAGCAGAGCCCTTGCTTCCAAACACTTGGCTTTAACTTTGGCCATAAGCCCTCCAGGGATTTGACATGTCTCACCACTGGCAGCCACATCCACCCTAGGCAGCAGCGTCATGGTGTCACCAAAGGCTTGTGGTTCCATCTTCTAATACAAAATTGGCACAGGTGGGGCACCAGAATATCTCAGTGGCTAATTCCTAAACACCCAAGAGTAAGCACCACTGTATGTCAAAGATGAGCTGCAGAGGCAATTAAGATCCAAGTCCATCGTCACACTCGTAGTGGACAGAGAGACAGTTGTGAATTGATATGGCGAATACATGTAGAAAGTTAAAATTCGGGGCTGGGAAGGTGGCTCAGTGGTAGAGCGCTTGCCTTGCATGCATCAGGCCCTGGGTTCAATTCCTCAGCACCTTGTAAGCAAAAAGAAAACAGCCGGAAGTGGCACAGTGGCTCAAGTGGTAGAGAGCTAGCCTTGAGCTGAAGAACTGAGGGACAGTGCCCAGGCCCAGAGTTCAGGCCCCACGACCGGACCCCCCCCCCAAAAAAAAAGAAAGTTAAAGTTCTAAGGGCTCAAAGGGCCAAGGCCTCACCTCTGCTTGGGACTATGACAGGGAAGGGAGCTGTTCCCCAAAAGGAAGTGACCCTTTAGCTGGATCTTGGAGGGCAGTTGGGACTTTGCCAGAAAAAAGAAGTTTGTCTGTGCAGAAGTGGCTGTGACTTCAGAGTGAACCTTTCTTTTTCTCTCATTGGAAGCTCTACCCCTGCAGACAAGCATGGCCAAGTTCCACACTGGGCACACTGGGCCAGTGCCTGTAGTGTAATCATTTGTCTGCTCTGTGCTGGCCTGGGGTGGGGGTAGCCCTTGGAAGGAAGGAGCAGCACTTACCCACAATCTGTCCTTCCCATTCTAGCAAGCTCCAGAAAGGGGACTCCCCACGCCGCAAGTCCTCCAGAGGTAAATGCTCCAATCACACCAGCGCCCTTGCTCCTTGGCTTTTACTTTCCTTCAAGCCCTTAACCGTATCACAATGGAGGTGGGGGACAGAGAGCCCATCCTTGGGCTCAAGTGCCCTTTAATGGAGAGGTCCCCTGGCCCCTTCTCTACCTCCTGTTCTCTCTTTCTTCCCTCCAGGTAGTTCTCTCCCTTGGTTTTCTATACCTAAATTGTTTTCTTTGCTGGCACCTTTAAGGACTTGCAGTATTTTCAGGACAAAGACTTGTTTTGTATGCCCCTTTGAATGTAACTTCCAGGCACCATTCATAATCCAGACAGACTTTACCTGTGGGTTATTCACCAGGGGTGTATAGGCAATATAGGTAGAGGGACTAGTTGTCACATGCATTAGTAGACAGACAGTAATGATGCTGGCCTCCATGTCTTAAATATTTACAACACATCTGACATGGTGCTAAGAGCTTTTTGTGTTCAGTACCTTGATCATGATGGGAATACATCCTGAGAAATGTGTAGTTTGAAATGTGATTTCCTAGTGCCAGAGGTGTAAGCATGCATGAGGCTGTAGTATTTGACCTCCAGCACCAAAAAAAGGAAAAAGAAAAAAATGCAATTTCATCATGTGCAAACATCATAGAGTACTTAAATCAAGACAGCTATGACAACACTGGATGATATAATCTCTGAGACCACACTGTATGACTGGGGCTCAGCCTTATGGGAAATCTCTAGGGATCCAGCCTCTTAACTAGCTTTTAGGAGTTACACAGGGAAGTTTTAGGCTGCATAGTCTGTTTGTTTGCCCCTGCTGCCCAGCGAGGGTTCCTACCAGACTCCCAGCTGTTCCTCATGCCTTCAAGTACCTAACTTCAGATTCCCCTTAGGTGATTGATTAGGCAGACCCAAAGTGTTTGTCATAGGTTTGCCATGTCCTGGGTTCTGAGGACATTGACATAAATACACAGTCCCTGCTTCATAGCATCCTGCCCTACCAGGAGAGTTAGTGTCACTGCTGTCTCAGGAAGAGCTGTGTGCAGAGTGGTGGGACCTAGAGGAGGGTGCTCTGGGGAAAGGGGGCAGTTTGTCCTGTGTGTGCAGCCCAGCCAGTGTGGCCTTTGAAGCTCAAAGACCATTTTAGTTTCAGTCAACCAAGGTTCCAACCCGATACACGAGCTGCTTTGGAAAGAGTAGCTGGTGTCTCAGGAAAATCTTCCTGGGAGTATAGAACCCAGCAGTGAGTGGGCATATCCCAGAGTTGGCCTGGCTGACCCTAGGTTCTGCTTCCCTCTTCTCTGTGCCTTTTCTGTTCCCTGCAGAAACAGCAGCACCATGGATCTGACACTCTTTGCGGCTGAAGCCATCGCCCTTAACCGCCAGCTGTCCCAGCATGAGGAGAATGAACTGGCTGAGGAGCAGGAGGCCCTGATTAAGGGGCTCTGCTCCATGAAGCTCTCCCCTCCCTCCAAGTCTCGCCTGGCCCGCCGGCGGGCCCTGGCCCAAGCAGGCCGTGGTGGAGATGCTAAGCCATGCCCAACACCTACAGGACTCAACCACTCCAGCCACACCTCCTAGACCCAGACCTGTGCAGGCCTTGCACTCCCGGAACCTGCGAGGCCAAAGTCTGTGAGCAAGCTGAGGGGCTGCTCTGCCACTCCAGTCTAGCTTTTCCTATCCACAAAGGCCCTGGGGTTCCCACACAACCCCCATCTCCCCAGGGTCCTTGTAGGAAAAAGCTTTTTCCAAAGGGGTTGTCTTTGAAATGGAAAGCAATCACTTGTCACTTTGCATAATCGCCTACAGCAGGGTCATCTCTTTGCTGGGCTCCACCTGCTCACTTGCCTGCAGACCCCATCCAGCCTGCAGCAGAGCTGTGTCTGGGCTGCTGGGGCCTCAGCAGCCTCCAGGGAGCCGGCTTTCAAGAAGCTGACAGGGGCTGCTGGACCCGTGTGCTTCTCTGCACTGTCACCTTCCTGACGGTCCTTCCCCCTTCCTCTGTCCTCTGGATGTCCTCTTTGCCTGTCCTCTTTGGCTGAATGAAGCCATCCCCTCAATTCAGGAAGGGCATGGAGCCCCCCTTCCTCAGAGGGCAGATCAGTCTTCCAGTCTGTAGCATGGAGAAGCACATAATCTTTCTTTGCCGTGACCAAAATGTGTTCCTCATTTATCATCCTCTTCCTTGTTTGGGACTGCTGCTAAAGTCAGTATTACTTCTTTTTTTTTTTTAAGTATTTGTTCTTTTAACCATGTTTTTCCAGCAAACAGGAACATTTTAACTTCGCTGCAAGCCCATGGACTTCACAGAGCAGACTTAGGTTTTAATCAGCTCCTCCCCACAATTGAACTGGTTTTAAGTTGTTACTATGATGAGCCCTTTGGAGACAGTGTGGGTGTCCACTCCTGCTGTCCCCTGGGGCCTGTGTGGAGAATGATGCAGGTCCAGATAGATGGAGCACTTTGCCAAATGGAAGGCAGCCCACTGCCCTGATCTGACCCATTGCTTGCTGCCCTGGAGAATGAAAGTGTGGCCATTGTCAGATAAGCTGTTGAGTTACATAAAGAAAATATAACCATAGCCACTACATTTTGCTTATTTTAATAAAACTATTTTAAATTCTAGCCAGAGCTCCCTTATTGGTCTTTTTTTTACCTACAGACCTGAAGACTTAAGCCTCAACCTGGCAAGGTAGGGCGCCAAGATCCCTTGTAAGGACCTCTCCTCCAGATATAATGTAAATGCTGCGTGTAAATCCTACCTCTGATCCACAAAGTAATATTAAGTCTGGGTTCCAATGGCTCATGCCTATAATCCTAGCTACTTCAGAGGCTGAGACCTGGAGGATTTTTGTTTCAAAACTAGATTGGGCTGGAACTTGAGTGTGAAGCACTAAGAGGCTATGGAATTATGAGATCAGGGGTCACTTAACCACTTGGACTTCATCTTCCCTTCCACATGTGGGATTAAGCACACCTAGCCGGTTGTTGTGAGGACACTTGCCCATGCTCAGTGCTGAGAGAACACTGACTTCCCTTTATTGAGAAGGGGTAACCATCTGAAACCATTCTGAAGTCAGCATCACTGTAGGTCAAGGTTGGTTCTGTGATCCTCTGAGCACTGAATCATCATCTGAGGAGGCATCAGAGAGAAGGTAACAAAGACCTGGTATGAAAAAATGGTCACTGGGTTTAATTTAGTAGCTGAGTGACTAACGTGACTGGGACTGAAGCACCCAGACTGGGCTGGGAATGTGGCTTAGCAGTAGAGTACTTGCCTCGCATTCATGAAGCCCTGGGTTTGATTCCTCAGTACCACGGAAACAGAAAAAGCCAGAAGTGGCACTGTGACTCAAGTGGTAGAGTGCTAGCCTTGAGCAAATAAGCAGCTCAGGGACAGTGCCCAAGACCTGAGTTCAAGCCCTAGGACTGGCAAAAAAAAAAAAAAAATTTTTTTTTGAAGCACCCAGACTATGGCTGGCCATGCTCCAGGTAGCATTAGGCTGTGAGTGGACTTGAAAGCTATGCACCATGGTGTCACAGGCAAATGATTTCTCAAATCATGGGAGTTATCCCTTGTGCTAGACAGTGATCTGTTCAAGACAAGATCCTCACCTATGGAGCTGGGAAGGTGGCTCAGTGGTAGAGCGCTTGCCTTGCATGCCGGAGGCCCTGGGTTCGATTCCCCAGCACCACATAAGCAAAAAGAAAAAAGCCGGAAGTGGTTCTGTGGCTCAAGTGGTAGAGCACTAGCCTTGAGCTGAAGAGCTGAGGGATAGTGCCCAGGCCCAGAGTTCAGGCCCCATGACCGGACCCAAAAAAAAAAAAAAGATCCTCACCTAGGCAGCCACAGACACCTGGGGCCTCAATTGCTGCTATAAGGCAGAATGAGACTTGGCAACACACAGTTTAACCATAAAGGATGCATGTGGACTGGTTGTTTACTCCTTTCCTGAAAAAAAGTTGTTAATCCTACTCATTAGTTAAAATTTCTTTTTCCCTTAGTCTTAAAAGGAATCTATTCCTTAGATGAGAAACATGTCTGTGAGCTATTCCCCCTCTTCAGGTTTTCCTTATTTTCTGGCTGAAGAATAAACTCCTCATCACTGGGCAGGGGATGGGGAGCGAGGGGGGGGGTAAGGTGTGGTAGCCATGAGCAAGCAAACTGAGTGAACAAAGAGGCCCTGAATTCAAACCCTAGTGCCAGAAGAAGAAGAAGAAAAGGAAATGGCACAGTAAAGGAGATATTCACTTTTCTGTTTTAACATAAGAAAAGAAAAATTATCAAGCATGTATCAATCACATCTGCCAAGACCTAGAAATGAGAAAGAAACAGACTGCTTTTTAGGGCTCTTCATCAAAAGGTGGACTAGCTGTCAGCAACCATTACACAGACTTCAATGTCCCCTCTACCCACGCCATGCAGGAACAAATGTCCCCTCTGTCTAAAGCATTACTAAGCCTTGATTGAGGAGCTGTTGTATCCAGGACTACCCTTTTCCTGTTAAGAGTTAGCAACAAGGATAAATGGTACCCCTTCCCACAGCCTCCATGGACATCAGCTGGAAGGACGTCTATACGCACAGGTCCATGGAATCATCCCAGAGCCAGATAAGGACCTTTACAAATCACCAAGGAGGTGTGGCAAGGAGATTTGGGGGCTCTTCACTATGGGCTCAGGTCCTAGGTCCCTCAAATGCCTGCACATGGGTGATGACATTGCTGATGGTCCTCCCTTCATAACAAGCCTTATACCCCGTCATGCCTAAAGCTTCATGCCCCTGAAGTGAGGTCAGGTAGAAAAGTAGACCTGCAGAAGCTGAGGCTTCTGGACCTAGAACCAGGCTGGTCAGTTCCCCAGGTTAGCCCAAAAGAAATGTGACTTAAAGTGGTCATCTGGATCAAGTACTCTGCCACAGACACACCCCATATCCTCACAGCCCTCCACACGCATACCCAGTTCTCATGTGCTGTGCCCACCCACCTATCTTCTCTCCCTGGTCCATGCAGCAATGCCCCCTCCTCTGCACAGCCTTGCATAAATGCTGCTGTGGATCCTTTGGTTTGGCTAGTTTTGTTGTACACTTACTAACAGGTACATTCTAAGAAGTTTATGAGTGGTGTTTAATTTTAACAGTCCAATGAGGTAGATACTATTACTTGACCCACACATACACACACACTTAACATGAAAAGAAAAGAAAAGAAAAGACAGGAAACATAATTTGCCTGGGGATATACAGCTAAGAATGAATGCTAGAAATAGAATTCCTTAAGACCCTGGGCCTTGATTCCCCAGTTCCAAATCCAGCCCCGCTTCTTCCTAGCTCTGGACCTTACACAAGTTAGCTCATCTCTGATTCTCAGTTTGTTCAGCCATCAAAAAGGATGACAGTGCCTGGCTCGTGGTGTTACTGAGAAAACTGCAAAGTAGTAAAAGTACTGCGTGTGGATCCAGTACACACATAGTAGGTGCTCTACAGTGTTACCCATCATGGCTTCAGCTCCATCTGTTATCTCCTGGAACAGAATTATTCAAGCCACAGACCCAGAGATGGAAATGAATTTTCCCTTCTTTCTGCTCAGGGAGCCCTTTGCCCCAGAGGAAGAGCTTGTTCTTGGGGACCAAAAGACCTGGGTTCTTCTGGAAAGAGGCAGACATGGCAGATGTACTGAGGGAGGCCCTTGAGTAAGACATGGGATTTGCGGTGCTGGAAGCCAGTCCCACAGCTCCAGGGTTCCCACTTGGCTGGACCTTAGAAGAAGAGAGTGGCTTCCAGCTAGCTGGAATATCTCAGACCTCAGACTTCATTCCTCAAATCCAGCTAGCAGGCCTTGGTCACAGCTCTAGACCTTGAGGACTCCTGTCCAAGTATTTCCAGCCACAGAGATGATCAAGACTTTGTGCCTCTGTGTGTCTACCTTCCTGAGCACTGGGGGACCACTTTCTCTCCTGGCCCACTGGCTCTCACTAGAGCCATCTTCATAAACAGCAAGGCCTTGATCCCATGCCAACTGCTCCCGCTGCTTCAGGTCTGGAGGGGGCCTAGAAAGCAAGGTCCCCCCACCAAGGCTAACACTTTTGTTGCCATGGTAGCAGTTGCCTTGGAAGCCACTTCCCTGACTTCAGCATCCCCCGCCCCTGGGGGGAAATGTTGAATTAATCACACTCTGTTCCAGGGCTCTCACCCCTGAAGGAAAATAAACAGAACCAAACCAAGCTGAGACCTGGTCACCCACTCCTCCCGCCTTCACACTACACTTGGACAGAAGGTGCACAGGGAGACATCCTTCAGCCCATGCCTTATCAGAAGACAGGAGATTCTGTGGTAGAAGCTTACATATGCCTATGGCCTAAGACTCCAGGAGGACCCAGGCTCCTGAGAAGAGGGCTCTGTGCCTGGGAACCCATGGGGCTCCAGAGCCTTGGGCCACCACCTCAGAACTGCCCACACACAGAACTTCCTTGAACTCACTCTCCTTTACTGTGAGAACCAGAGACCAACAAGTGTTTTCTTCTTCAGGAGGAAAAAATGGACGTCTCTCACTACATTTGGAATCAGTGGAGCGGCAGTCATTACAGTCTTAAATGATGTCACCTGTCAATGCTACCAGTAGATGCTATGATTTAGACACGGTGTGAGTGTGTCTCCTGAGGGAGCGCTCATGTGTTAGAACACCGGTCCACAGTATGGCCATGATGGGAGGGACCTTGAAGAGATATGGCCCAGTGCATGTTAATTAAGGCATTGGGAAGAAGCATTCTTTAGAAGGGATTGGTGCTGGTTACTTAAGTGAGTTTTTATGAGGCTTGGTTGTTAAAATTTTTTATTTGTTTTGTTTTTGTTTTTGGTCCAATCGTGGGGCCTGAACTCTGGGCCTGGATGCTGTCCCTCAGCTCTTCAGCTCAAGGCTAGCACACTACCACTTGAGCCACAGCGCCACTTCTGGCTTTTTTCTTTTTGCTTACATGGTGCTGAGGAATTGAACCCAGGGCCTCAGGCATGCAAGGCAAGCGCTCTACCACTGAGCCACCTTCCCAGCCCCTGTTAAAATTTTTTAAAAGCAAGATCACTTTCTCCCCACTGTCTTGTCATGTGATTTCTTGTTCTCACATGTGCTCTTGCCTTTGGAATGCCATCTACCATGATCCATCCCTCATGAGGCCTTCACCAGGGGCCAATGGGTAAGGTCACCTAATTTTGGACTTGGACCCCCAACTGTGAACTAAATAAACCTCTCTTGCTTTGTAAAGTATTCCAGCCTCACATATGTTGTCATAGCAATAGAAAATGATTAAGCCAGGCACTGATTAAGCCTGTGCAACTCAAGAGGCAGAGATCTGAGGATCATGGTTCAAAGCCCACCAGGGCAAGAAAATCTGTGAGACTCATATCTCCAGTTAACCACCAGAAAACCAGAAGTGGAGCTGTTGCTCAGTGTGGTAGAGTGCTAGCTTTGTGTGAAAAAGTTCAGGGACAGTGCCTAGGAAGCTGAGTTCAAGCCCCACCATGAGCAAAAAAAAAAAAAGAAAGATGAAATACAGTAAGATAAGTAAGCCAAATATTTTAACCTCAAATAAGATAATGTAGAAATGCAGGGGAGAGCTATGCTAGAGAACTTCCCAACTGAGCAGGAACCTAGACACAGGAATTCAACTGAGGATTCTGGACTAGCACCTGGTTTGATAATCACACAATTGTTTCTATGCCTTTAGGGATTTATAGTGACAAAAAAAACCCCACAAATGTAAATTTGGCTTCCAGGGCTGGGAAGATGGTTCAGTGGTAGAGTGCTTACCTTGTATGCATGAGGCCCTGGGTTCGATTCCTCAGCACCACATAAGCAGAAAAAGCCAGAAGTAGCACTGTAGCTCAAGTGGTAGAGTGTTAGCCTTGAGCTGAAGAGCTGAGGGACAGCGCCCAGGCCCAGAGTTCAGGCCCCATGACCGACAAAAAAAAAATGTTTTCCAATTTTTGGAGGTCAGGGACCTGTGGAATCTGGAATTCACAGAGCTCAGAGCTCTTGGCCTCCAGCCTCTGCACCCCAGTCCCACTCACAGGATCACAGCAAGTTGTGTAGTGCATGACGGAAGCATGGCCCCAGGAAGTTCTCTCTGGCTGATGTGTGGGAGAGCGGCCCTCAGCCTTGTATGGCTGACGAACCACCACAGATCCCGCATGACCTGGAGCGATGCCAACTAACACTTCAGGGAGAATAGGAGGCAGAGCATCAAGCAGGGTATTCAGATTCCCAAACCGCCACTCTGAGGAGAACATTTTCATGGACACTTCAGCAACCCCTTCTAGAACTAGTCAGTGCTTGATTGGTTACATGTGACAGAGATGTAGGCTATAATCTGATGCCTAATTAGAGGAAAAGGGTCAGCTGTACCTATGGAATGCCTAATTCTAGGGGCTTTCTCTTTAAGGGGTCCTGAATGCTCATCCAAGCTCTGTATCACCCTCTTTCCTGGCTGACCCTTCCTTCAGGTAATCCCGAGCTTTCTTAGCACTCTGTTCCACAAAGGAAGACTGTTCATTTGCTTGATTTTTGTTGGTCATGGGGCTTGAACTCAGGGCCTGGACACTGTCCCTGAGCTCTTTTTGCTCAGAACTAACTACCACTTTGAGCCACAGCACCACTTCCAGTTTTCTTGTGGTTAATTGGACATAAGAATCTCACAGACTTTCCTGCCAGGCTTTGAACCATGATCCTCAGATCTCAGCCTCCTGAGTAGCTAGGATTACAGGCATGAGCCATGAGTACCTGGTGGAAAACTGTTGACAGAGACAGAGGGTTTTTTTTTTCCATGCCCACAACCCTCCTCTTTACCAATCCCAAGTGGTCATGCAGGTCCAAACCCTCTCTATATTTCTGTCCTATGTCCAGATACCTTGCCCATAGCATTCTGTGGAGTTTACTACCCCAGCCTGCCATGAAGGGCTCATAGTCTACAGAAGAAACAGAACAAGAATAGGGAATAAATCCTTCATGTGGAATCACAGAGCCGCAGTGGGCAGCTCAGGCATGATCTGGAAGGCTGCTCAAAGACAGCTGGCCACGCATATCCTGCTGGACCAGGAAGGCGTTTCCAACAGCAGGGACCTGGTGGACACTCAGCAGGGAGGGGGAGGGAGGGCACACAGCTGTGCAGGCAGGATATCTAGAGCTTGGATGAGACTGCAGTTGTAATGGTGAGAGAAGGACCGACCAAAAAGAGGTTGGTGAGATCAGTGACAGGATTCTGAGCAGGGTGATGGGATGCTGGGATTGTGTCAGCTGAGGACTAAGGCCAGGGCATGTTCTAGGACTGGGAAGGCCCTGATTCAAGGCCAGAGAATGCAATTAATGATGAAAGCTGGAACTAGGATCTGGCTTCAGGGATCAGGACTAGACTGGGTTGGGTTACCATTGCCCGATCTTGGGTTGGTATATCTACAAGTAGGTCATCCAGGCTGGGTGGAGATATCCAGGCCAGAAGGTCAGAAAGTAGTAGCCATGTGCCAGCTACCTGTTCTAAACCTCCTGATGTCCAGCCTCCCAGTTTCTCTTTCCAGTTCTTACCCACCATCACTGCTCTTCTCCGCCAGCTCCCTGCCAGGGATTTCCAGGACAACTGGAAGGGTTCACCCTCTTATCCCACTGGCAACTAGAAGAGTAATGATTGCCAAGCCTACCTTAGGAAAAAAGGGTCCTGTAAGATCAATCCTCAAACTAAGACACAAGCCACTCCCCCCCCCAACCAGCTGTGCCTAGGATGGAAGAGGAGGGATAGCCTCAGAGCTGGTGGCTCACGCCTGTCATTCTAGCTACTCAGGAGGCTGAGATCTGAAGATCAAGGTTCAAAGCCAGCCCAGGCAGGAAAGTCTCTGAGACTCTTATCTCCAATTAACCTGACAGAAAACGGGAAGTGGCCCTGTGGCTCAAATGGTAGAGTACTAACCTTGAGCTAAAGAGCCCAGGGACAGTGCCCAGGCCTAGAGTTCATGCCCCACTATTGACAAAAAAAAAAAAGTGGACTTGAAGCTGGACATCAGTAAATCAGTGACTCAAGAATGAGATCTGAAGCCGGGCGACAGTCACTCACGCCTGTAATCCTAGCAACTCAGGAGGCTGAGATCTGAGAATCATGGTTCAAAGCCAGCCCAGGCAGGAAAGTCCATGAGATTCTTTTTTTTTTTTTGTCGGTCATGGAGCTTGGGCCTGGGCGCTGTCCCTGCGCTCTTCAGCTCAAGGCGAATGCTCTACCACTTGAGCTACAGCGCCACTACCAGTTTTCTAGTGGTTTATTGGAGATAGGAGTCTCATTGGAGATAGGAGTCTCATGGTCTTTCCTGCCCAGGCTGGCTTTGAACCACGATCTTCAGATTTCCGCCACCTGAGTAGCTAGTATTACAGGCGTGAGCCACCAGCACCCGGCTAGGTCCATGAGACTCTTATCTCCAAGAAACCACTAGGAAGCAGGAAGTGGCACTGTGGCTCAAGTGGTAGAGTGCTCACCTTGAGCTGAAGAGCGCAGGGACAGCGCCCAGGCCCAGAGTTCAAGCCCCCAAACCAACCAAAAAAAAAAAAAAGAATGAGATCTGAGAATTATGGTTCAAAGCCACTTCAGGCAGGAAAGTCTATGAGACTTTTACCTCCAATTAATAACCAAAAAGTTGGGCTGGGAAGGTGGCTCAGTGGTAGAGCGCTTGCCTTGCATGCATGAGGCCCTGGGTTCCATTCCTCAGCACCACATAAGCAAAAAGAAAAAAAAGTCGGAAGTGGCGCGGTGGCTCAAGTGGTAGAGCACTAGCCTTGAACTGAAGATCTGAGGGACAGTGCCCAGGCCCAGAGTTCCCACAACTGGACCAAAAATAATAATAATAACCAAAAAGTTGGAAATGGATCTGTGGCTCAAGTGGTAGAACACTACCCTTGAGGGGGAATAAAGGGGCAGGAAAGAACAGCATGCAGACCCTGAGTTCAAACTCTAGTACTGGAAAAAAAAATGGACTTAGAGATTACCTCTCCCTCTCCTCTTCTTGTCCCTCTCCCAGTTCCTGTCTCACTTTTGTCCTTTGGCTTAGAGGCATTCCTGTGCTCTGCACTCTAGGTCTCCAAGTGCAGGGCACAGGAATGCCTCTAAGCCAAAGGACAAGAGTGAGCCTTGAACAAAACGACCAGGAAATCCCATCAACATCCCTGGCTCCTGAGCTTTATGTACAGCCATCAACTCTTTCTTCCCCCATGGAAACCAACAGTGGAACTTGGGCTGACTGCCTAACAGGCCCTCAAGACCCAGGCATGGCTCACATTGCAACTTCATGAATAACTCAGCAGCTCCCTGCTACCTGTACCTCAGAGGAACCTGCATATCTCAGACCAGTGACCCACCCCCTGCCACTCATTGCTTTAAACTTTAATAGGCTCAGTCTGGGTAGCAGGCTGCAGGGAGCGGGGGCAGGATGTCCTAGGTGGGAGAGATTGGACCAAGCTTTTCCAGGTTCTGTGTGGAGACTGGCAGAAGAAGATCCTAGAACCCAAGCAGTCGGTGCAGAAATGCAGCTGGACAGAAGTCCCATGTGTGGCCTCCAACACCAGGGGTCTTGAGGGAAGGAAGAGTAAGCTGAAGCTCCCGGTCAAGGTGGGCCTGGGGACCCCTGCAAGAACTATCAGATAGGATTACAGATCAACCCAAGAGTTACCAGCCTGGACTCTTACTACCCAAAAACAATCATCTTGAAGGTAGGGCTGTAACAAAGGGACATTCAAGAAGACAGAGATCCCCAGGAAGCTGGAGCAGGTACCTGGAGAGGCCTGCATGGACATCCCCATCAGCAGCAAAGACTTCCACTGCCTGCAGCTGGCCTGTGTGGCCCTTGGCCTCCTGGCCGGCAGCATCATCATCGGAGTCTCTGTGTCCAAGGCTGCAGCTGCAGTGGGCGGGATCTTCCTTGGTGCTGCCGGGCTGGGTGAGCAGGAGCTTGGGCTGGGGGAGAGGGGAGACTTTCCTGTGGGAAGCAGGAGCCTAGCCAGGTAAGAGAGAAATGGAGGGGAAGGCTGGCTCAGGAGGCACTGGTTGGGGAGTAGAAGCTGGAGGTGGGAGCGAGGCAGCCCTAGGGTTTGGGGTAGAATGACCATTGGCAGGGAAGAGACAGTGTGAAGAAGAAGGAGCTGTTTCTCTCCTTCAACCCTGCTTTTCAGACCCAGAGGGCTTCTATTTGTGGTAGGATGCATCAGAGTATTTAGAACAGGTTGATGAGACCAGAAAAACAGTACAGCTTTAAAGGGTTTCCTTTACTTCCGCTCCTGGACTCTTATCTGTCCATCCAGGCCAGGACTACTGATATCCCCACAATCATGCTGAGTACCATCTTGTACCCCATCACCTTAAGCTCACATTAGAACCCGAAGCCCCAAGCCAGCAGCTCTGGGTATGAGTATTTGAAAATTCTGCTAGGCTCTTGGTTTAGGAAGGCGCTGAGAGGGGGTACGGCAGGACCTGCTGGGTTGCCATTTCCCTGCTGAGGAGGCCCCCACACCTCAGCCAGCTCTGAGGGCCCTTGGAGACTGGAGGGGGGAGTGGTGTCAGTAGAGCCCAATTCCCACCAAGTTAGAAGGAAGGTAGCCAACCTGCTCTTTGCCTGGCCTTCGCAGTCTCTAACCCTTTCCCCAGATAGACACAGTCCTCCCAACCTAGATTGGCTACCTCATGTACACATGCACTGGCTTCCATTTGCATATCCACAGCCCAAATCCAGTGCATTTTTGCCCTTCCATGTACCGTCTATCACCCTTACAATCCAGCCCACAGGCCCTCAGCTTACCTACAGCCTCCTGCATCTCACACTGATCAGATTCTCCCACCACAGAACCCCTCTGTGTCTCTCTTCTCAGGGCTTCTCATCTTCGCCTACCCCTTCCTGAAGGCTCGGTTCAACTTGGACCACATCCTGCCTGCACTAGGTGAGCACTCTTTCCCCTTTCCCCCAGGAGAGACCTTCTGCCAAGGACTGCTCAAAGCCCTAGGTGTACAAGGCTGATTGTGCAGTCTAAGTGAGTCTATGTGAGACTACTCCTGGCTGTATGTTGGAGTTGCTATCTGTGTGTGTTGTGCAGCAGTTGCCATGGCTACAGTGTAACAGAATCCAGCCTGCTGCCTGAGCAAAGGTGGCTGAACCTAGGAAGTCCTCCCTTGAGAGACTTTTCATCACCTCAAAGCCAAGGTCAGATAAGCAAACCAGATCATCTTCTCTTGTCCCTGAGGCCCATAATGACTCTCTATCTCCCGAGGCCCCAGGACCTCTGAACAGCTCCCAGCTCATCTCAGCAACCCACAGAGCACCTCCCTACTCCCTCTGTCCTGCTGGGCTTTACATACATATCCCTAGTTCTCACTTGGACCCTCACTTCCTTCAAAACCCTGCTATCTTTTCCAAACACTCATTTTTTTTTTTTTTACTGTCCCCTTCCCAATTCAACTCAATGTGCATGGGATACCTTAAGGAATTCAGTGAAAGCAAAGAGAGATGGGAAAGCAGGAAGAACTTTCCCATCCCAAGCTGGACCTGATTTGGAAATGGTTCAGTAACCAATGGTTTGGATGCTCTCACTCCACAGGGAACCTGAGAATCCATCCCAACCCAGGGCCAGATCATGCGGAGGGAAGATCCAGCACCAATGGCAATAAGGAAGGTAAATTCTTGAAATCTCAGAATCCATCTTTCATCTCCCTCTGGCTGGGCATTTCTGGGGGCCCCAAGCAGAATGTGAGCCCCCAAGTGGAATTTTGGGGGCATTCCCAGCCCAGCAAAGCATGGTAGTTTGAATACTTCTTCCCCATGTCTGAACCCTTCTTGCTTGGAGCTGACTTGATCTCCTGTTTGTCCTCAGGGATGCCCTGTCTACCCAGCATGGACACAGATCGGGGTGGCACTTTCCCTTTCCCTCCTCCAGGTACCCTGCCCTAGTTTATTTCCCCAGTCTGTTCATTATGATGAAATCCAACTCTCAGAACTGACACCTGACACTAGGCATCTCACTCACCAATCCTGTCCCCCATGCACTGGAAAATCCCACGGCAGGAGTGTCTCCAAGGGAGCCCAGCCCACAGCTTCTGCCACCAACCGCAGGATGCTTAGTGCTCACTCAGCAGAGGCCTATTCCAGATGCTATCTCAAGCACTTCCTCTATATTAACTCACTTAATTTTCATAATAGCCATGTGAGGGAGGGGCCAATAATCATTTCATTTTGTATATGGGGCAACCGAAGTACAGGGAGATTAAGTAGCATACTCAAGATCACACAACTAGGAAATGGGGGTGGGGAGAGTTGTGGAGGCAGACAGCAGCCCCATAGTCCTACCCCTCCTCCGCACTGTCCTGCTATCTTCTTGATGGGCTGTCCTGTCCCCACTGGGCGGGAGCTATCCCTCTGGGAGGCCCCTCTCTGCAACTGTCTGAGCTCTGCCCTGGGAACACCTATCCTGGGTTCTTTTGGGGCTCCCCTGACCTACAACTCCATGGCAATCTGTACTTAGGCAGCCCCAACCTGATCTCTCCTCCAGGGACCCGTAGCAGCCTGTCCACTGTAAGCAGGACCCTGGAGAAGCTGAAGCCAGGAGGCCGTGTGGCTGAGGAGGGATGAGGCACTGCCCCCCTGCCTGGGCCTCCCCTTCCTGCTTGACACCTCTATCTCACAGGCCTCCTGAGTCCAAGCTAGAAGATCCAAACCAGAAGAATGGCCAGACCCTGAAGACAGCAGGCCTGCATTTGCCTCTGGCTGAGGCTCATCAGAACTGCTTGCCCTGGGGTTGCTGCCAGCCTTGTGGCTCACATGTCTTGTCTCTTCAGCTAGCTTTTCTTTCTGGAATATAGCTAAGCTTTGATCTACTGGATGATTTCTCTGGAATCTGAGGTCCAAGGCCTTATAACAGCAATCATCATCCCTCCCCCCCCCCCCCCCCCCCCGCCCCCCGCCCACACCACCTCCAGTCCCTGGCTTCATCTTGGCAATAGGAAGCACTGATCCAGCCTCAGCTCCAGCTGAGTCCCTAGCTCCCACAGACTGGCCCTGGGACTCTAGAGGAAGGGAAGACTAGAACCAGATCCGTTCAGAATGTTCAAATCCTGGGCAATTTCTTGGGAACAGACCCTGAATCCCAGATGAACTCTAGTCTCCTTGCCTCATCATTTTCCTGCTCCAAGGACAAGCTAACATGTGTCTGCTTCAAAGCATGGCCTTATATTCCGAAGGCATCCCTGCTCCCTCTGCCCATGGTAACTTCCTTCTTTAAAAGCTCAGCTCAGAGAACACCCTAACTTCATGCTGTCCTCATCCTCTGCCAGCAGCCTTGGTCCCCCTCCTCTCTCCTGAAACCTTGAAGGCTTTGTCATAAAAACAATTATTAAGCTTCCTTAAACCCACTGAATGTCGCTCCTTTTCTAGCCTCTAGTGTCAAGCAGCACACAGTAGATATTCAATAAACATTAGAGGCTTAGATTTAATGTGCAAACATCTCCATAGACTTTCCTTTTGGGGGGGGGGTTCCAGTCGTGGGCCTGAACTCTGGGCCTGGACGCTGTCCCTCAGCTCTTCAGCTCAAGGCTAGCACTCTACCATTTGAGCCACAGCGCCACTTCTGGCTTTTTTCTTTTTGCTTATGTGGTGCTGAGGAATCAAACCCAGGGCCTCATGCATGCAAGGCAAGCGCTCTACCACTGAGCCACCTTCCCAACCCTCCATAGACTTTCCTAAGGAACCATGCCAGGGATCTCATCTACATCAGGGTTTGAAATGAGGAAATGCAGGTGCCGATGTCCAGGAAGAAATTCTTCAGCACGCCTATATCTCTAGGCACAACAGTTTTGCCTGACATCTAAGACATATCCTGGTTTGAGAAGAGGACGCTAGGAATCATCTCATTCTTCCATGATCTTTGTCTTCTCTGAACCTTTTCTCTGACTAAGCTGTCATTCCACAGCCCCAGGCATCCTCCAGCTCACTGCTTTGAGTAACTTGGATCTGTTTCTCCCTTTTGAGAACAGAGGGAGGGAGTACAAAAAGCATCCCATGGAGGTTGGGGGAAAATAATCAGAGAAGAAAAATCCATCTCATTGTACAGATAGGAAAGCTGAAGTCTTATGGGATAAAGGCTCATCAGGCAGGGAAGGTTGTGAAGCCAGGCTTTGCATCTAGGTCTCCTCCCATATCTCTGCACCCAAGGCTCAGTCCTCTGTTCAGGTACAAGATTCACTTTGCTGACCCTAGTGGGACAATCTCCATAAAGGGGCTGAACTCCACAATGCTGGCCAGTAGGGGGAACTGGTTCCTTCAGCCCAACTGGTTCCTTCTCCTTGAATTTCCCTCCTCTCTACTTCCCTTCTGCCTGTCTCCTGTTCCGTCTCCTTTCCTTCCTCTTTTTCCTCTGCATCACCATCATCAACAAAAACAACAACTCTGGCTCCTTTTTGATCAATGAGGAAACCCTTCCTCTTATATTTACTCCTCATTTCTGTTCCCCCCAAAAGATGTCCAATGTTGGAGAGTGGAAACTGGGGATGTGGAGCCTGAACTCTCCTTCTCCATCAACCCCTCCCAGGCATGACCTCCCCAAGGCAGGGTTATGGTACCCATAATGCCTAGCAGAGCCAGGCCCAGAGAGGTGCTAGGGATCCAAATGGAATAAATGAAGGAGTGAACACAAATGGCAAGTCGCCATGCCCACTGGAGAAGATCTGAGTGAGGGTTCAGAGGATCCTTGGACCTCTTGAGGCCTGGGCCTTTGGTCCCCCTTCTTCCCTTACCTGGACTTTCTGAAGCCTTCTACGCAGGTGGATGGTTATTTGCAACCCCCCCCCCCCGCAGGTGTATCTCCACTCTCCCAGGTCACAGCCAAGCTGGCAGGGTAGTAGAGTTAAGTGGTGTTTGGAGGAGTGACTCCTTGCCTCTAAGCAACGACAGAACCCTTGAATGTTTCAGCACGAAGGTGGGGGTGGACAGGGACCCAGCTCTTTCAGCCTTCTTTCAAAAGGAATCCCTGCTTTTCAATCCCACACCTGACATGTGGGCTGTAGCTGGGCTGGGCAAGGCTGGGTGCTGAGAACATAGTGGTGGGCCAAAGCTGAAGAGTGCTTAGTCCAGGCAGCCCCTTGAAGGCATACCCTGCCGTCCCACCTGAATGACTGATTCTGGCTGGAAGTGGAAATGAGCCATCCTGTTTCTGGCCAACAGCAGCTGAGGCCAGAAGTTGGGGGCGGGGGGCTGGGCCTGAGTTTCCACATCTGCAAATGGAGGGTGGCTGTAGAAACTGCTTCATCACAGCCCCATCAGGTGGCATTTGTGAATGGTTGCGTATGAATGAATGAAGGGAGAGATACAATTCGAGGACCTGGGAAGTCAGTGCAGCAGCTTTGCCGCCACACAGCCCAGCCTAGAACCTCCTCCCCTGGCTCTTCAACTCTGTAGGATCTGCCACCTTCCCTATCTCTGGCAGGTGCTGGAACCAACCCCAACTGGAGATAAAGTCACAGGCTCGGTGCCCGCGGCCGCACCCCTTGCTAGGGTGCCCATGGAGGCTGGTTAGGGAGGGGGTGCTGAACACAAGCCCTGGAAAGCTCTGTACTGCTCCTCCCCACCCAGCGCCAGACCCCTCCGGAGGGAATCGTCTCCAGCTGCAGGCAGGACCAGCAGGCAGCTTCGCGGAACGCACGCGGGCCCGGGGCCGGCGGGGGCCAGACCGTGTGGCCTGGCGGCCGGGCGTTATTTGCTAGGCTGCCTGCAAAGCGCGAACCTGGAGGCGCGGAGGGGAGGAGGACGCGAGCGGGAGGTGGGAGGGACTCCGTGGGGACGCAGCTCTCCGGGGGCTCCCGGTGCCGCGGTCAGCCTCCCACGCGGGGAGAGGGGCTGGGGACCGGGGGAGGAGGCCTGGCTCCGCCCCGGGAGCCGCTCCGCGGGAGCCGAACCGCGCGCCGCTGTGCGCTGTGCGTGTTGGTTCTGCGTGGGGCGCGGGGCGCGGGGCGCATCCTCCTGGAACCCCTTCCCAGCGTTGGCTGAGCCGGACTCTCACGGCGCCGGGAAGCCACCCCGTCGTCGTGCGTCCAGCCTCGAAGCCGGCCCGCGGCCGACTCTCCTGCAGCCCCCTGGCACTGGACGATCGCCTGGTCAGACGGCAGGAGAGAGAAGAGCCCACGCACCCCTCAGGCGAGTTGGGGGAGGCTGGAGGGAGGGCGAGCCAGGGCTGAGGAGGGGTGGCTTTCGGAAATCAAGGAGAATCTGTCCAGCTCTGAAGTCCTGGGAAGAGACAGGGACTTGTAGTCTTGAATAAAGATGTGAGACAAAGAGGCGCGTGGGAGGAGGGGCCACCACAGAGGCTACTCCTGGCCTCCTCAACTTGGTAGGCTCTGCCCTCCAGCACCCTCTACCCTCCCTCCTTTCTAAGCCCAAAGTGAGGAGGGAGCCCACACAAGTGGACACCCAACAACTTCAAATCCAAGAGACGAGTGAAGCCAGCTAGGCAGAAGGCAAACCTAGGTGGTCTCCGACCAATGCCTCCCTTCGCCATTTATAGTCTCTGGGTAATGGAGGCACTGCAGCAAGCAAGGTGGCCTCATCCTGGGGCTCAAGCCAGTTGGGGCACAGCACACAGAACTGATGCTGGAAAGGGGTCTGAAGTTTGGGAGCCTATGAGAGGGAGGGAATGAGGAAGGGAGGGACAAAGAAGGAGGCAGGGGTCATTTTAGCGGCACTAGAAGATAGAGCTGGGGCAGCCAGCTGAGGATAAACCAGACTCAGCCCACCAGATCACCAGACCTGGGCAGTCCAGCTCACCATACCCAGCCTGGAGGTCTGGCCATTGGTAGAGCACTTGCCTAGCATTTCTTTTCTCCCAAGGCTCTGATTTCAAACCTCAGTACCACTGAGAAAGAGTGGAGGGGAACGCTACCTGGAGGAGTTTGGGCAGCAACAGCTACAGTGGGGACCCAGGAGGGTTTGAACAGGAAAGAGGAACAGGGGAGCAAGCAGGAGCAGCAGTGAGAACAGAGAGGAAGCAATGGATGGCAGGGCCCTGAGAGGGGTTGAAAGTGTGTGGAGGAGGCCTGCAGCAGGAGGAGAGGCCAGGGCTGAGGCTGTGGGCTTCGTGGGAGAGGGTGGGAAACCTGTAGCCTAGAGGCAGGGCTCCCTGGTAGGGAAGTGTTCAACAGAATCTGTTGAACTCTGTGACAGGGATCAGCTGGTGGCCTTGGTGAGCAGGAGTGTGGTGGAACAGAAGCCAGTCTGGGGTGGATGACACTTAGGAAGGAGATGAAGTACAGACTGTAGGCAGCACTTTCATGAAAGGGAGGGAGTATTAGCTGAAGACTGACGTGGGGTGGGAGGGAGTTTTTGTTTTCAGCACAGTCTGGTGGGGGGGTGGGGAGCTGGGGAGCTTAAACTAGAAGGGGAGGTTTTCCCTAGTACCTCAAGGGCCCCAGTAGAGCCAGAAATAGGGATGCACAGGTGGCCCACCCTCCCAGATGAGGCTTCTTCTCTACCCTAGGCTTCGCTGTGTAGGCACACACTTGGGAGAATAGCAAGCTGGACTGAGGTCAAAGTTGAGGCTTTGCTGCACAGATTTGGCAAAAGGACAAAGGGACATATTCAGACATAAGAGAGGAAACTAGGTACAGATGGTTCATGCCTGTAATCCTTGTTACTCAGGAGGCTGAGAACTGAGAACTATCGTTCAAAGCCAAGGCAGGAAAGGCTGTGAAACTCATCTCCAATTAACCACTAAATAAAAAAAAAAGGAAGTGGAGCTATGTATCAAAGTGGTAGAGGTCTAGCTTTTAGCAAAAAAGTTCAGGGACAGCACCCAGGCCCTGAGTTCAAGCTGCATGCACAAGTCACACACACACACACACACACACACACACACACACACACACACAC